>NC_088338.1:16590000-16952500 GCF_036884655.1 Musa acuminata AAA Group
GCCGTCCATCAGACGAATCATAGAAAGAATGCGCAATCCAACAGCTCTCCTATCCTTCCACCGTTTCCAGACGCAGCAGCAGGAAAAGGAATGGCCCTGCGACAGCGAGGCTGGAGCTGGAGCTCCGCCCTGGTGGGCGCCGCCTCGGCTGCGGCGGCCACCGTCGTCGTCCTCGGTCGGCCAAGAGACCCCACCTTCCACCTCATCTCCATCACCCTCTCCTCCTTCCGCCTCAACCTCCCCCTCCTCGACGTCGACCTCACCCTCACCGTCCACGTCACCAACCCCAACCTCGTCCCCATCCACTACGCTTCCGCCATCATCTCCATATTTTACGCCGGCTCCCACCTCGGCTCCGCCCTCCTCGACGCCGGCTCCCAACCCGCCATGTCCTGCCAGCTCCTCCACCTCCCGGCCCGCCTTTACGGCCTCGAGCTCGCCCACCACGTCCCGAGACTCCTCGCCGACGCCGCCCGCCGTCAGATGACCCTCGACGCCTCCGTTGACATCTCCGGCACCGCCCAAGTCCTCTGGTGGGCGCACCGCTTCAGTGTCCACGTCGACAGCCGTGTCGTCGTCGACCCCATCTTCCTCGACGTCATCGACCAGGAGAACCACTCCGAGACCCATCTCTACCTCTCCTAATCGTACATATCTCATCGACGCTGTATGGTGTTGCAAATGGACGACGGATGTCAAACTGTTCGACATCATTAGTCGATTAGCTTCCGTAGTCTGAGCTTTCTATTTGACTTGGCTCGTTTCCACTGGGTGTTCCATTATCAACCAACCACACAGGCAAAGCGGAAGATTATCAACCAACCACACAGGCAAAGCGGAAGAGGACCTCCAGTGGCAATGATTGCTCCACAGCGTTGCATGAAATCATCATGGAACACAATTTGGTATGCTGCTCCCAACAGCTTCGTCAGCCAAAAATACAAAAAGAAGAAACAGATAACTACTCTGATGCTCAATCTTGGAACATGTTTCACGTTGTCCTTTTCGTTTCTGCGTATCGAAGTTTAAAAGCTGACGAACAAATCCTTTGTTGTTTATCATGATGCATAATATAAAGATTATGCACACCAAACACTAACCACGTAATTCAAACTCTAAATTGCACACATGATGCTTTAACCATCCGGCTAGATGTAATTGTGTTTGGATGGTGTGATACATGTCAACAAGAAATAACATCCTTTCCGAAAACAATAGCTAAACTTGGAAGATAGAAATAACATCCTTTCACAAATTGGCAACTGTTCGTTGAGGAACGACGCCGGTCACCAGAGCTATCAGTTGGAATCATGCCTCCTCTTCCCCTTCTCTCTGTGGCGATGCTGATGCTTCTGCTTCTCGCTTGGATCATGAAACCGTTTTTTCTCGTGCTTCTCCCGTCTCCTCTTCTCATCTCTCCTCTCTTCACACATCTTCACCTCGTCTCTCCTCTCTTCGTGCCGTCTCTTCTTCCTGAGGTCTCCCTCGGAGAGTTCTGCATCGCTTGCTACAGTGGGTGCATCATCATCCTTGCCAGGTGCAATCTCCTTCAAGTGGTCTGGTTGTGAGCTTGACTCTGGGTGGTTTAGAGGCAACCTGCAGCAACATGTGGAATTTTTATTCAACAAGATGGAAAATACATGTTTTGTTGGACATCATTAATACAATCTTCAAATCATTTTCTAAAGCAACTTGATACAGATAACTCAGGTTCAAAGGCTTTATTTAAGTTGATGAGCTATAGGAACATCGGGAGGAGCCAACAAAATGATTCCCAAGCTTAAAGCATTTGTAACAAGAATCTTACTTGTATAAGCCAAGGCCTTGGACTTGTGCTGCCTCAGCATGGCCAGCGCCCAAATCCTCTGCAGTGGATCCTCTCTTTATAAGTTCTGCATACTCATGCTTATCTAGCCGGTTGCCTTGAGACCGGCTAGCACGCTTGGGTGCCAAACCAAGAGCCTCACGCATCGCCTGTTCTTCTTCTTCCTTGACCCTTCTTATTTCCTCTTTGATTGCATCTGATTCTGCTCCATCAGATTTCTTGTCTCTGGCGTACCAGAATAGATCCTTCCCTGATGGAAGATGATAAAAAGAATATCTAACATCTATTGATCTGAAAAACAATGATCATAACTCCGAAGGCAAGGTTCAGAGCAGATAATTCAGCAATACATATAATATTTGCACATCTTGTAAAGAATTGCTTTGAAATAACCACAACATTTCCAAATGCAGCTAATCAAAGTAGATGAAGTTGGGTTGGATGCAGCAATATTTGATGTTTATAGGTGACTTGGTTCTAGGCTTCTAGCAACACCTATGAAGACAGGTGAAAGGTGATCCAATGCCAACCAAAATAGGCACAGCAAAGAAAAACATAATGTTGCATCCAACCCTAAACCAGATCAAGGCTCCAGCTAATATTTTGAATAAAGAAGAGAAAGGAGAAATAAATTACATCAGTTTTGAAACTTAGAGAAACATGCTTATGAGGTAAAAGAATCACAGACCTATGTAGCTTAATTTTTTCTTAAAGTTGAATTTTTGGACTTGCATATACACTGCATGTAAGAAATTACCCACGAAGTAGTCATTGATTTTAGACTGGGAAAATATCTTGATATAAATGAACTTTCAGAAACTAGGTTTATATTCATGTCCAAACTAATAATACTAAGAACCTCTTGGTAAGGTAAGAAGAGCAGATCCAAAGGGTGTAGTCCTAATTCTAGGAAGGAAATGAATATGGTCCATCATCCCAACTAAAATAATAGATTCACAGGATAACCAAACATATTCAGCAGTGTCACCGATTACAAATTCTTAATATCTTTATGAAAAAGATGGGTACAATCTCAGTCAATCTTTTATTGTATCAAATTATGATCCCCATAATTCTGTCAGTTAAACCATGTTGCAGCATGTTTAAATCTAAAGGAACCATAAACTGAGCATCACATATGAAAAGAAAAGTGTCAATTAAAAGGAGTTATCAGAACTCAATATTATGTCACTGATGGTTACTTAAGAGAACTTTTGAGTTAGTGACAATGAATTACTGCTGGAGCATGTGATGCAAAACAAAGTTGACTATAGTGGAAAATAGTTGGAAGTGTGCAAACGGTAGTAACAAAAAGCCAACAGATTTGTAGCATTTGCAACTGACAGATGCAAAGATTACAAGCCTTTGCAATAATATATACAAGCAACAGCCTAAGTTATAACAAATCCATACAGATCAACTAATGCATTACCTTTTTGCCATCTACCGACAGGAGCCTTGATACTATGACCAAGATAGTTCTCACGATGCTTATCAACCTTCACATCATCCCACTTGAATTCTGTGATAAAATATCAATATATGAAATAAAACTCTCCAAATTAGGGTCGATTTTGATGGAATATAAAAAAAAATAGCAAGGAACTGTCCATTTGAAGGCAGAGTTATTTGAAATTAAAAAGAAGGAAAAACTTCCTCAGGCAGTATTATAAAAAATTTAACGCATAGGCCGCACAAAGTATCAACAAAAGGAAATAGTCACATATAACTGTAGCACATGTAAAGAAAAGCAACCAGAACATCAATTTTATATATGTAGTTGGTAGATAGAATTCATGATAGGCATATTAGATAAAATATAAATGACTTCAGAAAAAACCAAATATTTTTGTAACATGGCAATATTTGAGAACTCAAAAACTTGACCAAACTTGAAAGCCTTATGAGTGAGTTTATTAAACTGGGAGGCATGATAAAGCTTAAGATAACAATAAATAGACACATAATCAGATATATTTATACACCATTACAAAGATTATGTTTATGCTTATGTGATTTAGATCCAAAAGTTCACAAATAGAATAACACTGGACACTTACGAGTCACAATTCTCACACAAGAAATGAATAATAGAGATGAACAACAGAAATGAAAGCTAGCAAGGGCCTAAAACTAAAAACCCAACAATCATCACATCACATATAGATTTTAGGACAAGGCGTTCAGTCTCACTGAAATGAATACATATGGAACAAACAGCTGCAAACTCACAAAAGCTGTAAGCTTAATTTTTTCACATTTTACATATAAATTTTAGAACAAAGCATTTAGCCTCACTGAACTAAAGGCATTTAGTCTCACTGATATAAATATATATGGATCAGGGAACTGTAAACTCACAAAAGCTGTATGCTTAATTTTTTCACATTTTACATTTGTAACAAAATATTTCCAATCTTGAAGATCCACAAGCTTATGTATATTATAAAAAGTGATTTAGAAGCAAATGAAATATTCTATCCTCTTCACATCTCTCATGTATTTATATGTTAGTCCATGTGGCATAAAATAAAAACAGAAGATTTTTCCTTGCCCACCCTGATTTACCACTTACTATAGCAACCCTGATTTACCACTTGCTGAATGATAACAAAAGAGCAATAGACAAGATGATAATTGCCAGGTGTAACACAATGTTGCAAATTCAATTGGCACAAAATATAGACAAACTTATCTAGTTAAAAAAATACTTCTACCCACGGTTAAGTTATTTTTTGCAATGTCATGCTAGTTAGTTGTAGGATATAGCAATGAAGTTCAGTGTTTCTATCAGCTTTAATTAGAATCTCCGAAAATGACACAATCTGTTTCAACCCCTTCCTAAACGTTTTAACCACTGAAACAAGAAAGGGATGAAGAAAAAAGAAGAGAGATGCGGCCTCAGCTGACACTGAGAAAAGTGGACCAGGGAGTTCATGGAAGAGCACAGCAATGACATAGCAATAAGTGCTGGTGGTGCTTTTTCTTCAAAATTTGAGAGCTATAAGGGAATATGGGAGACAGGAACATGGTTGTAAAAGAGAGGGAAGTGATCGCTGCGGCCAGGGATACATGAAGACAATGGTCATGTAGCAAAACAAGGAACTAAAGTGAGTGTGGCACCATAGTAGAGCTTTTGGAGGGAGCATGGCTGAGAAGGCACTTGAGAGCATGGTGGATCATTGTAGATATATGTAGACAGGAAACAATGAGTAAAGAAAGAAGCTCAAAATAATCAAAAGAGTCCATTTGCATCAATATTTTGTCATTTGAGAATGTTTTCTTTTTTCCTCATATCATAACTCTTATGTAATAGCTTAACCCACATACTATACTTTCTAAAATTCTGTGGTTTCAACAAATTGGTTATGAAGTTCCTTCAATGTGAGACAACCAGAGCTCTTAGGTCCCAATTTCACACCCTCAAGAATATGAAAAGTATGCCATTCAACTCAATTGACATCATAGAAAAAAACAATTCAACACAGTTATACAATGTAAAGACGATGATAACACAACAACAGAAAAACTTTCTTCACTTCCAAGCAAGATGCATTTTCTAAGTCTGGCGTGTTTCAAAAAACTAGAAAACATACTGTGGCAATGCTGTCATATGACATTTGCTGCTAAATGTGGAAGATTGCTAGCATCATATCAAAGTCTTCCAACAAATATGTTTGCCAAGCACATTGGCAACAGACAAATAAAGTTTTAATTAATGCACATAATAAATGATGTTAAATCCTCTATTCAAATAAGATTGTAGACAAAGGCTTGTAAGAAATATAGGGTTGTAATTGAAATTTACTGAATCTAGACTCATGCAACAAAAGGAGAATCTCTATAAAATTTCAATAGACATGAAAGAACCATAGCAAGGATGAAATAGTGGACACCCAGAATAAAGAATTTACAACAACAAATCTCTTATGCTGGAAAAATGACAGTTTTTCATTAGCTACTGACTAAAAATCCATAATGTCTCTTAATACTCCTTTGGTTGATAAAACCAAGTTTTAAGTTGAAGGAAATTGACAGAATTGTGCTCTTAACAAAGGATTACAATGACTAAAGTACCACAATATATCATGACGAAATCACAATCCAAATTTGTCCTAAAAGGACAATGCATGATACCTGACATGCGATGCTAACCCATGACATGCCAGAGTTTAGCACATGCATGATTTAATTCAAATACTTGAAAATGACGTATACTTAATCAACTATAAGAATATGATGATTCCTGCCACACTATATATATATATATATATATATATATATATGATTCATCAAATGCCTTTTGACGTCAAACCTTTGAAAGCTAACAGAGGCCCACCTTATATCTTATAATATATGGCCACCAAAACGTAAGCTTTGCCCCAAAACAATTTGAGGCATCATTAGTAAAGCTTTATAAGATAAGGAGAGGTAGGTGCTATCTGTTCTGTAAAGTCATGTAAGATGTTTCAAAGAAAAGATGGTCAAAGCACAGAGGGGGGAAAGTGTCACAACATGGTTTGTTTTTGAAAGAGCATCCTGGGAGGTGAATGTACAGGAAGCCCCATTGCTTCCACTGAAAACGAGAACAGCTTGGTGATGGTTCAAAAAAGTGCGCATGGCAGGGATGCTGTAGACATCTTTATTGAACAGATTAAGATTTGAATGTGGATAAGAATTTTAAAAGAACTCTAATTACCACAACTTCCACCTCAAAGATCTGATGAAGATTAAACTGTAATACTTAAAATTACTTCTAAACCAATTGCATGTCTAGGGTAAAGTATGTGATTAGTAATCCCCAACCTGCAATCAGAAAGCATGATTAATAAAAAATCCCGTGCTTGAGAAAATAATTCGACTTTAATGAACCTGCAACCATTAGTAACATTTCCAATCTCAATTAAACCGCAAAACCAATTAATTTTTTCGAAGAAATCAGACATCAAAACCTCCAAATAGAAAGCCGCACGGCAAATCCTCCCCATTACTTCCATTCCAGTGGACTATATAAATATAAATCTCGAATCAAAATCCACATGATATCAGGGAAAGAAAGACATCAATTGATCATCGAGCAACTGGACATGGAAGTAACAGATAAAAAGGAAAAATCAAGAATTTCCTGAGGAATCAATCTCTGCAGGTCACCTCCGTGAAAGTCAGACCACGCAAACAGGATAAAAATCACTACAACACCCGACCCTAGAAGGATAAGCACAAAAGTCGACCTAATAACCGAAAGAACAGAAGAATCAATAGGTAGAGAGAGCGAGCTTACGATCGCGACCACCACGGACGCCTCCTCTCGAAGGATGGTACATGGCCTTCCGTCTGCCTCGTCTCCTATCGGATGGAGGAAAGCTCGGTGTAGATCGGTGCGCCCTCTTTTATCGGTTCAGCCGCCGGCTGCGAAGGATGGTGACAGGATTTATGTTTCTTCGTCGCCCGATTCAGCGTGCCCTTCAGCCCTACCTGCCGCTTTATTGGAGAATTTGTGGAGCCCACCGAGCCTGGGTTCGAGACCAGAACAGTCCCCGAGCCGGATACCGAGTGAGCGCCGCATTCTGGTCCGGTCGGGTTCGGACCCAATGTGAAGCGTAATCAATCAAAATGGCTCTCAATTTTCACCACATAAGTTTGTCTTATGACGATGAACCTGAATTCATTTGAAGTCACATGTTCCAAGTTAACAAAACAAGCCGAGACTTCAGAGACGATCTAAATCGAATTAGAACTAACACATCAAGTTTTTACTAGATGCCCATGAAGTCAGACAAGTCTTAATGCACCCAAGATGGCCGATAAAGCTCATGAATAAATATGATTGCTGCTAATCATAAAGAAAAGAGCATTCACCAATTAGGGACCAGAATCTCTGGTTGATCAATTACATAGATTGAAGGTCTTTAAACTAGATTCGCATGTAGAGAAATCCCAAACATCCAGTGAAAGGTAAGGATAAATTTAGGACTATGGAATGATGCTTGATGTACATCATATATGGATATGAATTAGCCTTTTGGTTATGTTTTGGTAGGCATATGTGTACATGCAGCTATAGATACTGCTTGATTTCCCATCTATGAGAGGACAGGAATGATTGGGTCTAAAGGAGCTGCTACAATGTTCTGCTGCTAACATATATGCCTTCAGAAGATAAAAGAGGCATGACAAGGAACATTATACTGGTAGAAGACTTCTTTGCAAGAGGTAAAGAAAGCTTTATGGTGCCATGTGAAAACATGATCTACACCAGAGGTGGTGTTGAAGTTTCAGTAACTGGATACTAAGTGATGGATGACCAAATGCCATCAACAAGGCACAACTACACAACAGTAGCAAATTGAAATCAACAAACAGAGAAAAGAGAATGACAACAATGGACATATTTGAGCAAGCAAGACACCAGTGTCTGTGCTTCACTAACAAGAGAGAGAGAGAGAGAGAGAGTTCTACAATGCTCATCCCCTACAATTTGGACAAGCCTTAGTTGGTTTCAGATCCATCTTTGTCACAATAATTATGCCCATAATTTTCAGAAAACAAATTTTCAACTCATATTCTAAAAGTCTAAGACTTTCCTGGTAAGGAATTAGATCATCATCCAAATGCAAACATTTTTTAGAATCATCCCTAAAGCAAAAGGACAAAAAGAAAAACTGAAACCATATTTCTGACAATAACATCATCATTCTACTACCATCACAGCTATATCATCCGATAAGCTTTTTCTCGTACCATTCCCACTTCTACTTTCAATTTCATATTTCCCACTGTTATTAAGCTTTTGGATCAATTATTTATAAAGGATAAAAATATTATTCATAGAATAAAAATATGATGATCAAAATAACAAGAAAGGTTAAGACTTTTGAGTGACCATTGAGTATTTTTAAGATTAAAAAGATTTTATAAGAAACCATCATAGTTATATTTCTGATAAATTAAAAATAATATTTTTGATAATAATATGATCATTCTAGTATGCCACCATAGTTATATCATTCATTAAGTTTCAGCTTGTACCATTTGTAACGCCCTCAGTCCAGCCGGAGGCCAGTATAATAATTTAACTTGTAGATTTTGCAATAGGAATGTAAGACTAAAACTTGGATAAATAATTTACCTTCATAGAATATTCATCATATTTTAAAATCATACACAATTCAATATGGATATTCATTACATCTTCAATAATTTCAACAACTCATAACCATACGAAATCCTACAGAAATTTCATGATCAAAACTTGAACAAACGATATTTCCTTATACAATCTAATAAGTTATATACCATAATACAATCATAAAAAACTTTATATCATATCACAATCAACACCAGTTTATTTAGAGAGGTTTTAAAATAACAACTTTGCAAGTAACATTCCCCTCAAGCATATCCACACTAGTCCGAGAATAGACATATGAGCAAACAATAACCTAATAAGCACTATGACTCGTATACCAATCAAAACTTATTGCAAATGTGTATAAATAAATAATTATAAATTTTTCTTACAATCAATTTTTATTTTTAAAGCAAAGCGTATAAAATGTCAAATCATTTTTATTATTTCTATCAAATATCATATAAAAGTTTTATATTCATTTAGAGTAAACAAAGTCATAATTATAGCTAAATGATATATCAGAATAAATACCTCATTCATGCAAATGACTATGATCAATTATTCATAATTTAAATAAACATCGCTAAAGATGCATATCTAAATTTCATAATATATATAATTATAACAAAAGTTACATGTCAAAAATAATAGTCACAGTATTATTAACGGCTACAATCATATTATATCGTGTGATAACATTTAAAACCATGTTTAACGCTCATGATATAGGTAATATATATCTCCTTTTATTAAGGTCCCAAGAAAACTAGTTTCTAAATATCTTCCAATGTATAACCCCTATTAATAGGGTTTAGATTATAACCATATTAGTCATACAATTTTAGATATTAAATATATTTAAAAAAATAAATATTTGAATAAATTCTTTTTTTATCTTTCATTTCAAATCTAACAATTTATATAATATGTAAAACTAGTAAGAATAAATCATTTTCAATTCTTAATAATTAAAATATCGAATCAATACTTTCAAAGATGATATATATTTTATTTAATAAGTACAAATCATACAATTCTATAAGTTTCAAACATATACATTAAGCATACATATTACTACTTGTAAAATAGGCTAGACAAAGTTATTGGCTACATGTTGGGACTCAATCCATACTCAATAATCTTCTCCTAATTATACACAAAATATTATTCACTGATCATCTATAAATCATAACCAAACATCATATGCAAATTATTTTGATTGCACTCTCTTTTCTTCTTTATTTTTGACTGTTACTATCTCTAATTATTCTAAAATTTTATCAATTCCTAAATACACTGTAAGCACATTTACTGCTTGTTAATACATGCTTTATCTTTTTTTCTTTTTCCTACATAACCACTTGTCCTCTTTTTATTTAATCAGAATCATTGTTTCTAACATTAAGCTAATGCTATTTAAAAGTTAATATCATTAAGGATCTTATTAACTTAGAAAGCTTAAATTAGATAATTAATAATCATATTTAGTAATCTAAGTAACAGAAAAGCTTAACAATTTAAAACCATACCTAAATTAATTTTCTGATCTCTAATCAGAATTCTCTAATGCCAAAATCGAAGCCTTTCTTCTCTTTCCCCCTTTCACCATTTCGTTTCTTCCTCTTCTATTTCTTTCCTTTCTTGGGCTGTTTCGTTCCTTTCCTTTTTTTTTTTTTTTTTCTTCTTTCCCTTGAAACTTCTATTCTTTTATAATTTATTCCTTCTCAAAATTTCTATTTACAACTAGGCTCTTAAAACAATATAACTATTACACCATTCCCTTCTTCTACGAAGCTTTTGGATCAATTATTTAGGAAGATGAAAGAATTAAAAAAAATATTTATAAAATAAAAACAGAATGATTAGGACTATAAAGAGCATCAAGAGTTGATCATCGAATATCTTTGATACTAAAACAAAATTATAAGATTTTTATTGGACTAGCATTTATGGATTTAAATGTTGAATAATAAAAAATAACATATATAAAATATTTATGGCTGAGATAAAAATAACGAGGTGAATATATAGAGTGATTAGAATAGATAAGAAAAAAATATTTTTATTTATAAGTAATTAGGTATGGAGATAAAATGAGATAGAATCATTTAAAATGATATAAACATATATATTTAGTAGAAGTGAAATAATTATGGTTAATTTCATAACAGCTTTCCACTTCTCCATGCAGCCTTCATCAAGAATCTTATGTATCTATCTGCTTAGGGCTCCAATGAGATTCCAGATTGCTTCCTCGATCCACATTTTACTTGCCATTCTAAAAGGTTAGGATGTTGAATTAGAAATTGGTCTCCTGGAAATTAATATACTCCCCCGACCTACAATTATTTATATGCAAAGCAATTGTGACTGTGATCGACCATGAGGACCAGGACCCAATGATCCAAGAACAAGCAGAGCAGGGAACAGGTTCCAGAAGAAACGCCTCAACCACATCACTCCTCGACTGTCATCATCATCGAAATAAAGATCAGAAGAATGAGCATCTAACAAAAGAATCACTTGCAGGAACGCCAACAAACTAGAAAGGATCCAATAAGCGAACGAAAGCACAAATCGATCGACGATTCCGACCAATTAGAGACCAAGCGATGAAGAAGAGAAGAAGAGTACCTCGTCCTTCTTCACCCGGCCGTGATGATCCAAATCCGAGGGCTTGTGGAGCTCGATCCGAGAAGGAAAAACGCTCGTAATGCCTCTTCCTCTCACGGACACCTCGAAGATAAGTATATTACTATTTACAAATTCCTATTTATTATTTTTATTTTTAAATTTTTAATATTTTAATATTATCTTTCGATATAAATATTCTATCTTTTTTTCACTTTTTTTATTTTTTTTCTTTTTATCTCTTTCTTTCTTTCTCCTCCTCCTCCTCCCTCGATTTTTCTTTTTTTTTCCTCGAAAAACAATGTCGAGAGAACAACGAACGAGATCGATTAAAGGATGATGATTGATAACAAATACAGAATAGGGCCAATGATAGACGACTGAGAATACTGAGAGCATCGATAGCGACAAAATACGCAAGCAAGAGAGGTGGGATAAAAAAAATTATAATAAAAAAATAGAGGAGTTATAAATAATTTTATTTTTTAAAAAGGATCGTAAATGATAAGAAGATTGTGAATAGTTTAAAAAAAACTCAATAATAAGCTCCCAGTAAAACCATTTTTTTGGTGCAGTGTACCGAAACTACCCTTGCTGACCTTTCTTAACGACCGTAGGATCATCAAAGATCAAAGGCTGGGATCTTCCAACGTGATAGTGTCGGTCGGAATTAACGGTCCAGATCTCTTCATCTCTTGGCCAGCTGACCCCGATGAAGCCCTATCTTTTTAAGCACCCGTTTATCCGACGGATTCCTAACCCTCCTGGGGAAGGCGGCGACGGACGGTGGTGTTGTTGCTCCCGTCTTCGATAGAAAGGATCCTTGGACTTCTACAGCGGGATGGTAGTTAGGATCTCTGTTCTTCGATGGTAACTCTATTGTTCCTCCAATCACTGTTAGCTCGATGTCTTCTCGATTCTGTAGGCGCCGAAGAAGGACAAAGCTCCGCCACCGTCTTCGAAACCGGCCAAGTCTGGCGGAGGAAAGCAGAAGAAGAAGGTAATCGGACGAAACCACGGTTATCATAAGGGTTTTGTTCCGATTTCTGTCTATTTGACGATTTCTCTTTCGTAGAAAGAGTTAAATGATGTTTTCATCTTGCTTTGCTTCAAAGCTAGTTTTTTTTTTTGAGTTGATGGATCGGATTGATATATTAGGGTTTTGGATGCAGAAATGGAGCAAGGGAAAGCAGAAGGAGAAGGTGAACAACGCGGTTCTCTTTGATCAGGCGAACTATGATAAGATGCTCTCCGAAGTCCCCAAGTATAAGCAGATCACTCCCTCGGTGCTGTCTGAGAGATTGAGGGTATGAATTCCGATTTACTTCTCCATCTATTGCTTATATATTTTTGTTTCTTAATTGTTATAATTTATGTAAAATATAGTAACATAATAACTTTGTCGAATTAGGTGAGATATGTATATCTTGCTTAGTGTATAATTTTCACAAAAGCAGATCTCAGGCTTATATAATCTTTGTAGCTTATTGTTATGATTTATGTAAGATGTAGTAACATTATAACTTTGTAGAATTAGGTGAGATATACATCTTTCTTAGCGTATAATTTTCACAAAAGCAGACCTGTGATAGCTTATGTTTGGTCTGCTTGAGGGATGAGTCTTTTGGTTGTAATATGAGTCTGATGATTGATACCCAAACGTATTTTGTTGTTGTCTACTGTATTTGCTGTATATCGTATTCGTATATCCTTTTAGTGTAGTGTTTCATGGATCTATTGAGTGGTTGGAGACACATCTTTGTGGAAAAAGTCACAAGGTATGGGCACAGAGACAGACATCTAGAGAAATCACCTTAAAAATAACACAGTTTTTGTGTGTTTATCAAATGTACATGCAGTATACATTGACCTTGTACAAGAAAGTTTTTGGAAAATGCTTTTTACGATATTAGATGAAAGATACTAATATAAACATGGCTAAACTGAAATCTAAATATTAATTATAAAGATTTAGTTAATGGGAGGAGTAAATTTTTCTTTTTGAAAAAGAGGACTTTGCCAAGCAATTTATTTGCATTATTCTTGTTTGTTGTACTGTTATGTGGGACAACTGTTTTTTATACTTTTGTTAGTGAAAATGATAGCCTTTTCCTATTATCTTTCTATAACAACTAACTAATTGCTGAAGAGAAAAAGTGAGCTGTAGGGTTTAGATGGCTTACAATTAAGGGGTAACTTCTGGGTGTAAGATCATCTAGGCACTTATTGGTCACTTGGCACCTAGAGATAGCTTGAAAGCATAGGAGCCTTAGTTGGCACTGACATATCTTTAGGTTGTTATATCTGTAAAGAAGGCTAGATTTTTTTTTTCCCTGGTTCAAAAATGCTTCCAACTGAATCTTCCATGCATTTACTTTTTTGTATGCTGGCCTGCATGGCTTTGTTCGTTGAAGTATTTGATATTTTGGTGCACATCTGCTGTTACTTCAGATTTTTGCTAGATTAGATGTCGGTGTACCATCCATTGGCTTGCACTTTGGTTTTGTAGTTTATAAACCAATTTAAAAGTCTTTCTTCGTTGCATCAGTTAGTAGGAAGTCGGAGTAAATGCTCTGGTATGTACTTGTAATGTCTACTAGATGTCGGGTTTGATTAGGCAGACATTAAATTTCTGATTTCTTATTTGTCATAGCAAAAAGGATAATCTTGTGTTATCTATGCATCAAATAACCTTGCAGAAATTATGTGGTAGAATATCCAATATTGTCGTCTTTCCTGCCCAGTACATTAATGAATTCTACATTAATCTTGTGAACTTTGTAGTACTGTGATGTCTCACTGCCTGTCAAATAATTGTGCCGATGATTTACGTATTTTTAATATAGCCCGATGTCTGCTACATCAAGCATTAGGGAAATAGTGGTAATTCTACCTTTGATTTCTTTGACAACAAATAATTTGTTCTGGCTCTTCTATTCTCACCAATAATAGTTTATAATTGATGTGAATGTATTGGAGTCAGATTAATGGGTCGCTTGCGCGAAGAGCGATCAAAGATTTAATGGCAAGGGGTGCCATCAGGATGGTGTCTGCGCATGCTAGCCAGCAGATTTACACAAGAGCCACTAATGCCTAGATATGTCTCATTTTGATATGATCCTAAGCACAGGATAGCTTCCTTGGCGTGGGGACATTGCTGAATTCATCCTTTCTTTAGGAAACGTTGGAGTTTATTTTGTGAAAACACAGCAGTACCTTTTTAAATTTGGATATTCAGATTTTGTGATGATTCAAGTATTTTCTTTTCTGGTTCTTAAAGCTTTACATTACGGAATCCACGTTGGATACTATTTGGTATTTTCAGTTCTCTTTTAGCTCGCATCAGCCACGTGCATGAGTTACATTGACGCACAGAGACTCTTGAGAACTCACGAAATACCGAAGGCGATACTTTCTGGCGCTCGTTGGGGCTTTGTACTCGGCATGCTTTGGTATGAAAGAGTGTCGTACATTTCAAGAAGACTTACTAAAAGCCTCATCCTCACATCAGTCAAAACAGCACTGTACACAAAAGAACAGATGGAACTCTATTCCTCAGAGGCAACTGTTTGCCTCGCTACTTTCCTCACCAGCATCTTAGCTGTCCTCGCTGCTCTGCTCGTCTTCTTGTTTCTGGCACTCATCTGATGTTGCTATCTCTTCAGACGTCTCTCCTGCATTTTCTTCTTTAAACGCTGTAAAACCAATAGAATGAATTCAGAGGGGTCATTGCCGGATCTTCCCAAGTGAAACACGTCATTGCAACTAACACGCATCAAACAGTATTCCACAAATAAAGCTTCAGATGCTGAAAACATAAAAGTAATATATCTCCCCTTACCTACTACACCTTTGACATTTAAGCAAGGCTGAGTGGTACACACACATATATCATCAACTATTCAATCTCAAGAAACCTTTCTGAAACTATTAAGTTACAAGTCATTTACTCCGACAAGCAATAAATAGGGATTGGAAGGTGGTAACTCTCCACCATCAACCGCTGAGCATGCAAGAAGTCTGAGGTGAACCGCATATAAGAAGACAACTAGAAAGAGGGAGAACCCAACACGATGTGGATGAATCTTGCATCAAAAGAAAAAGGACTAACCCTCCAGAGCGGCTTCAAGGTCTCGAACGAAATGGGGGAAGTTGATATCCTTGAGGGCGTCGAGAACGTGATCAGCATCCACCGTCTTCTTCCCACTTTGCTTGCAAAGATCCCTTGCCCTACACGAAACCGTAATGCACGTGTGTAAGATGACCGATCAAGATTTCGAAACAAGCTTGTGATCATTACCAAACCCCATGAAGAACCTAGCGAATCAATCGTGCCAGGAGAAGAGAAGCAGAGAGGAAACAGAGACACTCACCTGGCGCATAGATGGTCGATGAAGGCACAAGTGCTCTCGGTGAATGCGAGGAGCACATCGTCCTCCACCACGACCTCCTCTTTGTCCCCCAGCTCGTCGGACAGACGAGCGAGCATATCCTTCACCATCTGCAACACGACCTCCTTCGGCAACACATCCACCTGTGTCTCCGAGCCCTTCGCCCGCCTCGCCGATCCCGATCCGCCCTCTTCGTCACTTCCTCCCGCCTTCTTCTTCATATCTCTCTCTCTCTCTCTCTCTCTCTCTCTCTCTCTTCCCGTCTCTCGCCTTCCCGCTTCGAAGTTATATAGCAGAGCTGTAACCGCCTCTTTAAACGGCGGGATTACAATTGCAAGAACAGGACAAAGCGGGCGGAATAACGGAACGGTCGTTGGTTACCATTGCCATTTCCAAAGTGATATAACAAATTATTCGATTTTTTTATTGATTATTTTGGGAAGTGGTTAATTTATTTTAATTTTTTTATGTTTGGGTTTTGGGCTTGCACAGACCGCAATGAATCTAATTTGTTATGCACCATAACTCATTTATTGGTACTATTTGACGATATGTTGTGTTCCTCGTATATCTTTTATCCAATTATTAGTGACAAAGAGTATATAGATTAATTTGAGTTTAATTTAGATTAATACTTTATTGACTGAGTGGGCAGTTCTCCCACCGATAATTAGTTGTACACGAATCTAATTCTTCTACAAATAAAAGCGAATTATAGGTTGAATGGGGTCTGCTGTTCTAATCCATCCTGCTCGCTAAGACCCAATCAGTGGATCATCCGATCCGAAATCCGTTTTCATTTTAGAGTCATTCAAATCTTATTAGTATGAAGATCCAACCTGACCTGGTTATCTTTCCAGTATTCAAAAAATTATTTTTTTTTATCAAACTAATTTTTTTTTTCAAAGGATAAATGACGAAAGTGACATTCAAGTTTAGTCTCTTCCAATAACCTGTCAAAATTTCTACCAACTAAGTTAGTTTGCACATTCAATTTCGTTCTTATTTAGACAACCGACTCGTGCAATCATCCATATAATAGGGCACAAGCAAATGGCCAAAGCCAGAGATTTGATTTGGGTTAACTTGAACCAACTCTGATCACTGGTATTTCGTCAAAAAGTAGTGCTCCTGTGGCAATAAACTGCACTCGAAATATTGAATGAGGTTAAAAAGAATTAATCTCTGATACTAAATAACAAGCAAGCTTTCAAAAGACAACCTTCCCATTTTCCTGGCTGCTGCTAAAACTGCACATAATAGGTAGAAATATCAGCAACATCAGCATTGCATCTTTCTGGCTTCATCAGAATTCTCTTGATTTGATGCACTGCAGTGAACACTGAGTCAAAGACCAGCACGATCCATCGTCAAACTCATGCTTGTTCATCAACTTATGAACAACTATTTCTTGTGCCTGTAATCTTATCAGATGTCCAAACATGAGTTAGTTGCCACTGCCAGAAAAATGCTGGATGCCCATTTTAATACATTAGAGGGGTTATAGAAGAGGAGAGGAGGAATTACATGATCAATTTCCCAGATATAGGAGAAAAAGGATAGACGAGCGTAGTAAGCGCACACATCATATGATGCAGAACGATAAAAAAGCTGGAAAAGAAAAACAGGGCATGTTAGAAAATGGAAATTATTTTGGATGGATAGAGCTTCATGGGCAGGAGATTCATACAAGAATATAAAACAAAACTTTGAAAGGAAGATTTTGTGGATGTTAACATTTATCCGAGGCCTTTTTATGCAACAATCATTTGCCAAACAAATAATTTTACTCTAATGTCAAACACACACACACACGTACAGAGACAGAAAAAATAAAAAAAGAAAGCAACGGGAATCGACATGAGCCATTAAGGGTGTTTGGAAGGTCAAGTCACGTCATGCTTGACCTGAAGGTGACCAGACCACTTGCAAGGTCAAGCTTTCTTGGCAGAAAACCAACCTGTACTGTCAGTAGATCAGGTTGAACAGGCTATAAGTCATTGAGCAAATAAGTTGAAGTGGATTTGACTCTTAGTTCAACGTGTCACTTGCTTTTAAAGCACTATTGTTCATTTCTCTTCCATTAATTCAAAACACATCTTCCTTCCAATTTTCACAATACTAATTACAGCGAAAAAAAATATTTGCATGCAAATAATTTATTGGAAGAATAATGCACAAGTTTTGATTCTCTAGCCACCAAATCACAAGCATGCAACTGCCTACGTATTAAAAGGAAAATAAACAAAGTTTTCTAAATGCCCCTAATGCCTTCTTCACCATGATAATATCAATGCAAATTCAAAAAAGCTACCGATAGGTCATTTAGTTGAAGGTAAGTTTATCTAATCAGTAGTCATGCTTCACAAAGATTTATGATATCAGTCTCATGTCCATGGTTGATCCATAAACTTTGTCTAGAGACAGATGAAAGCTTGCAATAAAAAAAAAGTAAAGGTGAGAGGCCACTAAACTTAAGAGATCATAAAATGATTTGCACCCGTTCTTTGGGAATAAAGCATCCAATTGGCATATCCAGGACAACATTGAGCAATCAAATTAACATGAAAATTACCAGCTGATCAACTGATTTCAAAGCTGAAGCTGAAGTATATGAGGCAAAGACTAGCAACATTGAGAACAATGCTCAATAAACTGTACTGACCTAAAATTGCCAAGGCAATCAGTACTGCTGATGCCAACTGAACTGGTCGTTGATGGTAAACAATAAAATACAAAGATCTTTGAAGTCTCCTCCAAGTAGAACCTATTAAACCATGAAGATGCAAAGCGCTTATCATTCCCTCATGTTTTGGTACCTGTAACCACCCCATCAAGTCATTTACAAAGTTTATTTCAAAATTTTAATTAAGAAAAAACCTCCACTGAAATAAACAATGGTGAAATTGACTCAAACTTTGTTTGTGCAAATGCATGCTCTTTTATATTATAAAATAAAAAACAGGATGTGTGACGTATTACATCACTAATTGGATAAAATGCTAGTTCCTATTAGGGTAGATTGGCTGTTTGAGATAGAAGCTAACTCTGGATCCAATCTAATTTTTCTTCGAACCGGTCCCAAGGTGGAACTCACTAAGTCGGACATCCCAATACCGCAAAACTAAGTCAGGGGCATTCCCGACCATGCCTCTCCGATGCTTAAGCCAGTAATTCAGTTGGTCAACTAAGACAAGTTGGACTCAATTTGTTCAGTGTGTCTTGGGCAACCTATGCAACCTCTTTTACAATGGGTGTTTGGGTGGTATTATGCAATCCGTTTAGCGAGAACTAATCATAACTACCCTTGCTGATCCCGGGCTATTGTATCAATTTGTTACACTGGGGAACTACTATTGATTGATCTTGGGTTGTTCCGCTTGTTTAGCTCAGCCACGTGTCAACCAATAGTTTGGACACATGGCGAGGAGGCCCTTGCTGAGCAAACGACGATAATGATGGTTTAGAGTGCTCACGGACCAGCCATGGAGGAGTACCACAAATAACTGGTCGGAAAGTATAGTTTGGTTGATACATGTTGTTTGTGTAAGAGACAATAAAATATCTAACTCGAGCTATCCGACTCGGTATGTCCAATTCGAGCTGCCCGACTCGGTATGTCCGACTTGGCACATCCAACTTAGTAGTACTAGTGTAGCATGCTAGCGACGTACTCCAACTCGGTATGTTCTTGACTTGGCATGGTGGTGTATGGGGATGATACAACCAGGTGTGGTGGCATGGTAAGACAGCACGACTAGGTATGGTAGTACAGTGTAAACGCACAATGGATCAATGAGGCCAAGGGTGGTGGCACACAAAGGGCTAGTGAAGCCGAGCACGATGGTGCACAAAGGGCTAAGAGGCTGGGTGCAGTGGCGCTAGGGGCCAAAGTGGCCAAGCGCGACGGCACACAAAGGGTCGATAAAGTTACATACTATGGCATCAAGGGCCAAAGAGGCCAGGCATGACGACACACAAAGGATCAACATGGCCGCATGCGATGGCGCTAGGGGTCAGAAAGGCCAGGCTCGACAACGCATTGAGGGCCAATAGGGCCACATGCGATGATGCAAGGAGCCAGAGAGGCTAAGCGTGGCGATGTACATAGGGCCAACATGAGTGCGTGTGGTGGTGCAAGGGGCTGAAGAGGCCAGGCACGGCGACACACAAAGGGTCGACAAGGCCACGTGTGGTGATGTGAGGGGCCGAAGAGGCCAAGTGCGACGATGCACAATGGGCCAAAAGGGTTGCGTGCGATGGCGCTAAGGGCCGGAGAGGCCAAGCGTGACTGTCACAAACAAAACTATAAATAGGTTGTTTGATGTAATATTCATGTATGTCCGTGTCTTTCGATTTTGTTCATGCTTTGCACAACATGTAAAAGGCTTGCAATAGATTTGGTAGCCCAATTTTGGTTGGTTTTTGTAGCCGTTTCAAGCTTGTAAATGCAGGTTGTGTGTAGTCGTCACGCAAAGGCAAAATTGCCTAGAAACAGGCCATATAAGCAACCATTTTGGGGTCTTTTTAGCTTTGTAGAGTGGTACGGAGTGTCAGCCAACACAGTACCTAGGAGCTACTCGGGTGGCATATAGCTGGATGGGCCTTTGAGGTAATGCCTAGGGCTAGTTCGCTGCCTTGTTCCACAACAATGCCATGTGGGGACTTATGAAGACTTTTGGTCGCAGCAAACCACCTTGGACCCTTTGTCGTGCGATCATTCAGAGCTTACAAAGTCTATGTTTGTAATTTTCATTGCCTATCAAATGTTTGCTGAAATGACTGCTCGTGAGATCTCGAGTTAAACGCTTCCTCTAACTTGCTTTCTCTTTTGCAAGTCCTTAAACGACCATAAAAGGTTTCAAATAAGCTAACCCTTTGCGGACGGACACACGTAAGAGCACACGACTTAAGAAAAACCAGCTAAGTCTGTAACAAATTGTATCAAAGTGGGATAACCACACTTGGAAACACTTGACATATAAACGTGGGGGACCTAGCTGTCACGAACGGTCGTCGCACACTCGCAACAACTTCGTTCAACGAACCGTTCATTGCTTTTGCATGCTTGTACAGAGACATGGCAACCTATTTTGCCTTGGTTTTGTGTGTTTTTGCTTGTAAAAATGCATGTTCAAACAGGTTGCAACGCTGTAGTGAGACCGCTCGTCGCGCCGGGCCGGAATGCCCCAAAATGGCTCTGTTTTCTCTTGTCTTCTGTAAGCCGCAGCTACACACCAAAATATCCACTATCTCAACACCCTGGAACCCCCGGGTGGCATAGGGCTGGATGGGGCTTCGGTATATTGTCGGGCATCTTCACAAGTTCGTACGTTAACTTGACAGGAACTTACCTTCGCTTCCGACACCCGATGAGTGGTTGTTTGTGGACTTACAACTGTTCGTTCCACCTTCTAAAGTCCTTGTTTTCCTCCTTTCCTTCTTTTCTCTTATGCATGCAAGGTGCTCGCTGAATTGCTTGTAAAACTTCCCTTTCCGCGAGACGTCGGGACTTGTCTGTCACTCGTTTTCGAACTAATCAACTTTTTCTTTTACAGGTCCTTCGGGACCTGAGTGAGGTTGCAAATTGGCTGACCCTTTGCGGACGCATATCGTAAAGGAGCGTCACGACTTAGGCAATCCCAGCTAAGTCCAAGAAGTTGGCGCGAGGGTGCTTCGCGACTTAGGCAACTTAAGCTAAGTTCGCATCTTTGCCGCAAGGGTGCCTCACAGCTTAGGCAATTCTAGATAAGTCCGTGACATTATGGTATCAGAGCGGGCAAACAATTTGAGTAAGCAGCGAAGGAACTTCGCAATCTCGCCATGGCAAAGCATCGAAGCGAATCAAACAAGACGGAGTAAGCCAGACCCTTGCCCCAAGCAGCCGCAGGTGGGCTGCAAGTGTATACTTGCTCTTATGCTGTTGGAGCCACTCAGGAGGAGCGCGATAGCGAATATGATGAGCAAGAAATTAGCTACTCTTCGTGAGTGGAGGAGGCGCAATCTGGAGCGTCAACCGAGAAAAAGAGCCACAAGGAGAGACTCACAACAGCGGAAACCCGCTTGGATGTTCTTGAAGCGAGCTTGGAGGAACTCTACCATGGCCAACGAAGGCTTCTTGGGGTAGAGAGCTCGCAAGAGGAAGTTGAATCCCGGATCGACAAGGTTGAGGCCCTAGTCGACCGACTGTTAGACGACACCAAAAACTTCGTACAACATTTGAACGAAGTCGTAGTGGAACTCACTTCCAGGGTGACCATGCTCACAAGGGCATTGAATGCGAGATGAAGCAACACCCGCATTACGTCGCCATAAAACTTGAGAGCACCCGCGCCGCATTGTTATGGAGGTGCCAAAGATGCTAAAGAGCTCAAGAATTTTCTGTTCGACATGAAACAATACTTTCGAGCTACGAGGCCTGATTTTGAAGAAACCAAAGTTTCGATAACAACCATGTATTTAAATGGGGATGTAAAACTTTGGTGACGAACCCATTAGGAGGAGATCCAATAAGGTCGGTGTCGGGTGGACATATGGGAGGACTTAAAGCGAGAGTTGAGAACTCAGTTTCTACCTGAGAACACAGAATTCGTCGTAAGGAGGAAACTAAGACAACTCCGCCAAAGCACTTTCATTCGAGACTACGTGAAGCAATTTTCTATACTAATGTTGGACATACAGGATATGTCCGAGAAGGATAAGTTGTTCAACTTCCTCGATGGTTTGAAGCCATGGGCTCAACAATAACTGCATTGAAGGAATGTCACCGATATGATTGGGGCAATTGCTGTCGCAGAAAGGCTCACCGACTTTGTTTCCTCTAAGGACCCAGGAAAAAAGAAACAATCTTCAGGAAATCGCCCTCCAAAATATTATCGAGGGAATGAGCTCGAGGGCGAACAAAGGAAGAAGAGTTCCTACAAAGGGCCAAGCTCAAAGGGCAAGGCTCCAAAACCTGGTGGATACTTCTTGTGCGAAGGGTCGTACATGGTGAGAGAGTGCCCATAGAAACAAACACTCAATGCCTTGACAACTTCTATCCATCCCCCCAAATCGGACAAGGACAAGGCTGTCGCTCTTAGTTTGAGTAGTTCAGAATCCAGCAACGATGATGAGGAGTCGCAAGGACCCCGGATGGGAGCAATGTGTTTGTTGAACGCTATGCAGGGTCAAGTGGTGGAGAACATAAGGCAAGGCCACAAAAAGCAGGAAGCAGCGAGCTGATGTACGTAGACATTAAACTCAGTGGCCAAACGACCCGTGCAATGGTGGACACGGGCGCTACCCACAACTTTATTGTCGACCGAGAAGCAAAGCGACTTGGGCTGATCTTGGGGAAGAACCAAAGTCGAATGAAGGCGGTGAACTTGGAGGCCAAGCGAATCTCTGGGTTGGCAAAGGGAGTTCCCATCAAGATCGGAACATGGAGCAGGAGCACAAACATAATAGCGGTGCCACTGGATTACTTCCAAGTGATTCTTGGAATGGAGTTTATACACGCAGCAAAGTTGGTGCCAATACCGTTCCCAAACTCCCTATGTATGATGGGAGGTGACGACCCCTGTGTGGCTCCCGTCTCTCGGAAAGAAACCAGGGAACCCCAACAGATATCGACATTATAATTGAAGAAAGGGGTACGAAAAGACGAATTAACATTTGTGGCTGCTATGAAGCTAGAGCCACTCGACAAGGAGGTCATTCATGAACCTGTTGTGGTGGCTAACATTTTGAAGGAGTTCATAAACGTTATGCCACTCGAGTTGCTGAAGACTCTACCGCCACGCAGAGGCATTAATCATCATATTAAGCTGGAGCTAGGAGTGAAGCCTCCAGCTAGACCACCATACCATATGCCCCCTCCAAAGTTGGCAGAGCTCAGAAAGCAGTTAGATGAAGTACTAAGCAATGGTCTCATTCGTAGTTCCAAAGCACCATTCGGAGTTCCAGTTCTCTTCCAAAAGAAACAAGATGGGAGCCTCCGATTATGCGTCGATTATCGAGCCCTCAACAAAGTGACAATGAAGAACAAGTATCCCATTTCGCTCATCGCGAACTTGTTCGACCAATTGGGTAAAGCCAAGTATTTCTCCAAACTTGACCACCGGTCAGGGTATTGCTAAAGGCGACAAAGCGAAGACTACCTACGTGACTAGGTATGAAGCGTTTGAGTTCTTGGTGATGCCTTTCGTCTTAACTAATGCTCCGGCCACGTTCTACACTCTTATGAACCAACTATTCAAAGAGTATTTGGATAAGTTTGTGGTCGTCTACTTGGACAATATCGTCGTCTACAACCAAACGCTCGAGGAGCATGTCGAGCATCTTCAGACAATTTTCAAGGTTCTCAGGGAGAACACTTTGTTCGTGAAAAGGGAGAAGTGCTATTTTGCGCAAACGGAGATCTTATTCTTAGGGCATCGAATCGGTGATGGCTCCATTCGGATGGGCAAATCAAAGTGCAAGCTGTTGCGAAATGGCGAACTCCAAAGAAGGTACCAGAGCTGAGATCCTTCCTTGGTTTTGTTAACTATTATCAGCGCTTCATAGCGGGGTATTCGAAGCATGCAAGTCCACTGACGGAGTTCCTGAAGAAGGAGCAGCCTTGGAGGTAGTCTGATAAATGTGAAACTGCATTCCAAGATCTGAAGGATGCTGTATTGGAAGAACCGGTGCTCAAATTGTCGAACTATAGGAAGCCCTTCGAAGTCCATACAGATGCTTCAGACTTAGCTATTGGAGGAGTACTCATGCAGGAGGGACACTCGGTTCTTGGGACAATTCTGGACCGAGCTATTCAAATTGTTGGGGTCTAAGTTATACTTCCCCACAAGCCTCCACCCCCAGACGGATGACCAAACTGAAAGGATAAACTCGCTCCTTGAGCAATATCTTCGGCACTACGTGAGTGCCAACCAACGAGATTGGGTGAAGCTGTTAGACATAACCCAATTCTCCTACAACTTGCAGCAGAACTTTGCGTCCAACAAGAGCCCCTTCAAGATCATTACAAGACAACAACCGTCAACTCCTCACACCTTAGCTATTGGATATACTGTGAGTAGTCCGTCAGCATATCACTTTACAAAAGAATAGCACGAAATGCAGATATCGCACGGGCTTACTTGGAGAAGGCAGCCAAAAAGATGAAGAAGCGGGCAGACTTAGGAAGGCGACCGCAGGAGTTCAAAGTCGGCGATTTGGTATTGGTAAAGCTTCAACCAGCATCACTCTAATTCTTTAGGAACAAAGTACATAAGGATTGGTGTGCAAGTATGAAGGGCCCTTCCCAATTATCAGTAGGGTGGGTAACGTCTCCTACAAGTTGCAGCTGCCGACATGGCTCAAAATTCACAATGTTTTTCATGCCAGCAACTTGAAAGCCTACCATTCAGATCCGCAAGATGCTTCCCAAAGTGTTCCAACTCGACTACCCCCCCACCAGAGCCTCCTATGAAAAGCGGTTGAAACCATTTTAGCGGATTGCAAGATAAAGCTACCCAATGGAGCTGAGCAGACCGAGTACTTGGTGAAGTGGCGAAAGTTTCCTCGAACCGAAGCCAGTTGGGAGCCCAAAGACGCTCTACGACAAGAAGCAGTCATCAACAACTACCAACAAGCGTCGATGAGGGCGTCGACAGTTTAAGTGGGGGAGAATATCACGAACGGTCGTCGCGCACTCGCAACAACTTCGTTCAACGAATCATTCGTCGCTTTTGCATTCTTGTACAGAGACATGGCAGCCTGTTTTGCCTTGGTTTTGTGTGTTTTTGCTTGTAAAAATACATGTTCGAACATGTTGCAAAGCTGCAATGCGATTGCTCGCCACGTCGAGCCGAAATGCCCCAAAATGGCTCCGTTTTTGCGTGTCATGGCTTGTTTTCTGCAAGCCGTAGCTACACACTAAAACGTCAGCCATCTCAGCACCTTGGAACCCCCCTGGGTGGCATAGGGCTGGATGGGGCTTCGGTATATTGTCGGCATTGAAAAATCTTCATAAGTTCGCACGTTAACTTGATGGGAACTTGCCTTCGCGCCCAACACCTAGTGAGCAGTTGTTTGTGGACTTGCAACTGTTCATTCTACCTTCTAAAGTCCTTGTTTTCCTCCTTCCCCTCTTTTCTCTTATGCACGCAAGGTGCTTGCTGAATTGTTTGTAAAGCTTCCCTTTCCGCGAGACGTCGGGACTTGTCCGTGGCTCGTTTTCGAACTAATCAACTTTCTCTTTTACCGATCCTTGGGACCTGAGTAAGGTTGCAAATTGGCTGACCCTTTGCGGACGCATATCGTAAGGGCGCGCCACGACTTAGGCAATCCTAGCTAAGTCCGAGAAGTTGGTGCGAAGGTGCTTCGCGACTTAGGCAACTCAAGCTAAGTTTGCGTCTTTACCGCAAGGGTGCCTCACTACTTAGGCAATTCTAGTAAGTCTGTGACATAGTGGGGCTCCGTTGATGGCAGCCAGCATGCGCAACCATTTGAGGGAAACAAGCGTTGAGACATAGGGAAAGGAGTTGCTTAGAGGAGCGAGCATCTGAGATTAGCATTCAGAGGAATGGCCAACCCTTTGCGCGAGAGGCACCACGAGGACAAGCGAATTAGGAAGAACATATAGTGTACAGAGGTTGGGATGACTGAGTTTGAGCTACAGCTCGACGTTGGCAACTAAACTTGGCAATGCTCAAGACAAGCGAGGCACTTGGCAAAGGATGAGCCCGCGCAAGGAGGGATGGGTTGCTCGACGACCGAAAGAGTTGTGTAAAGCTCATAGAGGGGAGGGAAATTACTAACTCGAATTCGATACTCATGCAAGTGCTTGTATGCGGACGATGGACTCTCTGTGGCCATCCCAAGGCGACCAAACCTCGACGCTATAGAGCATTTCTCCTCGACATGGGAAGGATACGTCTATAGGAGGCTGAAGTGTGCAGCTAATTCAACATGTTGCTAGGCCTTGAGGGGTGCAGCGGGATTATATTAGCGAAGAGTCGTAATCTATCAAGTGCATTCGCGGGCTAGAACAGTGCATAGTTTGTTCAACAAGGCGGAGTAGTCTAAGGGGATAGTGGTCTCCAAAACTTCCAAAGAGAAGGATAAGAAGAGAAAAGTTGTTTCAATAGGACATATATCTAGGACAGATAAGTCTCGGTTCTCTCCAGAGAAAATCATGTGCAATGGATCGCACATGTTGAGAAGAGATACCTCAAGACAACAACTCCACAATGGACCGAGTGAGCGACGAGGAGTCATCACATGATCTTGCATGAGGTAATGCATTAGTGGACGCATTACGAGATCAAGTGGGGGAGTGACCCCAGGTAGCACCAAATGAAGGCACTGGGAGCTCCACTTCAATGGACAACACGATGGGGGAGGTAGGGTCGAGAGCTATTGGAAGCTCCACTTCGGTGAATAACACGACGACAAGAAAAGCTATTGATTCAAGGAGTAAATGTCAAGGCACCATTGAGGCGGGTCTTCCGTGTGTGTATCGAATTTTACATCGAATAAAAGCCTTGGTTATCAGCATATGGGGGTTATGTACCAATGAGGGGGAATTCTGAGCGTAAGTACTAATGAGTTCCATAGGGAAAACTTGATTTTACAGAGGTATGATCGGAGCGACTAGAGAATTAGGCTGCTCCAAAGCTCATATTCGCTTAAGAGAGCCCAACAAGTCAAAAAACTAGGTCGAGTAAGCGAATGTTGTTACCAAGGACACAAAAGAGAATGGAATTGATGTGAGCCCTGTAATATGATGGTAGAGGCCATGTATGAGAGTTGCAGTCTATCTTTCCATTGACCAAGAGGAATTGTTCGGAGAACACAGAGGTGTTGAAGCAGGTGGTCGAAAGGGGTGAGAAAGCGATGAGTCCAAGAGGAACTTAGCTACCCAAAACCAAGCGTCGATTAGAATAGAGGTGACTCGGAAGAGTGCCACAATGTCGCAGAAGCAGATCTACCAATCGCAAAGAAAAGGACATAAATGCGAGGTGACAGATAGTAGGGCCACGGGTATGATAACGATATGGTACCACAGAGGCGAGACTTTCATGGAGTCATCGATTCCTTGCTCTCATTGGAGGGAGAGCGCTTGGTCGTGAAAAGGGTCGAGGAGGTGAAGAATACAGAGGAAAACTCCAAGTACTAAGATAAGAGGAGAATATCACAAACAAAGCTATAAACAAGGTGTTTGATGTAATGTTCATGTATGTCCGTGTCTTTCGATTTTGTTCATACTTTGCACACAATTTAGTTGGCCTTTATAGCCGTTTCAGGCTTATAAACGTAAGTTGTGTGCAATCATCATGCAAAAGCAAAACTGCCCAGAAATAGGTCATCTAGGTAGGCATTTTGGAGGTTTACTAGCTGCACAGAGTGGTGTGGAGTGTCAACCAGCATAGCACCCAAGAACTACCAGGGTAGCATATGGCTGGATAAGCCTTTGGGGTAATGTCTAGGGCTAGTTTATTGCCTTGTTCCACAAAAGTGTCATGTGAGCACTTGTGGGGACTTTTGGCCACGACGAACCACCTTGGACCCTTTGTCGCACGACCGTTTAGAGCTTGCAAAGTCTATGTTTGTAATTTGTATTGTCTATCAAGTGTTTCCTGAAATGACTGCTTGTGGGATTCTGAGTTTCTTCTAACCTCTTTTGCAGGTCCTTAAGGGACTATAAGAGGTTTCAAGGAGGTTGACCTTTTGCGAACAGATAGCAAGGATACCGCACGACTTAGGCAAAACCAGCTAAGTCTGTAACATGACGAAGCATAGAGGGTCAATAGGGGCACGTGCTACATGTGCTCCTTCCTTTGGCAAGCAAGAGAATCCAAATGGGTCAAGAAAGGTCTAATAATCGATCGTATGCTGAGCCCACTCCTTCAGAACGCTCGCCACCACAACAGGCTCATGAATGGCCTTCTCGTTGAGTGGCTCTAGCTTCACAGTAGCCACGAAGGTTAATTCTCCTTTTCGTACCCCTTTCTTCAACTGTAATGTCGATATCTATTAAGGTTCCTTGGTTCCTCTCCGAGAGACGGGAACCACGCAGGGGTCGTCGCCTCCCATTAAACATATGGAGTTTAGGAACAACATTGGCACCAACTTCGCTGCGTGCATGAACTTCATTCCAAGAATCACTTGGAAGTCGTCTAGTGGCACCGCCATCATGTTTGTGCACTCACTCTATGTTCCGATCTTGATGGGGATTCCCTTTGCTAGCCCGGAGATTTGCTTGGCCTCCAAGTTCACCGCCTTCATTCGACTTGGATTCTTCTCCAAGATCAACCTAAGTCGCTTTGCTTCTCGATCGACAATAAAGTTGTGAGTAGCGCCCGTGTCCACCATTGCACGGGTTGTTTGGCCATTGAGCTTGATGTCCACGTACATTAGCTCGCTATTCCCTGCTTTCTGTGGCTTTGACTTCATGTTCTCCCTCACTTGACCCCCGCAATGCATTCAACAAACGCATTGCTTCAATTTAAGGTCCTTGCGACTCCTCGTCGTCGCTGCTGGATTCTGAACTACTCGATCTAAGAGCGACGGTCTTGCCCTTGTCCGATTTAGGAGGGTGGATTGAAGCTGTTAAGGCATTGAGTGCTTGTTTCTATAAGCACTCCCTCACCATGTGCATCCACCAAGTTTTGGGGCCTTGTCTTTTGAGCTTGGCCCTTTGTGGGAATTCTTCTTTCTTTGTCTGCCCCCGAACTCCTTCCCTCGAGAATATTTCGATGGGCAATTTCCTGAAGATTATTTCTTTTTCCCCGAGTCCTCCGACGAAACAAAATCAGTGAGCCTTTCCGTGGCCGCAATTGCCCCGATCAAATCGGTGACATTCCTTCGATGCAGTTCTTGTTGTACCCATAGCTTCAGGTCATCGAGGAAGCTAAACAGCTTATCCTTTTCAGCAAGGTTCGTCGTACCGTACCGTACCGGCATTTCGACCCGGGCTCGGTACGGTACGGTACCGATGTACCGGGCATCAGAGCGTACCGAGCGGTACACCCTAGTGTACCGAACAATTTTATACCTTTTCATACTGTAGCAGTGCTATAGTATAGTACTGTAGCACTATAGCGGTACCGGGTGGTCCGCGTACCGGTAACCTGTCGGACCGGTACGTACCGCCCGTTACGGGCGGTACGCTTCGGTATGACATACCTTGCTTTTCAGACATGTCCTGTATGTCCAACATTAGTGCGGAAAATTGCTTCACGTAGTCCCGAATGAAAGTACTTTAGCGGAGTTGTCTCAGCTTCCTCCTTGTGACGAACTTTGTGTTCTCGGGTAGGAACTGAGTTTTCAACCCCCGCTTCAAGTCCTCCCATGTGTCCACTCGATACCACCTTGTTGGATCTCCTCCCAACGGGTTCGCTACCAAAGTTTTGCATCCTCATTCAGATACATGGTTGCTATTGAAACTTTGGTATCTTCATAATCAAAAGTACTATTCCATGTCAAAAAAAAATTTCTTGAACTCCTTTGTGTTCCTAGCACCTCCATAGCAATGAGGCTTAGGTGCCCTCAAGTTTTGTGGTGGTGCAACACGGGTGTTGCTCCCTCTCGCATTTAGTGCCCTTATGAGCGCTCACTCTGAAAGTGAGTTCCGCCACGACTTCGTGCAGATGTTGCACGGAGTCTTTGGTGTCTTCCGTCAATCAATCGACTAGGGACTCGACCTTGTCAATTAGATATTCTACTTCTTCTTGCGAGCTCTCTACCCCAAGAAGACTTCTTTGGCCTTAGTAGAGTTCCTCCAAGCTCACTTTAAGAACATCTAGGCAGGTTTCCGCCGTTGTGAGTCTCTTCTTGTGACTCTTTTTCCCGGTTGGCACCAGATTGCGCCTCCTCCGCTCGCGGAGAGTAGCCAACTTCTCGCTCATCATATTCATTGCCACGTTTCTCCTGAGAGCGAGTTTGCACTTGCAACTCACCTGCGACTGCTTGGGCCAATGGTTCGGCTTGCCCCATTTTGCTCGATTCGCCACGATGCTTTGCCATTGCGAGATTGCAAAATTTCTTCGCTGCTTGCTCGAATTGCTTGCCCGTTCTAATACCACAATGTCACAAACTTAGCTAGAATTGTCTAAATCATATGACACCCTTACGACAAAGTCACTGACTTAACTGGAGTTTCCTAAGTCGTGAAACACCCTTACGCCAACTCCTCAGACTTAGCTGAGATTGCCTAAGTCATGAGGCGCCCTTACAACATATACGTCTGCAAAGGGTCAGCCTAGTTGCAACCTCGTACAAGTCCCGAAGGACCTGTAAAACAGAAAGTTGATTAGTTTGAAAACGAGCGACGGACAAGTCCCGACATCTCGCGAAGAGGGAAGATTTACAAGCAATTCAACAGACACCTTGAGTGTAAGAGAGAAAAGAGAGGAAGGAGAAAGCAAAGACTTTAGAATGTTGAACGAATGGTTGCAAGTCCATAAACAACTACTAACCGGATGTCGGGCGCAAAGACAAGTTCCCGTCAAGTTAACGTGCGAACTTACGAAGATTGTTCAACGCCCGACACTACCCCGAAGCCCCATCCCCCATGGTGCCACCCGGGAGGTTCCAGGGTACTGAGATGGCTGACGTTTCGTGTGAGGCTGCGATCTGCAAAAAGCAGGCCGTAGCACGCGAAAACGAAGCCATTTTGGGGAAGTTTGGCCCGACGCGGCGAGTGGTCGCACTGCAGCGCTGCGAACTATCGTTGCTTACATTTTTCAAGTAAAAACACACAAAACTAAGGCAAAATATGCTGCCATGTATCTGTACAAGCATGCAAAAGCGACGAACGGTTCGTTGAACGAAGTTGTTGCGGGTGCGCGATGACCGTTAATGACAGGTCGAACTCAATTTGCTCAGCATGTCTTGGGCGTACCTGTGTGACCTCTTTTATGATGGGTGCTTAGGGAGGGGAAGGGGGTGGGGAGGGGGTTGGTGTTACACAATCCATTTAGCAAGAACTGATCATAACCACCCTTGCTAATCCCAGGCTACTGTATTTGTTTGTTACACCGATTAGACCTGTCATTGCTTGTTATCGTGTTATTTTGTCTGTTTAGCTCGACTACATGTCGACCAATAGTTTGGACACATGGCGACGAGGCCCTTGCTAAGCAAACAGCAATAATGATGGCATAGAGTATTGGCGGATCAACCACATAAGGTGCCGACGGGCTAGCCACGTCACTTTTACCATAATAGTTCCCATGATAGCAAAAGGGAAAAACCACGTGCTGCAATGATACATTTAGGGCTATTTAAAAGGCATAACAAAATGGATACATTAACATAATACTATAGCCTGTAGTTGTAGTGAGTCTATGACCAGATAGTAGAACAGAAAAATGCAACTTTGTTTTTGTACAAAAAACAAATACATTTCAAGCAAACAATTTTTAGAAATAAAGATATCTTCCTTTGTATTGTGTATTTTGTTTATTTCTAACATAAAATTGGTATCAGGAAAAAAATCACAAAAGTGGAATTTTCAAGCCTATTTCTCATATTATTCTCTGAGAAGGTTTGAATTGATTATATTAAGAAGCCTTTGTTATCACAATACTAAGAAAAAAGACCTTAATCCAAATTTGTGCAATATAAATGTTTCTAAATTTATGCAACACCTCGCATGATAAGGTACAAACTGCATTACAGATGCAGAAAAATTGCTTCTGCCAGAATGTTGATTTTGGAAAGAGAAAAAGAGAACCAAATGTGGAGGAGAAAAATGGTACGATAAGGAGATTAAGAAACTAAGGTCACATTTAAATGTGGAACAAAGCAGAGGATGAGGACTATGAGCAATTCAGAAACTAGAAGATTTTTCTAATGGATATATGAATAAGCGATACCCAACAAATTGAGAATATTCCACGAACATATTCTATTGATAAATGGAAGTAAGAGTGTGTTTTAGTTGATCAGATCTGGAAATTATGGATCAAAATGTAATTTTTGATAAAAACAAGGTGTTTTTGTCATATTATGATAATGAACAGTTCAATATGTTATTTTCTCTTCTCTTTCCTTCTCAATGTAGGTGGAGATGGTACTCCATCTGTTGAAATTATCCAACCAAAGGGAAACGCGAACCATGAAATTAGTTCCTTCATAGAACTTCTTTAATGCAATATAAGGCAAAATTATGATCAAGCAGAACCATGTTTCTGATTTGTCATTCGAATGTTTTTTTATTTCTACCAAAGAGAGATAAGTATGGAAGTGATTAGTTGTCTTTTGGGTCAAGAAAATTAAAAGGAAAAAAGCAAATCCAGTATACGAGGCTCCTACCAGTTTGAGGTTTATTTTCTCAATCTGTATACAAAACTGAAAGTAGAATTAATGTTGTCTGATATTATTTTTGGGTGCAAAGCACCACTAACAAGGAGGAACAACGGCATAAAAAAATTCAACAGTTAAAACTTATTTCTGATAGATACTGCAAAATTATTTATAGTTTTCACAAGATTACCATAAGTTCCAATCTAATTTTCATACAATGGGTAAAACTAACTAATCTTAGCATAGCTCGATTAGAAAAAGATCAAACCATAATATTATCATATGAATTAGAAATGAGTGAACCCAGTGCATGAGGCTCCATTAGTGTCGTGTCTAGCGAGCATCAATGTATACAACTCTTATTGTCAAGCTCACAAGCAATAAATGGTCAAATTATCCAAAACTCAAACAAAAGTGGAATTTATTGCTAATGCAATTAATATTTGCAGTCACCAAACTCAGAAATTAAATATTTAAAAAAGCATCACCTATAAGCATTTCATTAAAATGTTTGTATACATACTTCAAAATCTGTAAACAAATATGCTAAAAATTCAAGTTCTAGAAAAAAAGGACATATGCTGAAATGACTGTCAATAATGGTAATTGTTATTATATTGCTATGACATGAGATATGAAGATATATTTTATGCAGTTTAGGCAGTCCATGATCATCATATGTAACTTAAATAATCATAATAACCATTAACATAATTAACTGTCACTCACAAAAACTTTTAATCACATACAAAATGAAACAACAGGAGGTATTCAATTTCACACTAAGTGAAAATTCCAAATTGCCAGTATTGATATTTCTAGATGCCAAATCTCTAGATAATAACAGAATGTCATGCATATACCATAGATTAGCAAAAATAAGTGTAGATGATATATTAACCCTAATATGTCTTGAAATATCTGCAATGTACCAAGAAGCTGCTGAAGTGTCCATCTTTGACACAAACATGGCAAGTGTAAGTGTCAGCACCCTTTCATAGTTCAAAATGCACTATTTTTAAAGATGGATTAGTGTATACCTGTCCAGATGGAGGTACGTCAATGATAGAGTGTGGAATATTTCTTTCAGTATCCACTATTAAGTCATCTGGATCCTCTCCATCCTTCCTTCTCTTTGTGAAACTCATTTGATTCCTATTTGGAGGCCAAAAATTCCTCAAGAGCATCCATAAGGATCCCCTTGTCCTATTAATTCCATAAGAATTTGCTGCAAAATCACCAAATTTCATATTGAAAGACCCAAAGGCGGTGCATGCTTCTTGACATCCTTTGTCCCCAAAAGAGTCCTCAAGAATAGCTGGTGCTTCTGTAACTCTGCTGGAATGATGTGGCCCAGCTTTCTCATAGCCATGATCTGGGTATTTCAGACCATTCGTTGGCAAGACTTCTTCAGTTTTTAGTTCAACAATTTCATCACCATTTGTTGTGGAATTAAGGAACCTTTTCATAATGCTACCACTAGAATCATAATATAACTGATTTTCCCTAAGATCACCGCCTGAAAGAAATAATGCTAACCCATCTCTATCATGCTCATTTAAGTTCATAGATGGAGATGTCCCGTTGAAATCTTCCATTGCAGAATCTTTGACAGTTTTTTCAACCTGACTAATTTGTTCCCTTATTGCTCTTATAAATTGTCTGAATTTGGAAATTGCATTTTCCCTTGAATTTGATGTATCAGATAATGCAGCTAAAGTGACTGCCCTCTCAAAGTCCTCCAACTGGGGATTAAAAAGAGAAAACAATCCATTTAACCATACTGGAGTCTGAAAGAAATTCAATGCACTACATATGAGCTTGAATTATCCTTACCTGCCATCTGGCTGTTTCAAGACAAGTAACAAGATCCCTCTTATGATACTCGATTGAACTAAGAAGTTTAGCATCCAAGGAATCCCCTTGAGCAGATTTCTGTTCATGCGATAGTATTCGGAATACCGATTCCATCCTGCATATTTATGATAAAGTATCCTTAACTCACCTAAAATATTGAGAATTACATGTGTGATTACACTTAGACAAAGATCAATGATCCTTTTTATGTGTGTAGCTGCAAGTAGGAGAGAACTATGAAGTAAATGGTGACTCAAGAACCACAATCTTATTATTTGAGGGAAAAGCAGAACAATAGCAACTAAAATTCATGTAACATTCCGCTATCATATTTTGGTTATAGTGTAACATTTTCGCTAAGCAAGAAATTTGTTTTGAATATTCGGACAAACAGAGATTTTATTGCTGGAATTTTATTTTTAGTGCCAAGGTGATGCGAAAGAGGCTTAAATGTCTTGTATTAATAGGCTACTAGTCCCATAATCTAACGGTATCTCTGACACAACTCAAACTAGGATTAGCTCCTTATTACAGAATGGTATGTGTTCATGTAGATAGGTACTGCTGCAGGACAATGAAGCTGCATGCATACCGCTTGTGCATTAACTACAATAAAAGTAGAAAAATTGTTTCCATGATACAACAAATGTAGTATGAGTCCCTAATTTCTGAAAATTTAGCTACATTCATAATTGGATATAATTTAATATAATCTTCAGAAACACAAACTACAATAGAAGATAATGAACTTCTTTAAACTATCAGAGGAAATATATATATATGCTAGTTTGCAAAATCCATTTTTCACAGAAATACATCATTCTCAGCTCAAGGGTGTCTAACAATACACAAAGAAATGTAGCAGAGCGATCAGATATGTGTCTGTAAGAACATAAGTATTCAGATATGCAAATCAGGTATTAATTATATGCAAATAAATGGGAATAAAGGATTTAGTACAATGAGGTAGTCCTAAGGCTTGTTGATCACCCAGGCGCTACCCCATGAGTTAAGCAACCATCAGTTACAACGATAACCATAACACAGAGGGAAGGGAAGTGAGAATCGGTGCATAAGAAGAATCAATCTTGGTCTATAATTATACTTGTGTCGTGTTTGCAAGAATTTAGAGAGGAAAATTACCAGAAAGTATTTTCAACCTTCAACCCTCATCCTAATGGTCGGGACAGTATAGATCACTAAAAGGAACAATATTTTCTCCATTAAATCACAGAAAACAGGACAAAGTATTAGAATTCTAAAAAAGAATCGTCATTGACGATACGATCATTCTCGGATATTCAGAACCGAAAGCAAATTTTATAGGGACTAATCAAAACTAGAAAGCTGCAATTTCTTTCGAAATAGAGCAAATTCTCCAAAGCCTAACAAGAATGACCGCATAATTGAGCTTAAAATGAGAGAAAAAACCTATCGGCGGAATCTTGCACCACTTCGGCAGCAGAAAACAAGGGATCTGACTCCCATCTCCCGAAACTCTCCGCCATCATGCGCTTAAACCAAAACTGATGGTTCAATACAACAATCTAAGAAATTAGAATAGGATACCACTCCAGAAAAGAAATTTGGATATCATACACAAAATCAAATAACCGATCGCAGGAGCGGAAGAAGAAAAAGGTGTGGGGGGTGGGGGGTGGGGGAGAGGACGGATCGGGTGGGTCGTGGTAGGGGGCCGGAACGATTTCCTCAGATTTACTCTGGAGATCTATCCGCCGTCCATTTAACATCTGACGGACGGCACCGTTCGGTTTATAGTAAAAGCTCACCTCAATTTGTTGTTTCTCTTGGGCCGGTTATCCTCGCGGTTCTTGAAGGCTGAACCGATGGACCGGTTCATAAAGACTTGGACTGCTCGGCTTTTGGGAACCGGTCCATGTCCATAGCAAACTACCGTCTCATACTGTCGTTTGTCTTCACTCGAAACTTTCTTCATGGCCGGTTTCAGTTTTAATTCTAATTCCCATTCTTCCCTTTTTTTTTTAATTTTAATAATCCCTCGGTACTTGCTATAATTCTTGATGATAAGACACGTGTAAGATCACTAGTGGAATGGAGCTCCATCCAGCAGCCTGAGGAGCAGCAGGAAGTCCAGGGAACACCTTCCATGCAGGGATGGAGAACCCACTGCTACCGGGCATCTGCGAGATTGCCTGTGTAGTAGAACTGCACCCACACGTAGTCGGAACTGTGGATCTGCGCTCAGGTAGACCTTCGATGTCGAAGTGGACGCCATTCAGGAGAAGAACCTCACAAGACTGCGTCGCCGAGGAGCCGAGAAGAAGATTAACCTCCCAAGAAACTGTTCCAGAGGTGTGTCCTGATCACGGGAGTTTGGCGTCACCAAACATGGCAAGGAAGACAATGTTGACGAACTTGTAATTGCAGGTAGCACAAGCGTCTGCTAAGCTTCTCTCGTCGCCATTTCGGCACCAGTAGACAGCAATCTAGCAATCATGGATTCGTCTTTTGTGTGGAAGAGGATTTATATCTTTTGCTTAAATAATTGGGAAAGTTGAGAGTTATATATTTGTCGAAAGAAAAAAAAAAAAGAGGATATTTTTAGTTATTTATTTATTTTATCTTTTTCAAATTTGGAAGGGGCAGCAAATATACTGTTTTCGAACATCGAAAATATGGATTCGTAAAACCACCCCCTTATTATATTATTGAAAAGACCACATACAAGCGAAACACCATACGTATCACGCACGGATACGATGGGGGACCCATGATGATCGGAGTTTTCGACCACCGAACATCTACGCCGTTCAGGTTTAGTTGGAAGACTTCACCGGCATATAGATAAGATGTTGGAGAACCGACGCGCTGGACACACGTGGGACTTGACTTGAGAACTGTAGCCGGAGTTTCTGTCGTGGTATCTATTCCACAGCATGATTCCTGCGTACTTGTCGGAATCCTTTAGGATCGGAAGAACTTGAGATATGAGCTCATGGGGTGGAATGTAGCCACCACTTGGAGCAGCCTCAGGAGCAGCAGGAAGCCCAAGGAACAGCTTTTGCGCAGGGATGGACATGACCCAATTGTTGAACGCATTTGCAAGATTGATAGCGTTCTGGGAGAAATGGCACGAAGGGTTGTTGAAGAACTGCACCCACACGAAGTCGAAGAGATCTGTTCTGAGTGCGTTGCCAAGCCAGTAATCCGGGAAAGGACACTGCGGAGCAGCACTCAAGTGAACTTTCTTCGTTCCGGCCTCCTGCTCGTTGTAGGCCTTGAGGAAAGCGGCAAGTTCATCGTAGTGTTCTGTGCTCCCTCCGGCGATGTTGAAGTCTATGCCATCCAGAACCGCATCCCCGAGGGGTCGAGAGTAGCGAGCAGCAGAACCACCCAAGAAACTGTGCCAGAGGTATGACGCCACGTCCTTGGCGTCTTCGGTGGAACTCAGGCCATAAGACCCGCCACCTCCGATGGAGAGCATCACCTTGACTCCACGCTCCTGGTAGGACTGGATTTCGCTGCTTAAGCGCGCGAAGCCGTTGTTCCGAGGGTCACAGTGGCCGGCGAGGTTGATCTCTGGAGTTTGGCCCATGCCAAACTTGAAAAGGGTGGCGATGTTCACGTATTCGTAGTTGCCTGTGGCACAAGCATCTGCTAAGCTTCCCTCGTCTGTGTTTTGTCTGATAGAAGATAAGATTTTCCCACTATATGAGGAAATCTTATCTATTCTGTTGAGGAAAATCATTTATTCTGTTGAGGAAAATCCTCCCTCTTAATCCTATAAATAGGAGAGGAACATGTTAATGTATTCAAGCTAAAGTTTATTTACTTCAATAAAGCTTCTTATATTATATTGTTCTTATCTTCTATTATTTCTATCATGGTATCAGAGCTATAGCTACCTCCTACCTCTTTTGCTGTAGCTTCCTCCTCTGTTGCACCTCTGCTACAGCTTCCTCCTCTGTTGCACCTCTGCTGCAGCTTCCTCCTATGTTGCAGCTTCCTCCTATGTTGCAGCTTCCTCCTCTGTTGCACCTCCTATGTTGTAGATTTCTCCTCTGCCATCATCGCAGTCGTCGCAATCGCAACCGTTGCAATCATAGCCGCTGCCATCGCAGCCGCAACCATCGTCGTCGAAATTGTAGCAACAATAATAGCAGCAGCAATATGCTCTTGCCCTACTCATGAAGCCTCTCGCTTGTAAACCATATTTTGCATCGATTCAAGATTGGTATCCTTGTCAGGAGCACCATCTTGCGGGGGCATGATAGAAGATAAGATTTTCCCGCATTTAAGCTAAAGCTTCTTCAATAGAGCTTCTTTATTTTTTCAATAAAGCTTCTTATCTTCTATTTTTTCTATATGGTATCAGAGCCACTTGCCTAGAGCAAGCTCTCTTCTCGCTGCCAATTCATCATTGGTGTTGCCACTCTGCGCCAACGTCCGTTCCCTTCCGCTACGGCATCTCTAGTGCTGCTCATCAGCACTGCCCCACCTTTCTTCGTCGTTGTAGCTATTTTCCTTCTTCTTCTGCTACACTTTCCTCTTCTACTACAGCTTCCTCCTCTGTTGCAGTTTCCTCCTTTGCTGTAGTAGCATCACTGCAACATTGCTGTAGATTTCTTCTCTACCGTCGCAGCCGTCGTAATCGCAACCACGACCAACGTCGTTGAGAAAAGCGAAGCTTCGCTCTTGCCTTCGGCAAGCGACCAACGTCGCTGAGAAAAGTGAAGCTTCACCCTTCGGCCAGCGACCAATGCCGTTGCATTCCTAAGAGGCTCCGTGGTCAATCCTCATCTTCCTCACCGCGGTAGTCTTCGTTGATCTGTCAACATTCGGCAGACTTAAGGAGAATGAAGGGAACGCCTGTGCCATCACAGCAACAGCAATCGCAGCAACAGCAGCAGCGATCTACACTTATCTTACTCACGAAGCCTTTTTCTTACCGATCCAAGATTGGTATCCTTGTCAGGAGCACCATCTTGCGGGGGCATGATAGAAGATGATCCAAGATTGGTATCCTTGTCAGGAGCACCATCTTGTGGGGGCATGATAGAAGATAAGATTTTCCCACTATATGAGGAAATCTTATCTATTCTGTTGAGGAAAATCATTTATTCTGTTGAGGAAAATCCTCCCTCTTAATCCTATAAATAGGAGAGGAACATGTTAATGTATTCAAGCTAAAGTTTATCTACTTCAATAAAGCTTCTTATATTATATTGTTTTTATCTTCTATTATTTCTATCATGGTATCAGAGCCACTTGCCTAGAGCAAGCTCTCTTCTCGCTGCCAATTCATCATTGGTGTTGCCACTCTGCGCCAACGTCCGTTCCCTTCCGCTACGGCATCTCTAGTGCTGCTCATCAGCACTGCCCCACCTTTCTTCGTCGTTGTAGCTATTTTCCTTCTTCTTCTGCTACACTTTCCTCTTCTACTACAGCTTCCTCCTCTGTTGCAGTTTCCTCCTTTGCTGTAGTAGCATCACTGCAACATTGCTGTAGATTTCTTCTCTACCGTCGCAGCCGTCGTAATCGCAACCACGACCAACGTCGTTGAGAAAAGCGAAGCTTCGCTCTTGCCTTCGGCAAGCGACCAACGTCGCTGAGAAAAGTGAAGCTTCACCCTTCGGCCAGCGACCAACGCCGTTGCATTCCTAAGAGGCTCCGTGGTCAATCCTCATCTTCCTCACCGCGGTAGTTTTCGTTGATCTGTCAACATTCGGCAGACTTAAGGAGAATGAAGGGAACGCCTGTGCCATCACAGCAACAGCAATCGCAGCAACAGCAGCAGCGATCTACACTTATCTTACTCACGAAGCCTCTTTCTTACCGATCCAAGATTGGTATCCTTGTCAGGAGCACCATCTTGCGGGGGCATGATAGAAGATGATCCAAGATTGGTATCCTTGTCAGGAGCACCATCTTGCGGGGGCATGATAGAAGATAAGATTTTCCCACTATATGAGGAAATCTTATCTATTCTGTTGAGGAAAATCATTTATTCTGTTGAGGAAAATCCTCCCTCTTAATCCTATAAATAGGAGAGGAACATGTTAATGTATTCAAGCTAAAGTTTATCTACTTCAATAAAGCTTCTTATATTATATTGTTTTTATCTTCTATTATTTCTATCATTGTCCCCAGTAGACGCCAATGCATGAGCTGCGCCGGGCCTGTAGTCTTCCTGTGAGCGCAAGCATCAGAAACGCAAATAACAGCAGCGAAGCTGGCGATCGGATCGCCATAGTGAATGAGGAGGCTATAGGTCTGTCTCTCTCTCTCTGTTAGGCACAATCAAAGGCAAGCTTGTGGTGGTCTGTCATCAACAAAGCCATGCGACATGGTTATATAGGAAAAAGTGGGTGATGAAGCTGACGACGTCTGTGGATGCGCGAATTAATGCTTTCCAGATACGGCATGTCACAGTGTCTCACCGTGTTATTTTGTATCTGTTTTGATTTGAATTCTTTCAAAAGTAATAAAAAAAGAGACGGATAGGCTAGAAGAGTTGAGAAGACTGGATTTGGATAAGGGATACGTGTTCGGCCAATAAGTGACACGACCTGGGTCATGACTCGCTAACTTCACGTACGGATCATAGTACCTCGTCGTTATTGAATCTGATGATAAAATTAATTGATGAATTAATTAATCTAATCCATATTATTAAGTTAAATATGTAGGATTAATTATGATAGTCTGAAAATATAAAGCAAGCCTACCGGAGTCAAGTTCGATGGGTGTTCAAGAGTCCGAAGTTTCGTCAGAGATGCTGCCGGAACCAACCGAGAAGAAATCGGAGACTTGTCGGAGTTTTCGGAAGTCTGCCGAAGAGATCGTCGGAGGTTCGTGGAGATCACCGAGAAGGTTCGGTTATTCGCTGAACTCGCCACAAGATTGGGACCCTACTAGGAGTCCGCTGGAAGAAATCCAAAGGTGTATCGGAAGTCCACCGAAAGATCGCCGGAAAGCTCGCCAGAAGAAGACTAGACATTTGCCAGTTAAAAACTTGCTTAGGACTATGTTTTCAGTTGCGTAGTTTGCATATAATTAGGGTTAGGATTAAGGGTTAATCTTATAATCTGGTTAGGGGCCAATTGGGCCCGAGTTCAGACTGGTTTGGGCCAAGTTTGGAACCCAACCAGTGAGCTGAAAAAGTCTAGGTGGTAGCACTGCCCAGAACCCGAGAGTTGAGCGGTGGCACCGCCGGACTAAGCGGTGGCACCGCCCAGCACCTGAAAGGTCTAGCGGTGGCACCGCTAGTACACTGTCAGTGTCAAACACTAACAAGCGGTGGCACCACCAACCTCGGGAACCCAAGAGAATTCGAAATTTGGAGCCCAAATTTGAATCCTCTTAGGGTCTATAAATACCCCTCAATTCTCAGCGGAGAATACAACTTTTGAGAAGCAATAGATTGAGAAAAAAAGTCTTAACAGTCTTTAGCAAGTCTTGTTTTCAATTGCTTGAGTGTTCACCTCCTTCTTTCTCGTTGAAAATTTGTAAGAGTGTGAACCACTATAAAAGGTTATAAGAGGGGTATTTATCCTTCCCCTTCAAAGTGATTTGCTAGTGGAGGTTGGGAGCCTCTTCGAAGAAGGCTTCGCAAGTGGATGTAGGTCATTTTGACCGAACCACTTTAAATTGGTGTGTTCCTTAAATGTGTGAGTTCTTACTTTCCTGAAATTGTTATTTACACTACTGCTAACTTTCGGTTTTCATCTACTCAAGTTACTATCAAAACGAAATCTTCTTATATTTACGAATTCGTTTTTAAACTTATAAGTTTTAATCCGCTGCACTAATTCACCCCCCCCCTCTTAGTGCCACTCCGATCCTAACAATTGGTATCAGAGCAAGGCTCACTCTCATATTTGGTTTAATACCCAAGAAAGATGGCTTACTCCGGCATGCATGAGGGTCATTTCATTACACGTCCACCTATGTTTAATGGGTCGGATTACATGTATTGGAAAACTCATATGAGGATCTTCCTTATTTCCATAGATTTCGAGCTTTGGTCTATTGTCGAAAATGGATTTCAAAAATTTTCTCTTCCGATGAGCGAATGGATGAATCGGAGAAGAAGATTTTTGCTTTAAACGCAAAGGCTATGAATGCCCTGTTTTGTGCATTAGACAAAAATGAATTCAATCGCATTTCAATTTGTGATTTGGCTTTTGATATTTGGATGTCTCTTGAGGTCACTCATGAAGGTACCAACCGAGTGAAAGAATCCAAAATCAATATTCTTATGCACTCTTACGAACTTTTCCGAATGAAACCAAGTGAGTCCATCGGAGATATGTACACCCGTTTCCCGGATGTCATCAATGGACTCAAAGCTCTTGGTAAAGATTTTTCTAACTTTGAACTTATAACTAAAATTTTAAGATCTCTTCCTAAAAGTTGGGATCTAAAAGTTATGGCCATTCAAGAGGCCAAGAACCTTAAAACATTTTCTCTTGAAGAACTTATTGGGTCTCTAATGACCTACGAAATGACGTGTCATGCTCATGAAGAGCTCGAGAACCCCCTTCCAAAGAACAGGAAGGATATGACACTCACATCACAAGAAGACCACTTAAAAGGAACATCAAGTGATGAGGACAGTGACAATGACATTGCACTTTTAACTCAAAAATTTTAAAAATTTATAAGAAAGAATAAATTTAAAAATAACACCAAAAGCATACTTGAATCTAAAAAGGACCAAATAATATGCTACGAATGCAAGAAGCCGGAGCACTTCAAAAATGAATGCCCTCAAGTCAAGAAGAAGCAACCAAAAAAGAAGAAAGCTCTAAAAGTGACTTAGGACGATTCAAGTGATTCCGAAAGTAAAGAAGCTAGCCACAAAGAAGAGGTAAATTTCACGCTAATGGCTTTAAGAGAAGAGGTATGTGATTTAATTAATGAAGATTTATCTTTCGATGAACTTTCTATCGCGTTTTTCATGAATTATTTGATGAGTGTAGAACTATTAGTAAGAAGTTTAATATCTTAAAGAAAGAACATGTCTTGCTACAAAATAAGCTTGATAGTCTTCAAACTCCTCCATGCTCTAAGTGTGAACATTTAGAAGCAATAAAAAATAAAAATTTTCTACTTAAAGAGACCTTAAATAAGTTTAAGGTCGGTAGCAAGGGATTGGACATGATCCTTGCAAACAAGGGTCACATTGCAAATAGAAGTGGAATTGATTTTGTGAGAGGATCTCACCAAAATCCTACCACTTTTATTAAAGGACCCACATTACATGTTTCACCTTATTTGAAATATAATTTTTGTTATAAATCTGGACATATTGCTTACAAATGTCCATTTAGGAAAATTAGTCCACATAAATTAATATAGGTTCCTAAAGGAACTATAAATAGTTCAATAAGGAATAACAAAATTGGTAGATCAATTTTTGAGGCACCCAAAATCAAATGGGTACCTAAAAACCATCCTCTTTTGTAAACAAACCCACAAGCTAGAGCAAGAGATGGTATCTTGATAGTGGATGCTCAAGACACATGACTAGAGATCCATCTCATTTCTCTATTCTCACTAGCAAAGAAGAAGGGTACGTCACCTTCAAAGACAACAACAAAGGCAAAATCATTGACAAGGTAACCATAGATAATAAATTAAGTTTTTCTATTGATGATGTATTACTAGTTGATAGATTAAAACATAATCTCTTAAGTATTAGTCAACTATGTGTTAAAGGTTATATCGTTAGATTTGAATCTAATGTGTGCATTATTGAAAAACTAAAAAATAACATGTCAATGATTACTTTGAAACAAAATAATGTCTACACCATCAACCTTGATGAACTAAGTAATCAAATGTGCTTCTCCGCTTTATATGATGATGCTTGGCTTTGGCATAGGAGATTAAGCCATGCAAGTATGAATCTAATATCTAAGATCTCATCTAGAGAATTAGTACGAGGTATTCCCAATATAAAGTTTGTTAAGGACAAAGTATGTGATGTGTGTCAACTAGGTAAACAAACAAAAACTAGTTTCAAACCAAAAAATCAAATTAGCACCACTAGACCATTACAATTGATCCATTTGGACTTATTTGGACCAATTGACACGACAAGTCTAGGAGGAAGCAAATATGCTTTTGTAATCGTAGATGACTATACTAGATACACTTGGACCTATTTCTTGGCTCACAAAAGTGATTGTTTCAAATGTTTCTCTAAATTTTGTAAACTCACTCAAAACGAAAAAGGCTTTATGATTTCATCAATTCGGAGTGATCACGGTGGCGAATTTCAAAACCATGACTTCCAAAGTTTTTGTGAAGTTAATGGATATAACCACAACTTCTCCACTCCAAGAAATCCTTAACAAAATAGAGCAGTTGAAAGAAAAAATAGAAACCTACAAGAAATGACAAGAACTATGTTGAATGAACATAGTCTACCTAAGTATTTTTGGGCCGAAGCCGTGAATATGACTTGCTACATCATGAATAGGGTTCTAATAAGACCGTCTCTATCAAAAACTCCCTATGAATTATGGAATAACAAAAAACCAAATGTTTCTTATTTTAAAGTTTTCGATTGCAAATGCTTTATTTTGAATGAAAATGATGCTTTAGGAAAATTTGATGCCAAATCCGATGAAGGCATCTTTCTTGGTTACTCTTCCGTTTCTAAGGCTTTTCGTATTTTTAACAAAAGAATATTAGTTATAGAAGAGTCTATTCATATAGTTTTCAATGAATTTTCAAGTTAAATAAAAATAATTTTGATGATGATATTGGTTTTAAAAATTTGAATTTAAATGAACCCCCTCCTCAAAATAGCAACTTGGATGCATCTTCTTCCTTACCTAAGGAATCCTTACCTAAGGAATGGAAGTATGTGGATGCTCATCCAAAGGAACTAATTCTTGGAGATATATCAAAAGGGGTTCAAATTCGTTCTTCCTTCAAGAATTTTTGTGCTAACGCCGCCTTCCTTTCTCAAATCGAACCTAAATGCATTGACGATGCCTTGAAAGATGATTCTTGGGTCATTGCAATGCAAGAGGAATTGAACCAATTTGAGAAGAATGAGGTTCGGAAGATTGTTCCTAGACCTAGTGACCATTTAGTCATTAGTACTAAATGGGTCTTTAGAAACAAACAAGATGAATGCGGTATCATGGTTAAAAACAAGGCTAGATTAGTGGTCAAAGGTTTCAACCAAGAAGAAGGTATCGACTACGAAGAAACCTTCGCTTCTGTTGCACGATTAGAAGCCATTAGGATGCTCCTTGCCTATGCTAGTACTAATAATTTTAAACTATTTCAAATGGATGTCAAAAGTACTTTCTTGAATGGTTTTATTTCCGAAGAAGTATATGTCGAACAACCTCCCGAATTTGAAAATTCTCTTCTTCATAATCATGTATTCAAATTGACTAAGGCTCTCTATAGCTTGAAACAAGCTCCTAGAGCTTGGTATGAAAGGCTTAGTTCCTTTCTTATTTTAAATAATTTTACCAAAGACAAGGTTGATACTACATTGTTTATCAAACACTTTAAAAATAATTTTCTTATTATGTAAATTTATATTGATGATATTATTTTTGGTTCTTCGGATGAATCACTATGTGAATCATTTGCCAAGTGTATGAGTCATGAATTTGAAATAAGTCTAATGGGTGAATTAACCTTCTTTTTACGATTACAAATTAAACAACTTAGTGATGGTATATTTCTTAATCAATCTAAGTATATATTAGAATTGTTAAAACGATTTAACATGGATGGTTCAAAAGCGATAAACACTCCTATGAGTACTTCGACGAAGTTAGATATGGATGAAAATGATGAGAATTTCGATCAAAAAACGTATAGGGGAATGATAGGTAGTCTACTTTATCTCACTGCAACTAGATCGGATATCATGTTTAGTGTAGAACTTTACGCTAGATTTCAATCTAATCCTAAATTATCTCATCTTAAGAGTGTTAAAAGAATATTTAGATATATTAAAGGAACTCCCAATTTAGGATTGTGGTATCCGAAATCTGATAAGTTCGATTTAATAGCTTATGTAGATGCCGATTTTGGCGAATGTAGGATAGATAGAAAAAGTATATCCGGAACATGCCAATTTTTAGGACATGCACTTGTTTCTTGGACTTCCAAGAAACAAAACTCAGTTGCACTATCTACGGTAGAAGCCGAATATATTGCTGCAAGTGCATGTTGTGCCCAAGTTGTTTGGATGAAGAATATATTAGCAAACTACGGAATTCACTTGAAAAACATTCCTATAAAATGTGATAATACAAGTATCATATGTCTTACCAAAAATCCAATTCAACACTCTAGAACTAAGCATATTGACGTTAGGCATCATTTCATACGCGTTCATGTCCTTAACAATAATGTCGTTCTAGAGTTTATTGACACAAAGCATCAATTAGCAGACATCTTTACAAAAGCATTAAATGAAGACCAATTTGAAATCATTAGAAGGGAACTAGGCATGTTAAATTGTCCCCGAGAATAAGCTTGTTTGAATGTATTTTCCGAAAAGTTTTTTCATCCTCTTTCCGTTCTTTAGTAGATTTGATTTCTTCCTTCTCTTTCAATTCCAAATGACATATTAAAGTGCAACCCAAGATCCTATCCTATCTTGAGTCAAACACCTCTGAAAAACAAAAAGGGGGAGGAAAGAAATTTTTTCTTTCTCTTCCTTGGCATGCCAACGGTGGCACCGCTAGAACCGGTGGTGGCACTGCTAGAACCGACGGTGGCACCGCCCGAGATCTCCCTTATAAGTAAAGGGGTCAGGGCCAGCGGTGGATCCGCCCCCTATTAGGATCAAGAGCACTAAGAGGGGGGGGGGGGGTGAATTAGTGCAGTGGAAAACTTTCGACATTTAAAATGACGTTCGTACGATAAAAATGATTTCGATAAGAAAGCCGATTCAAAAATCACTTTAACTTGTGATCAAGCGAGATGCAGTTAAAGTAAAGATATAGAGGCAGTTTGCAGTTAAGATAGAGAACAAAATGTAATTGTACATTGAAATACGACATTCGTACGATAAAAGTAATTTCGGTATGAAAGCCGATTCGAAAGTTGCTTTAACTTATATTAGGCGAAGTGCAATTAAAGTAATAAGGAAGTAAAGCACATATGGAGGTTTGTAGTAAGGTAAGCAGCAAGAAGAAATGCAAACCAGAGAGCACCGTAATTTTAGAGTGGTTCGGTCAATCTTGACCTACATCCACTTTTGGCTTCCTCCTCCGATGAGGTCACCGACGTCCACTAGAGGCCTTCCTTCAATAGGCGAAGGCCAATCACCCATTTACAGTTTCACTCCTTTTGACGGGCTTAGGAGACAACCCTTCCAAATTTTTCTCTCCTCTCTTGAAAGATCAAAACTTGGAAGAAAAGAGGGAGGAGAACTTCTAGCCTTTACAATACTTTTGAGCTCTAAAAATCACAGAGTAAGATTGGATTTTCGATGCTCTTTCATGCAGGAAAGGGTGGGGTATATATAGGCCCCAAACTGGTTTGAATTTGGAGCTCAAAATTATCATTTCCCAGATTTTCGGGGTCCTGACGGTACTACCTCCTGACTGGGGCGGTACAACCACCTGGCACCTCGGAGACTGAGCCTCTGGGCGGTGCCACCACTTGACAGGGGTGGTTGCACTGCCCAGTCTCGCTCGGAGACTGAGCCCAGGCGGTGCCACCACCTGACTAGGGCGGTTGCATTGCTTGGCAGAGCTCGGAGACCAAGCTCAGGCGGTTCCACCGCCTATCAGGGGCGGTTGCACCGCCCAATCTCGCTCGGAGACTGAGCCCTGGGCGGTGCCACCACCAGCCCAAGCGGTGCCACCGCTAGCCAAGAAATTTGGGTCCGAATGGGCTAATCTATTCGGCCCAATTTGGGTCTGTTAAGGGCCCAATTGTCCCAAGATTAAGTTAATGAGATCACCTCCCATTTCTAACTTAATCATCGTGCTAACTATGATTTTTCTTAAGACATTTACTGTAACTTGCTTCGGTGCGTCAATCGCTTCTTCCGGCGAGCTTCCGGTGAACTTCCGTCGATCATCCGATGAACCCTCGATGATGCTCCTACGGACTTCCGACAAACTCCTAGACTTGCGACGATCCACTTGGTGAGTTTCGACGAGCTTCTTTTAGCAAGCTCCTGGACTTCTCGGATTTGTTCCCGCAGAACCTCTGACGACCGTCCGGACTTCCGTCGAACTCTCGAACCTCCAACGTGATCATGGTCTTGATTCCGACGCAACTCCTACTGCATGTCTTACTTCCATCGTAGTTAATCCTGTACACTTATCTCAACATATGAATTAGATAACAAATGACAATTGACTTTGTTGAATATCGGATTTTGATGATAAAATCAATTGATGGGTTAATTGATCTAATACATATTATTGAGTTAAGTGTGCAGGATTAACTATGATAACTAGAAAACACAAAGCAAGAATACCGGAGTCAAGTTTAATGGACGTTTAAGAGTCCGAAGAATCGTCGGAGATGCTGCCGGAACCAACCGAGAAGAAATTGGGAACCTGTCGGAATTTTCGAAAGTTCGCCGAAGAGATCGTCGGAGGTTCATGGAGATCACCGAGAAGGCTCGGCTACTCGTTAAAGTCATCACAAGATCGGGAGCTTGCTGGGAGTCCGTCGGAAGAAGTTCGTCGGAAAGCTTACCGGAACAAGACTCGACGTTCGCGGTTGAAAACTTGCTTAAGATGTTTTTAGTTATGTAGTTCACTTGTAATTAGGATTAGGATTGAGAGATAATCCTATATCCTGGTTAGGGGTCAACTGGGCCAAAATTAGATTTGGTTTGGGCTAAATTTGAAGCCCAACCAGTGAACCGAAGGGTCTGGCGGTGGCACCGCCCAGCACTATCAGTGTCAGACACTGACAAGCGGTGGCACCGCTAGCATCGGGAACCAAAGAGAATTCAAATTTTGGAGCCCAAATTTGAATCCTCTTGAGGCCTATAAATACCCCTCAAATCTCAGCTGAGATCACAACTTTTTGAGAAGCAATTGTTTGAGAGAAAGGCCTTAGAAAAGTCTTAGCTAGTCTTGTTTTCAATTTGCCAGTGTTCACCTCCTTCTTTCTTGCTGAAAATCTGTAAGAGAGTGAACCGCTTGTAAAAAGTTGTAAGAGGGGTATTTACCCTTCCCTTTCAAAAGATTTGCTAGTGGAAGGTGAGAGCCTCATCGAAGAGGGGCCTCGCAAGTGGATGTAGGTCATTTGACCGAACCACTTTAAAATCGGTGCAATCTCTGGTTTGCATTTCATTACTGCAAACCTTCTTACTTGCTTTATTTCCTCATTACATTTGCTGCACAACTTTGCGAATACGCTTTCAAGTTAAGCACTTTCGATTCTGATTTTTATCGTACGAAAGATTTATCAAAACCGACATTTTAATCCGCTGCACTAATTCACCCCCCCCCTCTTAGTGCCGCTTCGATCCTAACAATTGGTATCAGAGCTAGGTTCACTCTCATATTTGGTTTGATACCCAAGAGAGATGGCTTACTCCGGCATACATAAGGGTCATTCTATCACACGTCCACCCTTGTTTAATGGGTCGGATTTTACTTATTGGAAGACTCGTATGAGGATCTTCCTCATTTCCATGGATTTCGAGCTTTGGACTATTGTTGAAAACGGATTTCAAAAATCTTCTCTTCCGATGAGCGAATGGAATGAATCGGAGAAGAAGGTTTTTGCTTTAAACGCAAAGGCTATGAATGTCTTGTTTTGTGCACTAGACAAAAATGAATTTAATCGTGTTTCAATTTGTGATTCGACTTTTGATATTTGGAGAACTCTTGAGGTCACTCATGAAGGCACTAGTCGAGTGAAAGAGTCCAAAATCAACATCCTTGTGCACTCTTACGAACTTTTCCGAATGAAACCAAGTGAGTCCATCGGAGACATGTACACCCGGTTTACGGATGTCATCAATGGACTCAAAGCTCTTGGTAAAGATTTTACTAACTTTGAACTAGTAACTAAAATCTTAAGATCCCTCCCTAAAAGTTGGGATCCAAAAGTTATGACAATTCAAGAGGCTAAAGACCTTAAAACATTCCCTCTTGAAGAACTTATTGGGTCTCTAATGACCTACGAAATGACATGTCAAGCTCATGACGAGCTCGAGAACCCCCTTCCAAAGAACAGGAAGGATATAACACTCACATCACAAGAAGACCACTTGAAAGGAACATCAAGTGATGAGGACAGTGACAATGACATTGCACTTTTAACTCAAAAATTTAAAAAATATTTAAGAAAGAAAAAATTTAAAAATAATATAAAAAATAAATTTGAACACAAGAAGGACCAAGTGATTTGCTATGAGTGCAAAAAATCGGGACACTACAAGAACGATTGTCCTCAAGCCAAAAAGAGAACATCAAAGAAGAAGGCGCTCAAGGCAACGTGGGATGATTCAAGCGCGTCCGAAGAAGAGGAGTCCAACACCGAGCAAGTTGCTCATTACGCCCTAATGGCCATCGGAGAAGAGGTAACAGATTTAATTGATGCAGATTTACCTTATCATGAATTATTAAATGCTTTCCATGAGTTATTTGATGAATGTAAGACACTTAGTAGAAAATACAAATTGCTAAAAAAGGAGCATGATAGTCTCACTTGTGATATCGATAAATTAAAAACTGAATATCATGATAGTTTAGCTCCATGTATAAAATGCCATGATCTAGAATCTCTCCAAAAGGAGAACTTGCTACTTAAGGACACCTTGAAGAAATTCGAGGTTGGTAGCAAATCTTTGAACATGATCCTTACAAATAAGGGTCACGTTCCTAAAAGAAGTGGAATCGGATTTGTGAGAAGTCCTCACCAAAATCCAACCACCTTCATTAAAGGCCCCGTCTTACATGTTCGGTACCAAAGCAATTGTAACTTTTGTTGCAAATATGGACATAAAACTTATAAATGTCCATTCAAGAAAATTAGTCCAAATAAACTAATTTGGGTTCCTAAAGGAACCATGATCAATTTGTTAGGATCAAGAGCACTAAGAGGGGGGGGGGGGGGGGGGGTGAATTAGTGCAGCGGAAAATTTTCAGCGATTAAAACGAAAGCTGCGTTCGTTCGATAAAAATGATTTCGATGTGAAAGCCGATTCTAAGATTACTTTAACTTGAGATTAAGCGAGATGACATTAAAGTAGATCTACGAAGGCAGTTTGCAGTTTATGATGGAAAGCAGAATACAAGCGCAAACTGAAATGCGACGTTCGTACGATAAAAGCCGATTTACGTCTAAACACAGATTTAGAAAGTTATGAACTTAGAAACTTATTCGTAAGATCGCAGAAGGCAGTAAACAGTTATGACTGAAATCAAAACGTAAACGTAAAATGAAATATGATGATCGTACGAAAAAAGCCGATTTACGTCTAAACGCAGATTCAGAAAATTCTGAATTTAGAAACTCGTTCGTAAAATCGCAGAAGGTAGTAACCTATTGAGAAGTTTGCAGTGAAGGTAAAATGCTCAAAAGAAATGCAAACCGAGATTTAGAGTGGTTCGGTCAATCTTGACCTACTCCACTTTTGGCTTCCTCCACCGACGAGGTCACCGACGTCAACTAGAGGCCTTCCTTCAATAGGCGAAGGCCAACCACCCTTTTACAAATTCACTCCTTTTGACGGGCTTAGGAGACAACCCTTACAGAAGTTTTCTCTCCTCTCTTTACAACTCAAACTTTGAAGAACAAAAGGAGGAGAACTTTTGGTCTTTACAACAGTTTTGAGCTCTAAGAATCACAGAAAGATATCAAGATTTCGAGTGTAAGTTACTCCTTTCAGTGCTGAATGGGTGGGGTATTTATAGGCCCCAACCCAGTTCAAATTTGGAGCTCAAAACTATCAATTCCCGGAATTCCGGGATCAGACGGTTGCACCTCCTAACTGGGGCGGTTGCACCGCCTGGCAGAGCTCGAAGACTGAGCCTCTGGGCGGTGCCACCTCTGTTAGGGGCGGTTGCACCTCTCTGCCAGAGCTCGAAGACCGAGCTCAGGCGGTGCTACCTCCTGTCAAGAGAGGTTACACCGCCCAGTCTCGCTTGGAGACTGAGCCCAGGCGGTTGCACCTCCTGGCTTGGGCGGTTGCACAGCCTAGTCTCCCTGGGAGACTTAGCCCAGGCGGTGCTACCTCCTGGCTTGGGCGGTTGCACCTCCCACAGCAACCAGGGTCCGAATGGGTTGATCCATTCGGCCCAATTTGGGTTTTTCAGGGGCCCAATTGCCCCAAGATTAAGCTAATGGGATCACCTCCCATTTTCAACTTAATCATTAGTTCTAACTACGATAAATCCTAAGACAATTTCTGCAGCTTGCTCCAGTGCGTTAATCGCTTCTTCCGGCGAGTTTCCAGCGAACTTCCGTCGATCATCCGATGAACCCTCGGTGATGCTCCTGCGGACTTCCGGCAAACTCGTGGACTTGCGACGATCCACTTGGCAAGTTCCGACGAGCTTCTTTGGCAAGCTTCTGGACTTCTCGGATTTGTTCCCGTAGAACCTCCGACGACTGTCCGAACTTCCGTCGAGCTCTCGAACTCCCAACGTGATCATTGTCATGACTCCGACGCAACTCCTACTGCATGTCTTTCTTCCATCGTAGTTAATCCTGCACACTCAAAACAAAAACTTCGATCGAGACAATTAATCCTAAGCAATTAACTAAGTTGTCCGGCATGTCATTGGTCCCTCGACGCTTCGTCCGATTCTTCGGCGCATCGTCCTTTCCTGCAGCCTATTGCCCAATCAGCCAGTTGACTCCGCAACTCCGATATCCTTGGCATAATACCCGCTCTTCTTGGCCCGATGCCCGAGTCCACGGCCCGAAGCCTTCTGTCGATACGTCGACCGATCCACCGGCCCGACGTCTAATCTTCTGACATGTTCCTCCGGCACAACATGATTTTTCTGCTTTAATTGTCTCATCCTGATCGAAGCATCCTGCGTCACTCAAAACGCAGATTAAATCATAAACATATATCAAGTAGTTTCATCATCAAAATATGAGATTCAATAATCTCCCCATTTTTTATGATGACAACTACTTAATGACGGAGTTAACCTTAACTCCCGGAGTTTAAACAAACTCCCCCTATCAATATGCCATATTGATAGAATCTTGAATTCAAACTGAATTCAAGTCATTGCAATATTCATCATGAATACTTGCAACATAAACTTATGCATAACATGTCATGTCATCAACATATTTCTCCCCCTTTGTCATCAACAAAAAGGAGAAGTACCACAATCAAGCGTTTGTGATATTGGTTCAACTCATTGCATGAAAAACATAATATCAAGTTTTATCATCATGCAATTTTGAAGCCAGAAAATTTAGCAAATGTTACATTATGCTTAGAACATTCAAGCTATCAAGTTTTAGATATGCAAGTTTTACAGCATACAAGATAGCACTTTTATAACATGCAAGCTAGCAATGTTGCAACATTTTAGAACTTGCAAGCTAGCAATTTAGAGATGTTCAAGAAGGCAACTCTTGCTTCTTGAAATATGCAAGTTGCAAGATAGCAAATTTTTACGATATGCGAGTTTTGCTTCTTGAGATAGGCAAGATAGCACTTTTGTAATTTTTGTTTGGCAAGCTTGTGATGTTCAAGATAACAAGCTCTTTCTTCTCTTTTGAGAAATGTCATTTTTGCTTTCTTTGCAAAGTGCAAGTTAGCAAAATGCCAAACTAGCAAGAAATAATGTTTTACATGAGGCAAGCAAACAATTTGGCAAGTGTTACATTTGCATCTTCTCTTTAGATGTGCAAGAAAATAAACAAGTTTTTGCATTTTCTTGACATTTCAAGCTAGCAATTATCGGTGATGTTCAAGATAGCAATTTCTTCTCTTTTGTAATTTTTGCCTTTTTCTTGAATTGTGCTAGCAATCTATCTCCCCCTTTGTCATTGTCAAAAAGAAGGGAAAAACCCTTTACATCAATTTCTAAATCATGACAAAGGTAAGTAATCATTTTTATTTGTGCATCATTATAGTTTCAATGCACAAATTCATTAACATTACATTTCATTTTTTTTTTTATGCATGATACCGAAAAATCAATCATCATCATGAGCATATCAAACATGATATTCAAGCATTCATGATATATCATTTTGGCAACATGATCATAGATATTCAAACGATGGTATCTAAATGTCAGAATTCATTACATCCTATTATGCATGATCATTAACTCCTCATTTGTATTTCATGCATTATTTCATTTCATCTCATAAGGAATATCAAGAAGAGTTATTAGATGATGAGATAAATATTTTATGAATACACGGAATATCATAAGTGTTTCATGTATTCATATTATCACATGAAGCATATTATCATTTTTAAGATTCATAACATGAATAACGTTATTACGATTTCATCAAAGTCAATTTCGAGATTCACACAATATCATGAAATCATTAATCTCGATAAGATGGGAAAAGCATTTTCTTTTTAAGTGATTCTTTTAACACATCATAAAAAACTCATTCATAATTCAAGTGATTTACAAGATATCATAAATGAATTTATCACTTGTATTTCATCAAAATCGAGAACTCTAGAGATAGAAAATGATTGAAGCATGATTCATATTTAAAGTGTATCTTATGTCGTAAATACGAATCAAGCATTTGTCAAATCTGAAATCATCCTTAAAATTACATTCAATAAATTCATATATGACAAGCATAGATTTATTGAAAAATCAATAAGATAGAGGATTACATTTCAAGTGTTCATCAATTGTAGCATTTCATCACATGGTAAGATATCAATGCGTAAAATTACGATACAAGTTCTTGATATCTTAACGCATGATGCAAACATGGCATAATGCAAATTTGGCAATCATAGCATCAATTCATATAAGCATTGCAAATATGGCAATCATATCAATTCATATATCTCTTGATGATGCAAGCATGGGATAATCATAGCATAGTGTTTATAGCATCAAATCAATTCATATATTTCTCCCCTTTTTTAAGTGTTTCATCTTAAGTGATCGATTTCATGTTAGCATGCCTTTTCATTTATGTCAAATGAAAACATGCATCAACGTTTAAGATCGTAAAATGAATTTCATCATAAAACCATCAATCACAAAAATCATCATGTATAACTTTAAAATCTCATGCATAAAATCGTCAAATCATAGTATCAAAACTTTAATATTTTCATTGCAACATTAAGCAAGGTTTCATTGAACATAATTTTGAATGATTCTTATAAATGCCTAAAACTTCTTTAGTTTCAATTTATATGATTGACTTTATAATAGCATGCTCAAATCTTTATTCTTATGTCAAAACCATACATCATATTTAACAAACAAAGACAATGAAAAATATCAAGCCTTCCAGACAAAAGCCATGTATCGTCATTGAAAATCAATATGAAAATCATCAAAATATACATTCTTGCTTCTCAAGCACATAAATAAGATTAATCTCACTAGGTGTACAATTATTAGATTTCTATCTTGCATTAACATAAGACATGCAATTTTCATTATCATTTTCAAAATTACAAGCATGATCATATTTTTGCATTTTTATTATTAAATTATTAAAAATGTAATTTTCAAGAAAATTTAAAGAAAAATGCATCATGAAAAGCATCATGTAATTTCGAAGTAAATTAAAGGCATTTTGATTACCTCAGCGTCGAAAGGCGTAAAGGCGTAGTTTGCCACCTCGCCTTTGTTGATTTTCTCCTCGTCTTCAGAGGAGCTCGATTCATCCCAATTTTTGTTCTTCTTCTTGCGTTCAAAGCAAGTAGTTCCGTTCTTCTTACTTTTTAATTTTTGTTTCATTTGTAGTTTAAGTTCACCATCACTTGAGCTTATGCTCGAGTGGTCTTCAAATGTTCTATGTCCCAAATCCTTCCTGTTTTTTGGAAGGTGGTTCTCAAGTTCTTCATGTGCATTGCACGTCATTTCATATGTGATCAAGGAACCAATTAGTTCTTCAAGTGGAAATTGGTTTAAGTTTTTAGATTCTTGAATAGCAGTTACTTTTGAATCCCAAGGTTTAGAAAGTGAGCACAAAATCTTGTTTACGAGTTCAAAATCCGAAAAACATTTTCCAAGAGCTCTTAAACTATTAACGACATCCGTGAAACGGGTGTACATGTCGCCTATAGTCTCGCTTGGTTGCATTCGAAAAAGCTCAAAATCATGCAATAAAATGTTAACTTTCGAGTCTTTGACTCTACTAGTTCCCTCGTGCATGATTTCAAGTGTTCGCCAAATGTCAAAAGTCGTTTCGCACGTAGAAATCCGATTGAACTCATTTTTATCTAAAGCGCAAAATAAGGCATTCATAGCCTTCGCGATTAAAGAAAAATACTTCTTCTCTAAATCTGACCATTCGTTCATCGGTTTAGAGGGAAGTTGAAAATCGTTTTCAACGATATTCCATAAATCCAAATTCATAGAAGTCAAGAAAACTCTCATTCGAGTTTTCTAATAAGTGTAGTCCAATCCGTTAAACAATGGTGGACGAAAAACCAAAAAACCCTCTTGAAAGCCATGAAGAGTCATTTCTCTCGGGTGTAAATACGAAATGATAAATACCGGGCTCTGATACCAATTGTTAGGATCAAAAGCACTAAGAGGGGGGGGGGGGGTTGAATTAGTGCAACGAAAATTTTTCAGCGATTAAAACGAAAGCTGCGTTCGTTCGATAAAAACGATTTCGATGTGAAAGCCGATTCTAAGATTACTTTAACTTGAGATTAAGCGAGATGATGTTAAAGTAGATCTACGAAGGCAGTTTGCAGTTTATGATGGAAAGCAGAATACAAGCGCAAACTGAAATGCGACGTTCGTACGATAAAAGCCGATTTATGTCTAAACACAGATTTAGAAAGTTCTTAACTTAGAAACTTATTCGTAAGATCGCAGAAGGCAGTAAATAGTTATGATTGAAATCAAAACGTAAGTGTAAACTGAAATATGATGATCGTACGAAAAAAGCCGATTTACGTCTAAACGCAGATTCGAAAAATTCTGAACTTAGAAACTCGTTCGTAAAATCGCAGAAGGCAGTAAGCTATTGAGAAGTTTGCAGTGAAGGTAAAATGTTCAAAGGAAATGCAAACCGAGATTTAGAGTGGTTCGGTCAATCTTGACCTACTCCACTTTTGGCTTCCTCCACCAACGAGGTCACCGACGTCAACTAAAGGCCTTCCTTCAATAGGCGAAGGCCAACCACCCTTTTACAGATTCACTCCTTTTGACGGGCTTAGGAGACAACCCTTACAGAAGTTTTCTCTCCTCTCTTTACAACTCAAACTTTGAAGAACAGAAGGAAGAGAACTTTTGGTCTTTACAACAGTTTTGAGCTCTAAGAATCACAGAAAGATATCAAGATTTTGAGTGCAAGTTACTCCTTTCAGTGCTGAATGGGTGGGGTATTTATAGGCCCCAACCCAGTTCAAATTTGGAGCTCAAAACTGTCAATTCCCGAAATTCCGGGATCAGGCGGTTGCACCTCCTGACTAGGGCGGTTGCACCGCCTGGCAGAGCTCAAAGACTGAGCCTCTGGGCGGTGCCACCTCTGTCAGGGGCGGTTGCACCTCTCTGCCAGAGCTCGAAGACCGAGCTCAGGCGATTGCACCTCCTGACTGGGGCGATTGCACCGCCTGCCAGAGCTCGAAGACCGAGCTCAGGCGGTGCTACCTCCTGTCAGGAGAGGTTGCACCGCCCAGTCTCGCTTGGAGACTAAGCCCAAGCAGTTGCACCTCCTGGCTGGGGCGGTTGCACCGCCCAGTCTCCCTGGGAGACTTAGCCCAGGCGGTGCTACCTCCTGGCTTGGGCGATTGCACCTCCCACAGCAACCAGGGTCCGAATGGGTTGATCCATTCGGCCCAATTTGGGTTTTTCAGGGGCCCAATTGCCCCAAGATTAAGCTAATGGGATCACCTCCCATTTTCAACTTAATCATTAGTGCTAACTACGATAAATCCTAAGACAATTTCTGCAGCTTGCTCCGGTGCGTCAATCGCTTCTTCCGGCGAGTTTCCGGCGAACTTCCGTCGATCATCCGATGAACCCTCGATGATGCTCCTGCGGACTTCCGGCAAACTCCTGGACTTGCGACGATCCACTTGGCAATTTCCGACGAGCTTCTTTGGCAAGCTTCTTGACTTCTCGGATTTGTTCCCGTAGAACCTCCGACGATTGTCCGAACTTCCGTCGAGCTCTCGAACTCCCAACGTGATCATTGTCATGACTCCGGCGCAACTCCTGCTGCATGTCTTTCTTCCATCGTAGTTAATCCTGCACACTCAAAACAAAAACTTCGATCGAGACAATTAATCCTAAGCAATTAACCAAGTTGTCCAGCATGTCATTGGTCCCTCGACGCTTCGTCCGATTCTTCGACGCATCGTCCTTTCCTGCAGCCTATTGCCCAATCGGCCAGTTGACTCTGCAACTCCGATATCCTTGGCAGAATACCCGCTCTTCTTGGCCCGATGCCCGAGTCCACGACCCGAAGCCTTCTGTCGATACGTCGACCGATCCACCGGCCCAACGTCCAATCTTCTGACATGTTCCTCCGGCACAACATGATTTTCCTGCTTTAATTATCTCATCCTGATCGAAGCATCTTGCGTCACTCAAAACGCCGATTAAATCATAAGCATATATCAAGTAGTTTCATCATCAAAATATGAGATTCAACACAATTCTATGCAATATGATGAACAAGTTAAATCAGTTTTTAAGGCACCCAAAAGAAAATGGGTACCTAAAAATAATCCCTTCTTGTAGAAACATACACCATCACAAGCTAGGAACAAGAGATGGTATCTAGATAGTGGATGCTCAAGACATATGACTGGAGATCCATCTCATTTCTCTATGCTCACTAGCAAAGAAGAAGGGTACGTCATCTTCGGAGACAACAACCAAGGCAAAATCATTGGCAAGGGAACCATAGGTAACAAATTAAAATTTTCTATTGATGATGTCTTACTAGTTGATGGATTAAAACATAATCTCTTGAGTGTTAGTCAATTATGCGATAAAGGTTACATCATTAGATTTGAATCAAATATGTGTATTATTGAAAAACCACACCATAACATAACTATGATTACATTAAAACAAAATAATGTCTACACCATCAACCTTGATGAACTAAGTAATGAAATGTGCTTCTCCGCTTTAAATGATGATGCTTGGCTTTGGCATAGGAGACTAGGCCATGCAAGCATGAAACTAATATCTAAGATCTCATCTAGAGAATTAGTGCGAGGAATTTCAAATATAAAGTTTATTAAGGACAAAGTATGCGATGCATGTCAACTAGGTAAACAAATAAAAACTAGTTTTAAACCAAAAACTCAAATTAGCACCACTAGACCATTACAATTGATTCATTTGGACTTATTTGGACCAATTGACACGACAAGTCTAGGAGGAAGCAAATATGCGTTTGTAATTGTGGATGACTATACTAGATACACTTGGACCTATTTCTTAGCTCACAAAAGTGATTGTTTCAAGTGTTTCTCTAAATTTTGTAAACTCACTCAAAACAAAAAAGGTTTCATGATTTCATCAATTCAGAGTGATCACGGTGGCGAATTTCAAAACCGTGACTTTTAAAATTTTTGTGAAGTTAATGGATACAATCACAACTTCTCCACTCCGAGGAATCCCCAACAAAATGGAGTAGTTGAAATAAAAAATAGAAACCTACAAGAAATGGCAAGAACTATGTTAAATGAACATAGTTTACCTAAGTATTTTTGGGCCGAAGTCGTAAATACGGCTTGCTACATCATGAATAGAGTCCTAATAAGACCATCCCTATCAAAAACTCCCTATGAATTATGGAATAACAAAAAATCAAATATTTCCTATTTTAAAGTTTTCGGTTGTAAATGCTTTATTTTGAATGAAAGGGATGCCTTAGGAAAATTTGATGCTAAATCCGATGAAGGCATCTTTCTTGGTTACTCTTCCGTTTCTAAGGTTTTTTGGGTTTTTAACAAAAGAACCTTAGTAATAGAAGAGTCTATTCATGTAGTTTTTAATGAAATTTCTAATTTAAAGAAAAATGATTTTGATGATGATCTTGGTTTTGATAATTTGAATTTAAGTGAACCCCCTCCTCAAAATAGCAACTTGGATGCACCTTCTTCCGAAATTTCCTTACCCAAGGAATGAAAGTATATAGATGCTCATCCAAAGGAGCTAATTATAGGAGATACATAAAAAGGGGTTCAAACTCGTTCCTCTTTCAAGAATTTTTGTGCTAACGCTGCCTTCCTTTCTCAAATCGAACCTAAATGCATTGACGAGGCCATAAAAGATGATTTTTGGGTTATTGCAATGCAAGAGGAATTGAATCAATTTGAGAGGAATAAGGTATGGAAGCTTGTTCCTAGACCTAGTGACCATTTAGTTATTGGTGCTAAATGGGTCTTTAGAAACAAGCAAGACGAAAATGGTATCGTGGTTAGAAATAAGGCTAGATTAGTGGCCAAAGGTTTCAACCAAGAAGAAGGTATCAATTACGAAGAAACCTTCACTCCCATGGCTCGATTAGAAGCCATAAGGATGCTCCTTGCCTATGCTAGTAGTAATAATTTTAAACTATTTCAAATGGATGTCAAAAGTGCCTTCTTGAATGGTTTTATTTCCGAAGAAGTATATGTCAAACAACCTCCCGGATTTGAAAATTCTCTTCTTCCTAATCATGTATTCAAATTGACTAAGGCTCTCTATGGCTTGAAACAAGCTCCTAGAGCTTGGTATGAAAGGCTTAGTTCCTTTCTTATTTTAAATAATTTTACCAAAGGCAAGGTTGATACTACATTGTTTATTAAACATTTTGAAAATAATTTTCTTATTGTGCAAATTTATGTTGACGATATTATTTTTGGCTCTTCGGATGAATCACTATGTGAATCATTTGCCAAATGTATGAGTTATGAATTTGAAATGAGTTTAATGGGTGAATTAACTTTCTTTTTAGGATTACAAATCAAACAACTTAGGGATGATATATTTCTTAACCAATCTAAATATACATTAGAATTGTTAAAACGATTTAACATAGATAATTCAAAAGCAATAAACACCCCTATGAGTATTGCGACTAAGTTAGATATGGATGAAAATATTAAAAATTTCGATCAAAAAACATATAGGGGAATGATAGGTAGTCTACTCTACCTCACCGCAACTAGACCGGATATTATGTTTAGTGTAGGACTTTACGCTAGGTTTCAATCAAATCCTAAATTATCTCATATGGTAGGCATTGCGATGAGTAGAGGTTCGGATATGAGATATCCGACGGAGCCCTTGTCTTATTGGATATCCAATAAGCCCCTGAATTATTGGATCCCATAGACGAGATCCAATAAGAGCCCATAAGAGATTATTGGATAGAGATCCACTAATCTAAAAGGCTTGGGTTATTGGATGCAGATCCAATACCCACTAGGCGAGGATAAATTAGGGTTTGACAGGGACCTCTATAAATAGGAGGGATTCAGAGCCTCATAGGCTAGAGCCTTTGCTTGCCTCTTCTATTCTCCTCCCCCTCTCCACCTCAGAGCAAGCCTGGAGTTTTGAGGAGCGTTGTCGCAGCCCTGCTGTGTGGATCACCGCTAGAGAGGAGGACGCTTGACCTCCTTCACCCTCTCCTAAAGATCTGCAAGGAAACAGGGATATATGATCTCCCTAGGTAACACAATCTACTCTATACGCAGTTTTAAGTTTCACAGATTTTGCGCACTAATCTTCGCACGACGATGAACATCTCTTTAGGAATCGAGGATTTTGTTTTCTTGTTCTTCCGCTACGTATGTGATGTCATCCCCGAGATTTCCCAACAGCAGTTTACAGTTAAGATAGAGAACAGAATGTATTTGCAAATCAAAATACGACGTTCGTACGATAAAAGCGATTTCGGTATGAAAGCCGATTCAGAAGTTGCTTTAACTTAGATTAGGCGAAGTGCAATTAAAGTAATAAGTAAAGTACATATGGAGGTTTGCAGTAAGGTAAGCTGCAAGAAGAAATGCAAACCAGAGAGCACCATAATTTTAGAGTGGTTTGGTCAATCTTGACCTACATCCACTTTTGGCTTCCTCCTCCGACAAGGTCACCGACATCCACTAGAGGCCTTCCTTCAATAAGCAAAGACCAATCACCCTTTTATAGTTTCACTCCTTTTGATGGGCTTAGGAGACAACCCTTATAAACTTTTCTCTCCTCTCTTGAAAGATCAAAACTTGGAAGAAAAGAGGGAGGAGAACTTCTAGCCTTTACAACACTTTTGAGCTCTAAAAATCATAGAGTAAGATTGGATTTTCAGTGCTCTTTCATGCAGGAAAGGGTGGGGTACATATAGGCTCCAAACTGGTTTGAATTTGGAGCTCAAAAATATCATTTCTTGGATTTTCGGGGTCCTGGCGATACTACCTCCTGACTGGGATGGTACAACCGCCTGGCAGCTCGGAGACTGAGCCTCTGGGCGGTGCCACCGCCTGACAGGGGCAGTTGCACCACCTAGTCTCGCTCGGAGACTGAGCCCAGGCGGTGCCACCGCCTGACTGGGGCGGTTGCACCGCTTGGCATAGCTCGGAGAATGAGCTTAGGAGGTTCCACCACCTGTCAGGGGCAGTTGCACCGCCCAGTCTCTGAGCGAGACAGAGCCTTGGGCGGTGCCACCGTTGGCCAAAAAATCTGGGTCCGAATGGGCTGATCCATTCGGCCCAATTTGGGTATGTCAAGGGCCCAATTGTCCCAAGATTAAGTTAATGGGATCACCTCCCATTTCTAACTTAATCATCGTGCTAATTATGATATTTTTTAAGACATTTACTGCAACTTGCTCCGGTGCGTCAATCGCTTCTTCCGGTAAACTTCCGTTGATCATTCGATAAACCCTCGGTGATGCTCCTGCGGACTTCCGGCAAACTCCTAGACTTGCGACGATCCACTTGGTGAGTTACAACGAGCTTCTTTGGCAAGCTCCTGGACTTCTCGGATTTGTTCCCACAGAACCTCCAACGACCGTCCGAACTTCTGTCGAACTCTCGAAATCCCAACGTGATCATGGTCTTGATTCCAGTGCAACTCCTACTGCATGTCTTACTTCCATCATAGTTAATCTTGCATACTTATCTCAACATATGGAATAGATAACAATTGACAATTGACTTCATCATCAAAATCCGAGATTCAACACCCCCAACCCGTGAGAACTCTCCCTAGAACTCCCATAATACTCTCTAAACCTCTCTAACCCTCATTCTAACCTTTAGAAGCCTAAGAGAGGGTTCTTGTTGGTTCAAGCTCTCTATCTTCTAAAGAATTCTCCATAAGGTAAAATCTAAAATTTTTCCTTCCTCTTCTCATTATTTTTCCTACTCTTCACAGTTTCATATTCTTGATCTATCATCTTGTTCAGATAATAACACCTATCAGATCAAATCACAACAAGAACAACTCAAATCATTGCAAGAGCAAATTCAAATTCAGTAAATTGAAATTTTGAAGGAACTATGACAAATGAATCAAAAAATAGATGTCATGTATAAGAACTACGGATTTCCTCCTAAGGATTAATCGATATGCCTTCTTATTCTGTTACCTTAACATGCGATCCTTATATGATTACTCTTAATGCCAAGTTAAAGTTTTGTCATCTTCTTTCTTTTGTATGAAAGCCATGCTTTTTTAATTTTGAATGAAAGCTGAATTTTTTAAATGCATTCTGGATGAATGCTGATTTTTTTTATGAAATGAATTCTTGATTAATGCTGAATTTTTTTAAATGAATTCTGGATGAATGCTGAGATAAATTCTGGATGAATGCTGAATTTTTTTTTTAGATGAATTCTAGTTAAATGGTGATTTTTTTAAAGATGGATTTTGGATGAATGTTGAATTTTGTATAATCTTATGAATGCCGAATGATCAATCTTCATAGTGAATTTTCAATCACAAATTGTATGCTTAAAAGTTTCATCTCTTTTTTGTTGATGACAAAGGGGGAGAAGAATGAGCAAAAAAATTGATGAATTATATGCCAATGTGATGGCATGACTTATATAAATTGAAGCTTGTGTTAATGCAAATGTCTTGTATGCATCGAAAGCATGATTTATATCAATCGCAAGAGCATGTATTAATGCGAGAAGAATGAGTAAAAGATTGATGAATTTTATGCCAATGTGAAAGTATGACTTATCTGAATAGCAAGAGCCTATGTAAATGATAAATCATAAAACTCCGTGAGATTATTGCAAGTTTTTAGATTGCTTGATCATGCCTTACATTTATGAGATTCATGCTGAAAGTTCACATCTCTTGTTGAAATGATATTTGTCTTCATTCAACTTGAAAATAATCTTCATAGCTTGAAATTATAAGAAATATGAAGTTTCGTATTTGCTCATGCTTATTGAGATTAACGATAAGTTCAAACCGATAGAATTTATCGACTTAGGCTTGAATTCAAAAAGATTGAATTTAAGTATTTTTATCTTCTCATAATATGGCATATAGATAGGGGGAGTTATGTTTAACTCCATCATCAATTGATTGTCATCATAAAAAAGGGGGAGATTGTTGAATCTCGGATTTTGATGATGAAATCAATTGATGGGTTAATTGATCTAATCCATATTATTGAGTTAAGTGTGCAGGATTAACTACGATAGTATGAAAATATAAAGCTAGCCTACCGGAGTCAAGTTTGATGGGTGTTCAAGAGTTCGAAGTTTCGTCGGAGATGCTGCCGAAACCAACCGAGAAGAAATCAGGGACTTGTCGGAGTTTTCGGAAGTCTGCCTAAGAGATCGTCGGAGGTTCGCGGAGATCACCGAGAAGGTTCGGCTACTCGCTGAACTCGCCACAAGATCGGGAGCTTGCTAGGAGTCCGTTGGAAGAAATCCGAAGGTGTATCGGAAGTCCGCCGGAAGAAAACTCGATGTTTGCCGGTTAAAAACTTGCTTAGGACTATGTTTTCAGTTGCATAGTTTGCAAGTAATTAGGGTTAGGATTAAGGGTTAATCCTATAACCCAGTTAGGGCCCAATACACTATCAGTGTCAGACATTGACAGGCGGTGGCATCGCCAACCTCGGGAACCCAAGAGAATTCAAAATTTGGAGCCCAAATTTGAATCCTCTTGGGGTCTATAAATATCCCTCAATTCTCAGCAGAGAATACAACTTTTGAGAAGCAATAGATTGAGAAAAAAAGCCTTAGCAAAGTCTTTAGCAAGTCTTGTTTTCAATTGCTTGAGTGTTCACCTCCTTCTTTCTCATTGAAAATTTGTAAGAGTGTGAACCACTGTAAAAGGTTGTAAAAGGGGTATTTGTCCTTCCCCTTCAAAGTGATTTGCTAGTGAAAGTTGGGAACCTCTTCGAAGAAGGCTTCGCAAGTAGATGTAAGTTATTTTGATCGAACCACTTTAAATTGGTGTGTTCCTTGAATGTGTGAGTTCTTACTTTCCTAAAATTGTTATTTATACTACTGCTAGCTTTCGGTTTTCATCTACTCAAGTTACTATCGAAACGAAATCTCCTCGTATTTACGAATTCATTTTTAAACTTACAAGTTTTAATCCGCTACACTAATTCATCCCCCCTCTTAGTGTCATTCCGATCCTAACAGTCATGTGTCGTCGGTTCAATAATAAACATAATAATTTGCGTAGCACTCACAAAGAAAAACCAAAACGACTAAAACGTGGCGTTCCAAATGGACGGCCATGAAATTTGCAATGGCTTGTTAAGACATTAACCTTCGTTCAAATGATAATAATTTACACATCAGTGACTAAACGAAGACGCACGTGACGTTCCAAATGGACGGCCGTGAAATTGGATGGACAATTTTGGACACAGCTCACGGGTGCTTTATCCACAAAAAAGTGTGGCAGCAATAGTTGAAGTGCTCTTTAAGACTCGACGGGGTTTCTCCGACCTCGATTGATGGGTCATTTTTCTGGCAATGACGTGTTCGACCCTCCGCATAAAATCTAAAAAAGAAAAAAGAAAAGATCTTCAAAAAATGATTAGTTCAATGGCAGCAATAGTATGTTCGTGGAACAAATGCTGAGTCACTTCCTATTTGTTCCCGTCTTCTACCTACATGTTCATTGATGGTGTATCAAAATTATCTCTAAATCGGCCCAGTTATATTATTTTTAATATTATGTTGTAATATTTTTAATAATACCAAAAATTACTATAATATAATAATTTTTACTGCATTACAGTATTTTTTATTTTCAGTAATATCAAAAAAACACTTGATCGGTTTATAGAAAAAAAAAAAAGAATAGGTGACTAAGGATATCACGAGTATCTGGCAAAAAAAGAAAAATACTATGTCAAGTAATTCTAAAAATGAGAAATATTTTCTAACAGAAATCTGAAAAAAGTATTTTTCTCATAATTCGCCCTTTTATAAGGGACATTATGTCCTAGAAATGAAAGTTGAAGCTTGTTTTAGATTGAGTGAGACAACTAACTGATAAATAAAATGTTAGATAGTTATTCAGAGGTTAAACAAAATTATATTTATTTTTTTAACATTTGTCTTGATTTTTAAAATTTCATAATCTTCACGCTATCCTTACTATTCAATTATCTTTCAATTTAGTTGTTAAATAATATAATATTTTATTCATTTATTTCATCACATTTATCTATGTTACATAGGTCCATTTTTTTTTACACCCCCTAATTCATCCACTAGAATCGTATCTGTGTCGATATCATTCGACACCACTTTATCGTCTCGTCTAATGTTACTCTATGAATGTCACTCGACGATTTAATATAGGTGGATAAAAATATTATCCAATGATATTTTGTCATCCAACGTCATTCCGATGCCTCTCTAATAATGACAGTGAAGAAGGACAAAGAGACAAAAAAAAATATTTATGTCCATTTACAGAAAAAAAAAAAAACTTATAATATTATTTTTTTTAAAATAATATTAAAAATATAAAAAAGATTACTAATAAAAATCTTCTTATTTTAATGTTATAAAGCATACTTTCTATTGGATTTAGAATGCTAAGTTCACTGAGATTATACAAGTCACACAAGAGTTCTTTTAGAAGTAATTGCTTCTAAAAGTTTCTACGTTCACCATATTTCCTAAAAAATTATATCTTCCTTTTAGATATTTTTCAAAGGATACCTCCCTTATTATTATTCCCAAACAATCACTCATAAAACCTAAGATACCAAAACTATTCCTGAAATCACTATTCCCCTCTTTTCCCGTCATTGTCATCGATCGATCGAAAGACCCTGTCGACTGGTTGGACCCCATCAATTTAGCTTACACTGACTAGCTCTTCAGGTTCTCTTGTTTTCAATTGAATCCTTCTGCCTCTCTCCCAAGGCTCTTTTGCTCTCGACTTTCCTTTTGAACATATGCTTTTATTGTAACATCTCATGCACCTCAACTAATAACAAAACTCTCACGCAGGAGTTGTCAATGATGTCCCCTCGTGGCCCTCCACCTCTTATCCCTTTGTTTCGGTTTCGATAAAATCGGCTCCCATCTCCTCTTCTCTTGACAGAGGAAATCCGACAAGCATTTCTCCTCTCTTGCATCCTGACTAGGTTCTAGTTTACTTTGTTTAGATTTATTTATCATTACCTTAGGTTTTCCCTCTCCTTCCTATCTTCTAATGCCTAAAATGGTAAACCTCTCAAAACTCTAATCTCCGAGAGCCTCTACATTCCTATCACGAGATGTGAAAAAAAAAAAAAGACCAGTGTGAAAATACCCTAAAACAACATTTGCCTTTTTTCAGAATACTTGAATGAATTTTGTTTGTTTCTACCGGTGGTGACCTTCAAAACATTGTATCGGCTGTTTGTGTTCCTATTCCCATTGATTTCGTAGGCAATGCGCATCTCCCCCATTGAATTTGTTGTTGTATCTTGGCATTATCAGACGTTAGTAGGAATTTGGTTTATTTTTATTTATTTTGTCTAACCTATTTTTGAAAATATTGATGTATAGGTTTAGAAATTATAGATGCATGTGATTTACATAATTTATAAAATTTTGTTATTCAAAAATATTATAAAAGATTTAAATATATATAATTTAGAGAAGTATATGATTTGAAATTTTTTACAAGCATTTATGGTTTTATGCTAAATATTCACTTAATACTATATTTAAAAATAATTTAAAAATATTTAATTATTATTAATTTTAGATGATATATAATTGCATTAGCTTTGAAATGATAGGTAAAAGGATTTGTTAAAACACCTTGTCTTGTAAGAAGGTCATTGTTATATTGTTTTTACTTATAGTTGTCTAGTCAATATGACTATGATCTAGGCCCTACGAACGAGGGTTATGCATTGATATTTATTTAAAAAATAGTTTGTTGTTTTTTTAACTGTGACATAGGGTGATATGTGTTATATATATCATGAGAGTTGTAGTATATACTATGACTTCTATTATATACACATTAGCTATATTTATGTTTATGAATCATTAGTTATATTTTATGCTTAGTTAATAAAAAATAACGATAGTTTTTGTACTATAATGTTTTATTCTTTGATAAGTGAAATTAGTTATATCTATCCTTTCATTTTGAAAAATATATGTTACTTTGAAAAGTATTATTAACAAATTATGATTTGAAATGTAAATGAAACAAAGGTTTTGTAAATTGTATAAATATGAGGAAAGATATGATATTCAAATATTTTATGTTAATAATTCATGATTTTAAAATACATATAAAATTTAAATTTTTCGTATGAGCATAAGGAAAGTATTTGATATCCATACATATTTTGAATGCATAAAGAATTCATATGTTGTAATGAAAGTAAATATTTATGATAAGTTTTGACTAGCATATGAGTTATAGTGCTTATTGAATTGTAGTTTACTCGTATGATCATCTTTAAATTTTTCAGAGTGCACAATAGAAATATGATAGAATCGATTATTAATTGAATTATATAATTATTTTATTGAGATCATTGTACATTGAGATTAGTTTGTATATATATGTTATCTAGAGAGATTGGGATGTTGTGACTTTTAAGGAGTTGTTGAATCTATTGAATGTCCAAATGAGAGGATTAATTATGGATTGAGTTATGTTATTAATGTTCTGTAGATTGATTAATTATGAATTGAATTATATAATAATTATATTGTGAGAGTTATTTGTTATGGTTGTGGCCTTGCATTCTTATAGGGCAACCAATAGGATTGCGGTGTTGTACCATCCTCGACTTTGCTGGGTTGGTGGTATTACAATAATGCTTGTAACAATTGATGCACAGGACTTGACAATTTTTGATGCAATGACAATGGAATGTATCGATCACATCTCCATTCATGAAGATATCATAATCTAATAATATCCAGAAAGACATCCACGAAAGGTGCACTTTCTTGTCGTCCCAGATATAATAATCAGAAATACTATTCATTTACAACTTAGATTATCATCGCGTTTTCCTCATCTTTAGAAACCCCAGATTTCCTCAAGGCAGTTGAGGAAATCTCTCAGCAGAAAAATCCTTCATGTATAACCTCCCTACTGAGTGTGTATAAATGGCTGTCAAGAACTCACTATCAAAATGTATTAGGCAATTATATCTTATACATTTCATAGTTTCTTCTACAATTTCTATCTTCTTCGCTTAATTTCTATCATGGTATCAGAGCAGTTTGCCTAGAGCAAGCCCTCTTCTCCGGAGTCCAACCATCCCTCTCGTGGCGACGCCTCCGCCCCTCAGCCGTAGCCATTCGCTGCAGCCTACTGCAGCACTTGCGGCTGCTAATATCAGATCCTAAAGGAAGCACAGTCACGGCCTTTGTTTCTACCGCCGGCTGCTGCTCCCTTGCCAACCGAAGTCTTCCGCTGAAAACTCCGCTGCTCTTCCGGCCACCAAACTCCAATACTGCATTACTGCAACTATCTCCAACCTTGCAGATTTCTCCAGCATCGCTGCAAGCTGCAGAGATTTCTTCCACCTCGCTGCAACAATCTCTCCTGCACTTTGAATCGCTGTAGCCTACCAGTGCCTCTGGAAGAAGCAGCAGCCCTCTTCGGCATTGCATACAGCTACTCTTCTACATCTGACGTCTTCATCATCTACCTCCCGCCACAGCCATCGCTGCCTTTCTTGCTGCAGATTGCTCACCCATCACTGCAGTTCATCACGCTGCAGCCTTCTCTGCAGCGCATCGATCTGCTTTTCTCCTCCTCCCTTCCTCCTATATCTTTACATCTTCTATAAAGATCACTTGACCCGCCACAAAATATCTGGGATGTCTTCATTTTCCTCTTCCGTTATTCCTGTCCCTATTTCTGCAGGGACTCTGAGCACTTCTCAAAGTCTTATCACCATCAATGCTGCAGCACTCATTCCCTTCAAATTATCCAAAGGCGGCAACTACGCATCTTGGCGGGCACAACTTTCTAATCTTTTATTTGGCTATGATCTCTTAGGTTACGTTGATGGCTCTCTCCAGTGTCCACCTGAAGTGATCAACATCCCAGGCGAACCCAATCCAGTGCCAAATCCAGCCCACCAACTATGGTTACGTCAAGATCGCCTCATCCTCCAAGCTATTCAAGCTTCCGTTGCTGGATCCATTGCCCCGCTGATATCCTCATGTACGACTGCTGCAGAAGCATGGTGCAAATTACAAACAACTTTGGCAAATCGCTCGCGTACTCGCATGCTCGGACTTCTCTCCAATTTGATGAAAATGAAACAAGAGGGAAGTACTATTGCTGATTATCTACAAAATATCAAAGTTATCATCGATGATTTAGCTTTGATAGGTCATTCTCTCAGCGATGAAGAAGTCCTAATCCATACCCTCAATGGCTTAGGAGGCGAGTACAAAGAACTGACAGCAGCACTTCGGGCACGTGACTCACCAATATCATTCGAAGAACTTTATGATAAGTTGATCGACTATGAGACGTACTTGAAGCGTGATGATAAGTTGCCCGGACCACCTATTACAGCTCAGGTCAATCAAAAATCCAAGAGGAAGAGCAACCAGTACAATAAGCACGTCAACAACGATTTGGCTAAGCTGCCTCCTAGCCTTATGGGGCCCAGACCAAACCCTCCTTACCCATATCAAGGTGGTAACTTTCATAATACTCAGCCGTCGTGTCCTGACTTCACAGGCCGCCAACGAGTTGTTTGCCAACTATGTGATAAAGTTGGACACTCCGCGAAAGTCTGTCGGTCTCGTCCCAGACTCCCTACTCCATCACAGTGGCCTCAGGCGAATTTCATGGCTACTCCAACTCCTACTCAACCTAATTGGATTGTGGATTCGGGTGCCTCTCATCACATCACCTCTGATCTTTAAAACTTGTCCATCCACAACAACTATGACGGAAATGAAGATATCATCATCGGTGACGGTAAAAGAATTCCTATTACTCATTCTGGTTCCTCAACGCTTAGTTCACTTACCACAACCTTTACGCTCGATGATGTTTTGTGTGCACCTAACATTAAAAGAAACCTCATTTCCGTTTCTCAATTCTGTAAACAAAATAATACATCAATTGAATTCTTTCCTAACTTTTTTCTTGTCAAGGATTTGAGCACGGGGGCATCCTTGGTCCAGGGCCAGAACAAAGACAACATTTATGAGTGGTCATCCACTTCACAAATTACCTTTCCTACTGCTCACTCCTCAATCGCAGCTCCGGTTGATGTATGGCATCGTCGTCTTGGTCATCCCTCCCCTTTTATTCAGCAAAAATTACTTTCTCGTTATTCTCTTCCTACCTTGAAAATCAATAGCACTATTAATCATTGTGATGCTTGTCTTTATAATAAAAGTCATAAACTGCCTTTTGGGACAACCTCCATTTCTTGCTCTAAACCATTTGAAATCATTTATACCGACGTGTGGGGCCTTGCCCCAATTCCTTCTTTTGACAAGTTTCGTTTTTATGTCATTTTTGTAGATTATTTTACTAAGTACACATGGTTATATCCTCTCCATCATAAGTCTGATGTTTCTACTGTATTTACCAACTTTCGAAAGTTGGTCGAGAATTTTTTTCAATCTTCCATTAAAACAGTTTACTCTGATGGTGGAGGCGAATATCAAGCCCTCACATCCTGTCTCTCTGCTTGTGGTATACAACACCTCAAGTCACCCCCACATACTCCCCAATTGGTTGGTTCTGCCGAACGCAAACATCGGCATATCGTTGAAACTGGTCTCTCCCTTCTACATCAAGCATCCATGCCACCATCTTTTTGGTCAGTAGCTTTTCAAACTGCAGTTTATCTCATTAATCGTATGCTCACTCCTGTCTTACAATACCAGTCACCATTTGAAAAATTATTCCACAAACTTCCAAACCTTCATAAACTCAGAGTTTTTGGTTGTTTATGTTATCCATGGCTCCGTCCCTATGCGTCACATAAGCTAACACCACGATCTAAGCCTTGCACTTTTATAGGCTACTCTCTTGAACATAATGCTTTTCGATGCTATGAACCCCAAACTAAAAAGGTCTTTATATCACGTCATGTTATCTTTAAGGAGTCTGTCTTTCCTTTTCAAAATAATCCTACCATGCAAACTACTCCGATAAACATACATCACTGGAATATCCCTCCGATCTCATCACACGAACCTCCAATGACACCGTCCAGTCCTTACTCTCAAGATTCACATACTACTATTACTCCAGTTCAACAGCTTCTCACTCCCTCTATTCCTCCACTCCCTTCCTCACAAGTTTCCCCTATTAATGAAGTCATACCCTCGGCAACATTGCCACTGGCTTTACCTTCTCCTAGATCTAGTGACATTGTTGTGCCGACGGTTGACCCGGTCCATGACAGTGACTCGCCCTCGGCTATACCACCAACACAATCTACCACTTCCACCCCCCCTAGACATCCAATGACAACACGCTCCAAAAGTGGTATTTTCAAACCACGTCAAGTCCTTGACTTACATGCTATAACAAATTCCTCCACTGAGGCCAGTGAACCCACTACAATCACTCAAGCTCAAAAATCTTCTCACTGGCGTAAAGCCATGTGTGACGAATATGATGCTCTCCTCCATAACTCTACATGGACCTTAGTACCCTTTCATCACACACAAAATATCATCGGGTGTAAATGGGTCTTTCGAATTAAGCGGAACCCAGACGGATCCGTTGCCAGATACAAAGCACGTCTAGTCGCCAAAGGGTTTCATCAACGACCTGGTGTCGACTTCACAGAGACATTTAGTCCCGTTGTTAAACCCACAACAATCCGTCTTATCCTGAGTTTGGCTATCTCAAAGGGCTGGCACATACGACAATTGGATGTTAACAATGCCTTTTTACAGGGGTCACTTACTGAAGATGTCTTTATGCAACAACCTCCTGGTTTCGTTCATCCTCAATATCTGAGGCATGTCTGCAAACTTCAAAAAGCTATTTATGGACTTCGTCAAGCTCCAAGGGCTTGGTATAACGAGCTTGGCTCGTTTTTGACCTCAATTGGCTTCATCAATTCAAAGTCTGATACCTCGTTATTCATTTGCCAGCACAATGGAGGCATAATATATCTTTTAGTATATGTGGATGATATTATTGTCACAGGAAATAATCCTTTGAAGACTCAGGCATTTCTAAAGCACTTGGCCGATCGATTCTCCCTCAAAGATCTAGGAACTTTAAGCTACTTTCTGGGAGTAGAAGCAACATTTACATCTTCAGGTCTCTTCCTATCACAAAGAAAGTATATTCAAGATTTATTATCAAAGGCAAACATGCAGGATGCGAAAGAGGTTACAACTCCTCTCTCTACCAGTGAATCACTTAAATTATGTGATGGAAGTCCTGCTACAGATTCGACTCAGTATCGACAAGTCCTTGGCTCCTTACAGTACTTGGCTCTCACCCGTCCAGATATTTCATTTGCCGTCAATAAGTTATCGCAATTCATGCATCGACCATCTACTACGCATTGGTCTGCGGTCAAACGAATTTTGCGGTATCTTAAAGGGACTCTTAATCATGGCATTTTTCTTCGCAAAAATACTTCACTCCATCTCCATGCCTTTGCTGATGCTGATTGGGCAGGGAACTTTGATGATAGAACATCTACGTCCGGATACATTGTCTTCCTTGGAGCTACTCCAATCAGTTGGAGTTCTAAAAAACAAAAGACGGTTGCACGATCTACAACTGAAGCTGAATACCGTACCGTCGCCACCGCCGCTGCTGAACTCAATTGGGTCACAAATTTGCTCAAAGAACTCAACGTCAACTCCACGGTTATTCCTACAATATATTGTGATAATATTGGAGCTACTTATTTATGTGTCAATCCAGTGTTCCATTCCCGCATGAAACACATAGCCATCGACTTCCATTTTGTGCGAGATCAAGTTGCCAGACATCAACTCCGAGTTTCTCATGTACATACAGCAGATCAACTAGCCGACTCACTCACAAAGCCTCTCGCCCGTAAACTATTTTCATCTCATCGGTCCAAGATCGGCATCCTTGATGGAAGCTCAATCTTGCGGGGGCATGATAAGCAGATAAGATTTCCTCAAGGCAGTTGAGGAAATCTCTCAGTAGTTGAGAAGCAGATAAGATTTCCTCAAGGCAGTTGAGGAAATCTCTCAGCAGTTGAGAAAAATCCTCCATGTATAACCTCCCTACTGAGTGTATATAAATGGCTGTCAAGAACTCACTATCAAAATATATTAGGCAATTATATCTTATACATTTCATAGTTTCTTCTACAATTTCTATCTTCTTCGCTTAATTTCTATCACTTACAGCCAATGCCTCCTTATCTTCTCTCTTTCCTTCTTCCTCTCCCTCTTTTTATCTTCTAATCTTCCTTTCCCCCTTGTCTTCTGCTTGATTTCACCTCACTAAGCCTCTTGTACAAGGGAGAGGTGATTATGCGAGGAGAGAGGCAGTAGGGCCAAAAAAAAAACCTTTTATTTTCTTTTGTACTTTTGCAATTTAGTCACTATAATTCTTGTATTTACAATAAGATCCTTTGCTAATGTTACGGAAATACAATTATTATAACATGTTTTTAGGTAATATCGTTTTATCATCTCTTACTAAATTATGTATTTCTAATATATTTAATTATTTTGGTTATTATTATTTTTAATAGAAAAATAATATCAATAAGTAGGGACTTTGATGTTCAACCCAAGCTATCAAGTAAATTTTGATAGATGGATCGATTTCATATTTCTGAATAGAAAATTTCATTAGCACCTCGTCGTGTTGGACTTTAAGAAAAATATTTTTATGTATTATAATTTATTTCATATTGTGAGAAGGTACTGGATGGCGTTTGATAAGATAGTATGTCCAATTTTTATGTTAATTATAATTTAATATTTTAATTTTAAACTTTAATATTGTGATGCTAAACATATGTTAATACGGATCAACTAGGGTGCCTCAACAAGTATATTGCCAAACATCATTCATTTGTTTTGTTTTTGTGTATTTTTCTTTAAAAATTATAAACAGGAATAGTTTATAGAACTACAAAATGATTGCTCACTAGAATAAGTAAAACTATCCAAAATAACCAGTTTTTATGTGTCATGATTTATTTTCTATAGGTTATAGTACAATGTAAAATGTCAATCATCTCAACACCCTATATCACATAGGTGACATAGGACTTGATGGGGGTCTAAGGTAGTGTCGAGCATTGATTGGATTCATAAGTTTGCATATAAAGCTTACGAGAACTTGCCCACACACCCGACACCCAATTGAGCAATCGTTTGTCAGCTTGCAACAGTTCATTTGCTTTCTAAAGTCCTTATTTTCTCCTTCCTCTTTTTTCTCTTTTTCACACTAAATGTTTGTTGAATTAGTTGTAAAGTTGCTATCTTTGCGAGACATCGAACTTGACCATTGTTGATTTTCAAAACTAATCAATTTTTTTTTTATAGATCCTTCGAAACCTAAGCAAGGTTGCAACTAGGTTGACATTTTACGAACAGATAACGCAATAGTGCCTAATGACTTAGGCAATTTCAGTTAAGTCCATGGCATTGTAGTATTAGAGTAGGTAAGCAACATGAGCAAATAGTGAAAGTTCTCAATCTTACTATGGCTAAGCACCCTGGTAAATCGAACAAGACGGGGCAAATCAGACCATTGCCCTAAGTAATTACAAGGGGGGCCTACAAGTGCAAACTCACTCTCAAGTTGTTGAAGTCACTCAAGAGGAGTACGATAGTGAAAATAGGGAGCGAGAAGCTGGCTATTCTCCTGAGCAGAGAAAACGTAATCTAAAGCATCAACAAAAAAAATGCTATAAGGAAAGGCTTATACCTATAGAAACGATGTTCTCGAAGTGAGTATAGAAAAACTATACTAAGGTCAATAAAGATTTTTTGGGATAGAGAACTTGCTAAGGAGGTGAAATCTCAAATCGACAATATTGAGTTTTAAGTAGATCGACTAACGGAAGACACCAAAGATTTCATGCGGCACCTACTCGAAGTCATAATGAAACTCACGCCCAAGATTATATTGCTCACGAGGGTTCTTAATATGGGATGGAGCAACACTCGGTCACAAAACTTTAGAGCACTCGAGTTGTATTGCTAAGGGGATGTTAGGGATGCGAAGAAGCTCGAGAATTATTTTGTTTGATATGAATAGTACTTTTGAACTACGAGGCTCGATTATAAAAAAAGTAAAGCATTGATAGTAACCATATATCTGAATAGGGAGGTAAAACTTTAGTGATGAATATGTTAGGAAGAGATCCAACAAGGTTGATATTGAATGGATATATAGGAGGACTTAAAATGGGAGTTGAGAATTCAGTTAGTTCATATCAAAAAGGAAGATGAGATAACTATACCAAAATACTTTGATTCTCGATTATGTAAAGTAGTTCTCCACATTGGTATTGAACATACAAGACATCTATGATAATGATAAGTTATATAGTTTTCTCGATGACCTAAAATCATGGGCACAACATAAATTACATCAAACGAATGTCGCTTACTTTATTTTAGGATCGACTTAGTGAAGTTGGTTAATTAGTTGTAGAGTCACCAGCTTAGCTACCATAATTGTTGTGCAACAAAAATAAAAAAGAAATATTTATGTCGGTTATAGTTAAAGTATATAGTAAAATTAGTTAATTTTCTTTATAAATATAGGTATGAGTATGTAATAATTACCAAGTTAGTATAACAATTAATAGAGTTGTGTTGTGTATTTACTTATTGATCTACCTTTGCTTCTCAACTTCTCAAAATTGTATTTCTTTACTGATATTTGAATATGTTTCCCTAACAGTGGAAGTATGCATCTTAAGCGGTAGCATATTGATCTTCAGAATTTATATCTTTTGCTTAAACAATTGGGAAAGTTGAGAGTTATATATTTGTCGAAAGAAAAAAAAAAGAATATTTTTAGTTATTTATTTATTTTATCTTTTTCAAATTTGGAAGGGGCAGCAAATATACTGTTTTCGAACATCGAAAATATGGATACGTAAAACCACCCCCTTATTATATTATTGAAAAGACCACATACAAGCGAAACACCATACGTAGCACGCACGGATACGTTGGGGGACCCATGATGATCGGAGTTTTCGACCACCGATCATCTACGCCGTTCAGGTTTACTTGGAAGACTTCACCGGCATAGATAAGATGTTGGAGAACCGACGCGCTGGACACACGTGGGACTTGACTTGAGAACTGTAGCCGGAGTTTCTGTCGTGGTATCTAGTCCACAGCATGATTCCTGCGTACTTGTCGGAATCCTTTAGGATCGGAAGAACTTTAGATATGAGATCATGGGGTGGAATGTAGCCACCAGTTGGAGCAGCCTCAGGAGCAGCAGGAAGCCCAAGGAACAGCTTTTGCGCAGGGATGGACATGACCCAATTGTTGAACGCATTTGCAAGATTGATAGCGTTCTGGGAGAAATGGCACGAAGGGTTGTTGAAGAACTGCACCCACACGAAGTCGAAGAGATCTGTTCTGAGTGCGTTGCCAAGCCAGTAATCCGGGAAAGGACACTGCGGAGCAGCACTCAAGTGAACTTTCTTCGTTCCGGCCTCCTGCTCGTTGTAGGCCTTGAGGAAAGCGGCAAGTTCATCATAGTGTTCTGTGCTCCCTCCGGCGATGTTGAAGTCTATGCCATCCAGAACCGCATCCCCGAGGGGTCGAGAGTAGCGAGCAGCAGAACCACCCAAGAAACTGTGCCAGAGGTATGACGCCACGTCCTTGGCGTCTTCGGTGGAACTCAGGCCATAAGACCCGCCACCTCCGATGGAGAGCATCACCTTGACTCCACGCTCCTGGCAGGACTGGATTTCGCTGCTTAAGCGCGCGCAGCCGTTGTTCTGAGGGTCACAGTGGCTAGCGAGGTTGATCTCTGGAGTTTGGCCCATGCCAAACTTGAAAAGGGTGGCGATGTTCACGTATTCGTAGTTGCCTGTGGCACAAGCATCTGCTAAGCTTCCCTCGTCTGTCTTTTGTCCCCAGTAGACGCCAATGCATGAGTTGCGCCGGGCCTGCAGTCTTCCTGTGAGCGCAAGCATCAGAAACGCAAATAACAGCAGCGAAGCTGGCGATCGGATCGCCATAGTGAATGAGGAGGCTATCGGTCTGTCTCTCTCTCTCTCTCTGTTAGGCACAACCAAAGGCAAGCTTGTGGTGGTCTGTCATCAACAAAGCCATGCGACATGGTTATATAGGAAAAAGTGGGTGATGAAGCCGATGACGTATGTGGATGCGCGAATTAATGCTTTCTAGAGACTGGCATGTCACATTGTCTCAGCGTGTTATTTTGTATCTGTTTTGATTTAAATTCATCAAAAAATAATAAAAAAAAGAGACGGATATGCTGGAAGAGTTGAGAAGACTGGATTTGGACAAGGGATACGTGTTCGGCCAATCAATAAGTGACACGACCTGGATCATGACTCGCTCACTTCACGTACGGATGACAGTACCTCGTCCTGTGTCATCGGTTCAATAATAAACATAATAATTCGCGTAGCACTCACAAAGAAAAACCAAAACGACTAAAACGTGGCGTTCCAAATGGACGGCCATGAAATTTGCAATGCCTTGTTAAGACATTAACCTTCGTTCAAATGATAATAATTTACACATCAGTGACTAAACGAAGACGCACGTGACGTTCCAAATGGACGGCCGTGAAATTGGATGGACAATTTTGGACACAGCTCACGGGTCCTTTATCCACAAAAAGCCAAAAGAAGTGTGGCAGCAATAATCGAAGTGGTACGGGGTTTCTCCGACCAAGAATGATGGGTCATTTGTCCAGCAACGACGTGTTCGACCCTCCGCATAAAATTTAACAAAAAGAAAAAAATATTTTTTTCTTTTTCACGTGAATTATGGGTCATTTATCCATGTGTTCGGTTCGACCCTCCGCATAAAATTTAACAAAAAAGGAAAAATAAAAGGGTGGCTATCGTCCCCATAAAATTTTCACGTTCGATATATCTTTATGTACAACGGTTGGCCTAATCCATATGATTTCGATACAAATTTATACATTGATGCTCAATATGGGTCAGCATTGTTCGGACCAAATACAAGAAAAAAAAAATGCAAAGCATAAGGAGAAAAAGAAGATTTGAGGATGAGAAAAAATAGAAAAAAAAAAAAGTAGAAGATGATGGCGATGATATAGAGGAGACAACAACAACAATGATATCGATAGAGAAAGGATGAGAGAAAACGCATGAGGATAGAGAGAATATATGAGGAGAACAAAGAGAAAATAATTGACAAAAACTATCAATATAAAGAATGATATATAATAGTAAGCTAGGGTACATTTGATACATCAATTATATTGTGTAATAAGTCCGAATAGGTATCGAATGTGAAATGAAAAAAAATTTGATCATGCATCAATTTATTATCAAACTAGTAAATACCAATCTATGATGATCAATATGTCTAGTATTTAAAAGTGTTAAGTCAGTTTAGTTATAAAAACTTTCACATTCGAATTCAGGTTTTGTCACTTATCTTTTCAAAAAAATCTAGTATTGAAAATTTTAAGATGGTAAAATTCAAATATAGTAATTACACAAAAAAAAACCCATGTAACATGGATAAATGGTATTACTGAAAATAAAAAAATACTGTAATGCAGTAAAAATCATTATATTATAGTATTTTCTGGTATTATTAAAAATATTACAACATCATATAAAAATAATATAACTGAGCCGATTTAGAGATAATTTTTATACACCATCGATGAACATGTAGGTAGAAGGTGGGAACAAATAGGAAGTGACTCAGCATTTGCTTCACGAACATACTTATCATTTTTTAAAAATCTTTTCTTCTTTTTCTCTCTCTCTCTCTCTCTCTCTCTTTTAGATTTTATGCGGAGGGTCGAACACGTCATTGCCGGACAAATGACCCATCATTCGCGGTCGGAGAAACCCCGTAGCACTTCAATTCTTGCTGCCACACTTCTTTTGTCTCTCTCTCTCTCTTTTAGATTTTATGCGGAGGGTCGAACACGTCATTGCCGGACAAATGACCCATCATTCTCGGTCGGAGAAACCCCGTAGCACTTCAATTATTGCTGCCACACTTCTTTTGGCTTTTTCGTGGATAAAACATCCGTGAGGTGTGTCCAAAAATGTCCATCCAGTTTCACGGCCGTCCATTTGGAGCGTCGCGTGCGTCTTCTTTTAGTCACTGATGTGTAAATTATTATCATTTGAACGAAGGTTAATGTCTTAACAAGGCATTGCAAATTTCATGGCCGTCCATTTGGAACGCCACGTTTTAGTCGTTTTGGTTTTTCTTTGTGAGTGCTACGCAAATTATTATGTTTATTATTGAACCGATGACACAGGACGAGGTACTGTCATCGGTACGTGAAGTGAGCGAGTCATGATCCAGGTCGTGTCACTTATTGAATGGCCGAACACGTATCCCTTGTCCAAATCCAGTCTTCTCAACTCTTCCAGCATATCCGTCTCTTTTTTTTATTATTTTTGGATGAATTTAAATCAAAACAGATACAAAATAACACGCTGAGACAATGTGACAGGCCAGTCTCTGGAAAGCATTAATTCGCGCATCCACAGACGTCGTCAGCTTCATCACCCACTTTTTCCTATATAACCATGTCGCATGGCTTTGTTGATGACAGACCACCACAAGCTTGCCTTTGGCTGTGCCTAACTGGGAGAGAGAGAGAGACAGACCGATAGCCTCCTCATTCACTATGGTGATCCGATCGCCAGCTTCGCTGCTGTTATTTGCGTTTCTGATGCTTGCGCTCACGGGAAGACTGCAGGTCCGGCCCAGCTCATGCATCGGCGTCTAATGGGTGATTAGTGAAACTGAAGACAAAGTCTAATTAAAGTTTATTAATATATTTTCTATTTATATAAGTTAGAAGAAAAGATTTCCTGCAACAGAACAGTAAATTTTTTTTATATAGTTGAAAAAAATCTTATCTGCTATCATGCTCCCGTAGGATGGTGTTCCTGTCAAAGATATCGATCTTGGACCGATGTAATGAAAATAGTTTGTGGACAGAAGGTTTCGTAAGTGAGTTTGCTAGTTGATCAACCATATGTACATAAGAAACACGTAGTTGATGTTTGACAACTTGATCTCGCGTGAAGTGAAAGTCGCTGGCGATGTGTTTCATGCGTGAGTGGAACACTAGATTGGTGCACAAGTAGGTAGCTCCGACATTATGCAAAAGTAAGTAGTTCCGACATTATCATAATATATTGTAGGAGTAAAGATAGAGTTGATATCAAGTTCCTTGAGCAGATTCGTGACCCAATTGAATTCTATAGTAGCAATGGCGATGACACGGTATTCAACTTCAGATATAGACCGTGCGATTGTCTTTTGTTTCTTAGAACTCCAACTGATTAAATTAGCACTAAGGAAGACAATATACCCCCAACGTGGATGTTCTATTATTAAAGTTCTCTATCCAATCAGCATCGACAAAGGCATGGAGATGAAGTATGAAGTATTTATGGAGAAAGAGGCAATAATTGAAGGCTCCTTTAAGATATCACAAGATTCGTTTAACTACAAACCAATACGTAGTAGATGGTCGATACATGAATTGTAATAATTTATTGACCACAAATGAGATGACTTAACGGGTGAGAGCTAAGTACTGTAATGAGCCAAGTACTTATCGGTATTGAGTAGCTTACACTTCCAAAAAGTAGCTCATGGTTCCTAGATCTTTGAGGAAGAATCAATATGTCAATTGCTTGAGGAATGCCTTGATCTCCATAAGATTGTTGCCCATGACAATAATGTTATCCACATGTACTAAAAGATATATTATACCTCCATTTTATTGTTAAAGAAATAATGAGGTATCAAACTTGGAGTTGATGAAGCTAGTTGATGTAAAAAACGAGCCAAGTTCGATATACTTTATAAATATGCTCTTAGAGCTTGATAAAGTCCATAAATGACTTTTTATAATTTATAAACATGCCTTGGATACTGAGGATGGATGAAGCTAGAAGGTTGTTGCATGAATACATCTTTAATTAGAGTCTCTTGTAAAAAGGCATTGTTAACATCGAGTTATCGTAAGTGTTAACCTTTTGAGATGACCAAATTTAGGATAAGTCATATTGTTGTGGGTTTAACAATAGGACTGAATGTCTCTATGAAGTCACCACTAAGACGTTGATAAAACCCATTGGTTGCTAAACGTGCTTTATATCTAGCAACGAATCCATTTGGGTTGTGCTTAATTCGAAAGTTCCACTTACACCTGATGATATTTTGTATGGGATGAAAGGGTACAAGGGTCTATGTAGAGTTATGGAGGAGGGCATTATATTCTTCACACATGACTTTATACTAGTGTGGAGATTGTTGGGCTTCAGTAATTGTGGTGGGTTCACTGGTCTCAAGTGAGGATTTTGTGATAGCATATAGGTCAATGATTTGACACAGTTTGAAAATATCACTTTTAGAACGTGTTGTCATTGGATGTCCAGGGGCTATAGGTTGTGTTGTTAGTATGGGCGAAGGAGAGGCACTAACACGGGTCAGGTCAAGCTGAGGTACTTCAATGTCACTGGGTCTAGGAGGGGGTTAAAGATAGTGGTTGTGTTTCTAATGGCATTGCTTCAACAACAGGGAACTTGTGAAGAAGGGAGAGGAGAAGTAATGGAGAGAGTGAGGAATTGTTGAATTAGGGTAATAATTGATAGAAATAATAGAAGATAAGAATAATAATTGAAGAAGCTTTATTGTAGAAATGAAATAGCTTTAGCTTGAATCTATTAACATGTTCCCTCTCCTATTTATATAGATTAGGAGGAAGGATTTCCCTCAACAAAATAAACAAAATAGAGAGATTTCCTCATATAATTGGAGAAATCTTATCCTCTATTAAGTTGGGGAAATCTTATCTTCTATCATGCCCCCGCAAGATGGTGCTCCTAACAAGGATACCAATCTTGGATCAATGCAAAGAATGGTTTAAAGCAAGAGGCTTCGTGAGTAGGGCAAGAGCAGATCGCTATTGCTGTTGCGATTGCTATTGTTGTGAGGGCACAGGCGTTCCCTTCGTTCTCCTTACATCCGCCCTTCGTTCTCTTAAGTCCACCGACTGTTGGTAGATCAACGAAGACTATCGCGGTGAGGTAGATGAGGATTTGTTGTGAAGCCTCTCAGGAATGTGGCTGCAGCGGCGTTGGTCGCTGGCCGAAGACAAGGGCGAAGCTTCGCTTTTCTCAGCGACGTTGGTCGCTGGCCAAAGGCAAGAGCGAAGCTTCGCTTTTCTTAGCGGCGTTGGTCGCCCGCCAAAGGCAAGAGCGAAGCTTCGATTTTCTCACTACTCTGATACCATGATAGAAATAATAGAAGATAAGAACAATAATTGAAGAAGCTTTATTGTAGAAATGAAATAGCTTTAGCTTGAATCTATTAACATGTTCCCTCTCCTATTTATACAGATTAGGAGGAAGGATTTCCCTCAACAGAATAAACAAAATAGAGAGATTTCCTCATATAATTGGAGAAATCTTATCCTCTATTAAGTTGGAAAAATCTTATCTTCTATCAATAATAAAGTATGGATCCTAAGGGGAAGGATTGGATGGTGTTTTTGGAGGCTCGTTTGATGGGATCAAAGGTATACTCCAGTGATGTATATTTGTTGGAGTAGCTCGCATGGAAGGAGACTCATGGTTTTGAAACGGAAAGGTAGACTCTACAAAAATAACATAACATGGTATAAAGACTTTTTGAGTTTAACGGACGAAGATTAACTACCCTTGTTATAATATTATCTCCTTTTCATAAGCTTAGGAGAAAACCATTATACCCCTCTTTTACAAAAGATCTCACACCTCCCTTAGAAAGACTTCTTGCCCCTTTTTTGCTACATCAAGGAAGTATAAGTGGGGTATTTATAAGCCCCAAATGACTTAAAAAATAAAATAAAAAATTTAAATCCTTGGGTTTTGGGGGTACTGGCGATACCATCGCTTGCTTGGGTGGCGATACCACCGCCTGCTTGGGTGGTACCACCACCTAACATAGTCTGGGAGATTGTGTCATAGTGGTACCACCATAGTCTGGGCGGCACCACCACTTGACACTAGACGGTACCACCATCGGGTTTTTCAAAAAGTACATTTCGTACTTTCCAACTCAAGTCACTAAATTGGCCAAGTGAAAGACTTCATGTCATGAGTTTGTGTTCTCCCAATAGTAGATGGTGGCAAACTCATATCGCACTCCCAACAACAGATGGAATGGTGTCCGTTACCTGCCAAAGTGGGGACACGTTCCTCCCAACAACGGATGAAGAAATCGTCCAGTCGTCACGTCTGACGGCCCGCTAATCCTTGAAGGGAATCGCCCTACCTGCTCTCGGTAGGGAAATAATATAATCTCACACTGGTCATGTCCATATCGGGATGAAATAACACATTTAAAATATTTCTTTCAAATATCATCAATATCAAATAATATAAATTAGCCCTCAATTGATTTGAACTCTAGTTTAATCGATCCAATTAAACTCAATTTACTAGAACCTAACTGAACCGATCTCTAATCCTCATTTAACTAGTTTAGAACCACCCTAGACTAGTATAATTTGGACTAGATTAGGTTCAATTTTGGTTAAACTTACTTGAATAAGTCAATCAATTCAGAATCACCATGAATCGAACTAGACTAATCAAGCCTAGTTTAGTTCAATCAATATTTGGGCTTAAATCCAACAACAATATCGGGCTAGATTGGGCCAACCCATCTACTAGTCATGTGCATTATACATGACTGGGTATGCATCACACAAAGATGGCCCATCCCTGGCCCATGAACTAGTTATGTGCGTCGCATGTGATCGCCCATGATGGTTGGGCTGGGTTAGCCTACGGGCCAAGGCCTGACCCGTGAGTTAGGCTTGGCTTGTGAGCAATTTCAATCCAATTAATATTCAATTTCATAATACAACATATATTCATTAACAATATAAACAAAAACATAATAACGCATTAAAAGATTATTTAAGGAGATAAGCTTTAATACAAGGAAATAACATTCTAAATTTGAATAAAATCATAATACATTAAAAGATAGACCGGGAGATAAGTTTTAATACAAGGAAATAATATTCTAAATTCTAATAGAAATCATGGATTCAATACATGTATAATTTAACATATTCTAGTCAAATAAATTTTAAATCATTCAGAATAGCATATTTTAAATTTTAGATCAAAGAATATTGAAAAATTTTAGATAACAATTTTAATCTAACAAAAATTTTAGTCCAGATAAGATTAAAGATAAACTGTAATGCTAGAAAATATCATATAAAGATATAAATTTTTAATATTTTTAAATCTAAAATAAAAACCTTAATTAAGTGTCAAAGAACATTATAAAAAATTTAACTGATTGACTTTAATGTAATAATAAAAATGTTGACATTTAAAGAATTGATAAATATTTTTCATACTACAAAACTTTCAACATTTAAAGAATCAAATAAAAACTAAAATTTTTATTTTCAAGAAAGATAGGGAAACCTACCTCTTGTCAGCATGGTGTAGCTCATTATTCCTCCGTCTCGACTAAGTAAGGAACGAAGGAGAGAAATCCCTCCCCTTATATAGGAGGAGGTGAGCCTCCATTAAAGGAAATATATTTTTATTTTTATATTTATTTAATATAAATTATTTTTATTTAATATATTAACAAATATGATATCACCCTATTTGGAATGCGTAATAGTTCTTTCCTAATTCGTATTAACAAATAAGAAAATAAATTAAGATTTCCTAAATTACAATGGTAAGAAAGGGAAAAAAAATTAATTCTTAACTTATTATTATTTGATTTGATTACATATTCCACCTGACGAAGAAATCTTGAAACTAGATAGGTTTAATATCATAAATAAAAACCTGCTAAGAAGATTATGATGTATAGTCAGACCTAGACTAGATTACTTAGAAGGACTGATCCCTCCCATCTGATCCAGAACCTGAAACACCAATATTTAGGAAAAATCAATCTCCTCCTACTAGTCCCTTTGAGGCAACACCTCCAACAGAGTAAGCACATTCCTCATTTGTCGACGCCATAGGGACTCGAATGGATCGATTTGAACTACGTCAAGATTAAATCTTAATTGAGTTGCAGCAAATTCATCGACAACTTAATACTATGTTTAGATGTTTTGATTTACCACCATCTGAATAGCTAATGTATGTATTTTTGTTGATGACAAAGTGGGATAAGTTGACGGATCCTCCTTAATGTTGTAAACTTTTAATGTTGTGATCTCTTTAATGATGTGAACTTTTGATGTTGTGATCTTTTTAATATTGTAAACTTTTGAATGTTACCATGCAATAATGCACCGTCGGATTCTCTTTAATGTTGTGAACATTTGAATGATTACTATGCAATGATGCAATGTTGGATTCTTTTTAATATTGTGAACTTTTGAATGTTACCATACATTAATGTAACTATCATAAAGGTTATATCAAGATGATGTATCATGCAAGTAGTGATGTAAGGCTATGCCCGAAGCATTTTATCATGCATGAAGTGATGAAATTATGCATTTAATATCTTGATGACTTGAAACTATGATGATGCACAATGCATGAAATTTCTAATTAAAATCGATTAAAGCTTGAATTCAAGGTTGTGAATTCAAGTTTGTCTTTTCTCAAGTATGACATATAGATAGGGGGAGTTAAGATTAACTCCGTCATCAATTAGTTCTCATCATCAAAAAAAGGGAGATTATTGAATCTCAAATTTTGATGAAAAATCAATTGGTAAATTATTGATCTAATCCATATGTTGAGATAAGTGTTGCAGGGTTAACTACGATATCAGTAAGGCATAAAGTAGATGTTGGGCCGGAGTCAAAGATCGGACGATACGTCAAAGATTTGGACAATGTGTCAGAAGTTTGCTGAAAGCTCATCGAGAGTTCGTTGGGAGCTTGCCGAGAGTTCGTTAGGAGTTCATTGGGAGTTCGCCGGAAATTCACTGGAAGTTCGTCAAGAAGTTCGCCGGAAGTTCACCGAGAGAACAATTGACATACTGGACAGAGATTGCTTAGTTAAATGTTTTAATTATCATAGCTAGACTATAAGTTGAGTTAGGATTGGGAGGTAATCCCACTAACTTAGTTAAAGGCCAATTGAGCCCTTAACAGGGTTGAACTAGGCCAGTTGAATAGCCCATTCAGCACCTTAAGTCACAACCGGTGGTGGCATCGCCTAGGACTCAGTCTCCCAAGTGGTCTGGGCAGTGGTACCCCCAATAGTTAATGTTGTCAAGCGGTAGTATCACCCTGTTAGGCAGTGGTACCGCTAGAGCTTGGTCTCCGAGCTCTGTCAAGCGATGGTACCGCCAAGACTGAGCGATGGTACCGCCTAGTGTCAGTCTGCAGGCAGTAGTACCTGTTGAATCTCGTATTTTGATGATGAAACTACTTGATATATGTTTATGATTTAATCTGCATTTTGAGTGACGCAGGGTGCTTCGATCAGGATGAGACAATTAAAGCAAGAACATCATGTTGTGCCGGAGGAACATGTCAGAAGATTGGACGTCGGGCCGGTGGATCGGTCGACGTATCGACAGAAAGCTTCGGGCTGTGGACTCGGGCATCGGGCCAAGAAGAGCGGGTATTGTGCCAAGGATATCAGAGTTGCGGAGTCAACTGGCCGATTGGGCAATAGGCTGCAGGAAAGGACGATGCGCCGAAGAATCGGACGAAGCGTCGAGGGACCAATGACATGCCGGACAACTTGATTAATTGCTTAGGATTAATTATCTCGATCGAAGTTTTTGTTTTTGTGTGTGCAGGATTCACTACGATGAAAGAAAGACAAGCAGCAGGAGTTGCGCCGGAGTCAAGTTCATGATCACGTTGGAAGTTCGAGAGTTCGACGGAAGTTCGGACGGTCGTCGGAGGTTCTGCGAGAACAGATCCGAGAAGTCCAGAAGCTTGCCAAGCGAAGCTCGTCGGAACTTGCCAAATGGATCGTCGCAAAGTCCAGGAGTTTGCCGGAAGTCCACAGGAGCATCACCGAGGGTTCATCGGATGATCGACGGAAGTTCGCCGGAAACTCGCCGGAAGGAGCGATTGACGCACCGAAGCAAAGCTGCAGAAATTGTCTTAGAACTAATCGTAGTTAGCACGTTGATTAAGTTGGAAAATGGGAGGTGATCCCATTAACTTAATCTTGGGCCAATTGGGCCCGAATTCGGACTGGTTTGGGCCAAGTTTGGAGCCCAACCAGTGATCTGGAATAGTGCCAGGAGGTGCAACCGCCTAGGCCAGGAGGTGGCACCGCCTGGGCTAAGCCTCCCAGCGAGACTGGGCGGTGCAACCTCTCCAGCCAGGAGGTGGCACCGCCTGAGCTCAGTCTTCGAGCAAGACTGGGCGGTGCAACCTCCCTGACAGAGAGGTGGCACCGCCTGAGCTCAGTCTTCGAGCAAGACTGGGCGGTGCAACCTCCCTGGCAGAGAGGTAGCACCGCCTGAGCTCGGTCTTCGAGCTCTGCCAGGCGGTGCAACCTCTCCAGTCAGGAGGTGCAACCGCCTGATCCCGGAATTCCGGGATTTGATCGTTTTGAGCTCCAAATTTGAATTGGGTTGGGGCCTATAAATACCCCACCCATTCAGCACTGAGACAGCAAGAACTCAAGCCGAAATCTTGATCTTTTCAGTGGTTCTTAGAGCTCAAAACTGCTAGTTTTCCTCCTCCTTCTGTTCTTCAAGTTTGAGTTGTAAAGAGAGGAGAGAAAACATTTGTAAGGGTTGTCTCCTGAGCCCGTCAAAAGGAGTGAATCTGTAAGAGGGTAGTTGGCCTTCGCCTATTGAAGGAAGGCTCCTAGTTGACGTCGGTGACCTCGCCGGTGGAGGAAGCCAAAAGTGGAGTAGGTCAAGACTGACCGAACCACTCTAAATCTCTGGTTTGCGTTTATTTTGAGCACTTTATCATTACTACAAACCTCCTACATAGCTACTGCTCTCTGCGCTTTTACGAACGAGTTCTGTGCAGTTTACGTTCACATCTTAATTCCATTTACAAACTGCAAACTGCTCTCTGCGCTTTTACGAACGAATTCTGTGCAGTTTACGTTTACGTCTTGATTCCATCTACAAACTGCAAACTGTCTTCTGCGCTTTTACGAACAAGGTTCTGTGCAGTTTACGTTTACGTCTTGATTTCATTTAGAACTGTAAACTGTCATCTGCGTTTAGACGCAAACTGCGTTTAGACGCAAACTGCGTTTAGACGTAAACTGCGCTTAGACGCAAACTGCGTTTAGACGCAAACTACGTTTAGACGTAAGCTGCGTTTAGACGTAAACTGCGCTTAGACGCAAACTGTGTTTAGACGCAAACTGCGTTTAGACGTAAATCTGCGTTTAGACGTAAATCTGCGTTTAGACGTAAATCTATGTTTTAGACGTAAAACTACGTTTAGACGTAAACTACGTTTAAACGTAAAACTGCGTTTTAGACGTAAACTGAGTTTGGACGTAAATCTGCGTTTAGACGTAAATCTGCGTTTAGACGTAAATCTGCGTTTAGACGTAAAACTGCGTTTAGACGCAAACTGCATTTAAACGTAAATTGTGTTTAGACGTAAACTACGTTTAGACGTAAACTGCACTTAGTCATAAGTTATCTTTGAGTCGGCTTTTGCTTCAAAACTGATTTTTATCGAACGAACGCAGCTTTTGTTTTTAATCGCTAAAAGATATCCGCTGCACTAATTCACCCCCCCCTCTTAGTGCTCTCGATCCTAACAATTGGTATCAGAGCGGGGTATTTCTCATTTTGGATTTACACCCGAGAGAAATGGCTCTTAAAGAGGGCTTTTTGGTCTTTCGTCCACCGTTCTTTAACGGATTGGACTACACTTATTGGAAAACTCGAATGAGAGTTTTCTTGATTTCTCTAAATCTGGATTTATGGAATATCGTTGAAAATGGTTTTCAACTTCCCTCTAAACCGACGAACGAATGGTCGGATTTGGAGAAGAAGTATTTCTCTTTAAACGCAAAGGCTATGAATGCCTTATTTTGTGCTTTGGACAAAAATGAGTTCAATCGGATTTCTACGTGCGAAACAGCTTTTGACATTTGGCGAACACTTGAAATCACGCACGAGGGAACTAGTAGAGTCAAAGACTCGAAAGTTAATATTTTACTGCATGATTTCGAGCTTTTTCATATGAAACCAAGCGAAACCGTTGTTGACATGTACACCCGTTTTACGGATGTCGTCAATGGTTTAAAATCACTTGGTAAAAGCTTTTCGGATTTTGAACTCGTTAACAAAGTTTTGCGCTCACTTTCTAAAACTTGGGATTCAAAAGTAACTGCTATTCAAGAATCGAAAAACTTGAACCAATTTCCACTTGAAGAACTAATTGGTTCATTGATCACATATGAAATGACGTGCAATGCACGTAAAGAACTTGAGAACCACCTTCCAAAGAACAGGAAGGATTTGGGACATAGAACATTTGAAGACCACTCGAGCATAAGCTCAAGTGATGGTGAACTTAAACTACAAATGAAACGAAAATTAAAAAGCAAAAAGAATCAAACTACTTGCTTTAAACGCAAGAAGAAGAACAAAAATTGGGATGAATCGAGCTCCTCCGAAGAAGAGAAAGTCAACAAAAGCAAGGCGGCAAACTACGCTTTAACAGCCCACAATGATGAGGTAATCGAAATCCCCCTAATTTATTTTGAAATTACTTGATGCTTTCATGATGTATTTTTCTCTTTTAGTTTAGAATTAATTTTCTTAAAAATTACATGTTAAAAAAAAAAAATTATTATGATCATACTAAGTAATTTCGAAAATGATAATATTGCATATTTTATAAACAAATAAAATGATCTTGATTGAAAATATGAAATCATGGTTAAGAAGTAATAATGTGCATTACGTTGATTTCCATTGTTATTTCTCGATTTTGATTAAAGATCATGTTTGATTTGAAGAAATGCATAATGATGAAATTAAATATTTCGATTGACAATTTCATGCATGAGATATACATGATGATTTTTGTGATTGATGGTTTTATGATGAAATTCATTTTACGATCCTAAACGTTGATGCATGTTTTCATTTGACATAAATGAAAAGGCATGCTAACATGAAATCGATCACTTAAGATGAAACACTTAAAAAAGGGGAGAAATATATGAATTGATGCTATAAACACTATGCTATGATTATCCCATGCTTGCATCATCAAGAGATATATGAATTGATGCTATGATTGCCAAATTTGCATTATGCCATGTTTGCATCATGCGTTAAGATATCAAGAACTTGTATCGTAATTTTACGCATTGATATCTTACCATATTATGAAATGCTACAATTGATGAACACTTGAAATGTAATCCTCTATCTTATTGATCTTTCAATAAATCTATGCTTGTCATACATGAATTTATTGAATGTAATTTTGAGGATGATTTCAGATTTGTCAAATGCTTGATTCGTATTTACGACATAAGATACACTTTAAATATGAAACATGCTTCAATCATGTTAAATGCTTCAATCATTTTCTATCTCTAGAGTTCTCGATTTTGATGAAATACAAGTGATAAATTCATTTATGATATCTTGTAAATCACTTGAATTATGAATGAGTTTTTTATGATGTGTTAAAAGAATCACTTAAAAAGAAAATGCTTTTCCCATCTTATCGAGATTAATGATTTCATGATATTGTGTGAATCTCGAAATTGATTTTGATGAAATAGTAATAACATTATTCATGTTATGAATCTCAAAAATGATAATATGCTTCATGTGATAATATGAATACACGAAACACTTATGATATGATTTTTATACAATTCCGTGTATTCATAAAATATTTATCTCCTCATCCAATAACTTTTCTTGATATTCCTTATGAGATGAAATGAAATAATGTATGAAATACAAATGAGGAGTTATTGATCATGCATGGTAGGATATAATTTGACAAAATTGATACCATCATGATATGAAACATTTATGATTTGCAATTATGCATGCAATACTTGTGCTTTCTAATTATGATGTGATGTATTGCATATGATGTAAATCATGATGAGTGCTAAGTTACACATTTTGAGAAGAAATTGCTATATTGAGACATTAATGTAATTATGAATGATGATATGATATTATGCATGTAATACTTCAACTTATGATAATGCAATGATAAAATATTCATGATGAAAAATTGTCTTGACATTCATAACTTGATTATTCATCCTTTGTCATGATTTTGAAATCGTTGTAAAAGGAAAAAGAACTACAAAACTGTATTCTTCCTTTCTTTTTGACAATGACAAAGGGGGAGATAGCTAGCTTGCACAAGTCAAGAAGATGCAAAAACTTGATTGCTAGCTTGCCTATCTTAAGTAGCGAAGATTGCTAACTTGCTTATTTCAAGAAGCAAAAGTTGTCTTCTTGAACATCACCATCTTGAATATCTCAAGAAGCAAGACTTGCAACCTGCACATTACAATAGGAAGCAATAATCATGAGCCTACACAAGAAAGTTATCTTGCATTTGCTTTCGAAGTTTTTGCTAACTTATATATCGTAAAAAAAAAAAAAAAAAAAAAATTGCTAGCTTGTAATCTAAAGAGAAGCGAAAAGTTGCTATCTCAAAAGAAGCAAATGTGCTATCTTGCCTATCTCAAGAGGCAAAAATGCTAACTTGCACATCTAGCAAAACTTGACAAATTTGCATATCTCAAGAAGCAAGAGTTGCTTTCTTGAACATCTCTAAATTGCTAGCTTGCATGTTCTAAAAGTGCTATCTTGTATGCTGTAAAACTTGCATATCTAAAACTTGATAGCCTGAATATTCTAAGCATGATGTAACATTTGCTAAATTTTCTAGCTTCAAAACTGCATGATGATAAAACTTGATAATATGTTTTTCATGCAATGAGTTGAACCAATATCACAAACACTTGATTGTGGTACTTCTCCTTTTTGTTGATGACAAAGGGGGAGAAGTATGTTGATGACATGACATGTTATGCATAAGTTCATGTTGACGTGTTGCAAGTATTCATGATGAATATTGCAATGACTTGAATTCAGTTTGAATTCAAGGTTCTATCAATATGGCATATTGATAGGGGGAGTTTGTTTAAACTCTGGGAGTTAAGTTTAACTCCGTCATCAAGTAGTTGTCATCATCAAAAAGGGGGAGATTGTTGAATCTCGTATTTTGATGATGAAACTACTTGATATATGTTTATGATTTAATCTGCATTTTGAGTGACGCAGGGTGCTTCGATCAGGATGAGACAATTAAAGCAAGAACATCATGTTGTGCCGGAGGAACATGTCAGAAGATTGGACGTCGGGCCGGTGGATCGGTCGACGTATCGACAGAAAGCTTCGGGCTGTGGACTCGGGCATCGGGCCAAGAAGAGCGAGTATTGTGCCAAGGATATCGGAGTTGCGGAGTCAACTGGCCGATTGGGCAATAGGCTGCAGGAAAGGACGATGCGCCGAAGAATCGGACGAAGCGTCGAGGGACCAATGACATGCCGGACAACTTGATTAATTGCTTAGGATTAATTGTCTCGATCGAAGTTTTTGTTTTTGTGTGTGCAGGATTAACTACGATGAAAGAAAGACAAGCAGCAAGAGTTGCGCCGGAGTCAAGTTCATGATCACGTTGGAAGTTCGAGAGTTCGACGGAAGTTCGGACGGTCGTCGGAGGTTCTGCGAGAACAGATCCGAGAAGTCCAGAAGCTTGCCAAGCGAAGCTCGTCGGAACTTGCCAAATGGATCGTCGCAAAGTCCAGGAGTTTGCCGGAAGTCCGCAGGAGCATCACCGAGGGTTCATCGGATGATCGACGGAAGTTCGCCGGAAACTCGCCGGAAGGAGCGATTGACGCACCGAAGCAAAGCTGCAGAAATTGTCTTAGAACTAATCGTAGTTAGCACGTTGATTAAGTTGGAAAATGGGAGGTGATCCCATTAACTTAATCTTGGGCCAATTGGGCCCGAATTCGGACTGGTTTGGGCCAAGTTTGGAGCCCAACCAGTGATCTGGAATAGTGCCAGGAGGTGCAACCGCCTAGGCCAGGAGGTGGCACCGCCTGGGCTAAGCCTCCCAGCGAGACTGGGCGGTGCAACCTCTCCAGCCGGGAGGTGGCACCGCCTGAGCTCAGTCTTCGAGCAAGACTGGGCGGTGCAACCTCCCTGACAGAGAGGTGGCACCGCCTGAGCTCAGTCTTCGAGCAAGACTGGGCGGTGCAACCTCCCTGACAGAGAGGTGGCACCGCCTGAGCTCAGTCTTCGAGCAAGACTGGGCGGTGCAACCTCCCTGGCAGAGAGGTAGCACCGCCTGAGCTCGGTCTTCGAGCTCTGCCAGGCGATGCAACCTCTCCAGTCAGGAGGTGCAACCGCCTGATCCCGGAATTCTGGGATTTGATCGTTTTGAGCTCCAAATTTGAATTGGGTTGGGGCCTATAAATACCCCACCCATTCAGCACTGAGACAGCAAGAACTCAAGCCGAAATCTTGATCTTTTCAGTGGTTCTTAGAGCTCAAAACTGCTAGTTTTCCTCCTCCTTCTGTTCTTCAAGTTTGAGTTGTAAAGAGAGGAGAGAAAACATTTGTAAGGGTTGTCTCCTGAGCCCGTCAAAAGGAGTGAATCTGTAAGAGGGTAGTTGGCCTTCGCCTATTGAAGGAAGGCTCCTAGTTGACGTCGGTGACCTCGCCGGTGGAGGAAGCCAAAAGTGGAGTAGGTCAAGACTGACCGAACCACTCTAAATCTCTGGTTTGCGTTTATTTTGAGCACTATATCATTACTGCAAACCTCCTACATAGCTACTGCTCTCTGCGCTTTTACGAATGAGTTCTGTGCAGTTTACGTTCACATCTTAATTCCATTTACAAACTGCAAACTGCTCTCTGCGCTTTTACGAACGAATTCTGTGCAGTTTACGTTTACGTCTTGATTCCATCTACAAACTGCAAACTGTCTTCTGCGCTTTTACGAACAAGGTTCTGTGCAGTTTACGTTTATGTCTTGATTTCATTTAGAACTGCAAACTGTCATCTGCGTTTAGACGCAAACTGCGTTTAGACGCAAACTGCGTTTAGACGCAAACTGCGTTTAGACGTAAACTGCGCTTAGACGCAAACTGCGTTTAGACGCAAACTACGTTTAGACGTAAGCTGCGTTTAGACGTAAACTGCGCTTAGACGCAAACTGTGTTTAGACGCAAACTGCGTTTAGACGTAAATCTGCGTTTAGACGTAAATCTACGTTTAGACGTAAATCTACGTTTTAGACGTAAAACTGCATTTAGACGTAAACTACGTTTAAACGTAAAACTGCGTTTTAGACGTAAACTGAGTTTGGACGTAAATCTGCGTTTAGACGTAAATCTGCGTTTAGACATAAATCTGCGTTTAGACGTAAAACTACGTTTAGACGCAAACTGCATTTAAACGTAAATTGTGTTTAGACGTAAACTACGTTTAGACGTAAACTGCACTTAGTCATAAGTTATCTTTGAGTCGGCTTTTGCTTCAAAACTGATTTTTATCGAACGAACGCAGCTTTTGTTTTTAATCGCTAAAAGATATCCGCTGCACTAATTCACCCCCCCCCCTCTTAGTGCTCTCGATCCTAACAGTACCGCCAATACCCCGAAATTTGAGGATGTAATACTTTTTGGCTCCAATTCTAAAGCTATTGGGGCCTATAAATACCTTACCTTTTTCTAAATGAAAGGACACAAAAGTATGAACAATATCTTAAAGTCTTGGGGTGTTAAAAGTATTATAAAAATGCTAAGAGTCCTCTTCCTCCATTTCTAAGTTTTGTGATCATTCAAAAGAGGTGTGAGGCTTATAAGGGTTGTCTCTGCTAGTCATAGATGCCCAGCAAGCCAATCACGTGAGTGATGGCACGTGTGACTTGATACATAATCTTTTTGCTTGTTATATTTTGGCGTATATCACTTTATAACTATTGCATAAATGCATACATATATTGTGATGTCCTTGGATTTGTGCAATGGGAATCGGATCGTGATGAGATCACGATAATGAGATCGGTTCACCTTTAACACATATCCTAAATAATCCCGGTCATAGGTTACTCGAGAGGGACATCGTGATAACCGGATAGACTGGTGTGCTGTATACCCGTCCATATGATGGATGCAGCTGGTCTCATAGCTGCTCGTGTAGGGACACTAGGGATACAGTACAGGTGCTCATTGGAGAATGAGTTCACTGATTGATCCGCTTAAGGAATGCTGGATGGTTGATGATGCCTTATTGTCAGACAGCGATTCCGTAGTCCTAGTGGTGTATCTGGTCCTTAGACTTGAGACACCAAGGATGTCCTGTATGAGTGCTCCACTCTTTGATACCAGACTTATAGGTTTGGCTATCCCCAGATCTAGTACAACTGGTCATTGGGAGTGGTAGTCGACCTTACGAGGGCTATTGAGTGTCAATAGAGGATCATCCACTCTCGGCGTCATGAGAGGAATATCCTATGTGTTCTTGCTCAGACAAATCCCTGGCCAGGGTCATTCGGGTTGAGAGAGAAAGAGTTCTCCGGGAGAATCCGATTAGAGCGAGACTCGAGTAGAAACCGTATGGGTCTGACAGCACCATGCTCGATATACGGTCTCTGGGATATTAGATGGATGAGGGACTATAAGTACATGGTAACTGAGGACAGACAGGTCCAATGGATTGGATTCCCTTGTATCGTCTGGGGACTACGGCGTAGTGGCCTAGTACGTCCGTAGTCGATGAGTCGAGTGAATTATTACAGAGATAATAATTCACTGAGTTAGAAGGAGTTCTGACAGGTATGACTCACGGCCAGCTCAATATTGGGCCTAGAGGGTCACACACATATGGTAGGCATTGTGATGAGTAGAGGTTCGGATATGAGATATCCGACGGAGCCCTTGTCTTATTGGATGCAGATCCAATACCCACTAGGGAAGGACCCATTAGGGTTTGACACGGGATCTCTATAAATAGGAGGGATTCACAGCCTCATAGGCTAGAGTTTTTGCTTGACTTTCCTATTCTCCTCTCCCTCTCCACCTCAGAGTAGGCCTGGAGTTTTGAGGAGCGTCGTCGCAACCCTGTGTGTGGATCACCGCTAGAGAGGAGGACGCTTGACCTCCTTCACCCTCTCCTAAGGATCTGCAAGGAAACAGGGATATACGATCTCCCTAGGTAACACAATCTCTATACGTAGTTTTGTGTTTTGCGGATTTTTGCGCACCAATATTCGCACGACGACGAACATCTTTTTGGGAATCGAGGATTTTTGTTTTCTTGTTCTTCCGCTGCGCATATGATGTCGCCCCCAATGATTTCCCAACAGTGGTATCAGAGCCAGGTTGTTCGTGCGAATCATTGGTTTTGAACTGCGTGTGTTGTGTTTTGGAAGAATATTGACGTCAAAATCGTTGATGCAAAAGCGAGAAAGGGCAGCAACAGTTGCTGCCCTCGATCTGCGTGCGTGCAGCGCAGCCGAAGGCGGGCGTCAGCAGCAGCCGGCCGGCGGCCTGCTTGCAGCAGGCTTGCTGCCGGCGGGGATGGCAACCCACGGGCAGAGGCGCCGCAGGGCAGCGGCGCCTGCCGCCGAAAGGAAGCGGCGCCTGCCGCCGCAGGGCAGCGACGCGCGACGCCTGCCGCCGCTGCTCCCGCGGGCGAAACCCCCCCCCACAGGGGCGGCCGCCCGGCGGGACAGCACCGCCTTCGGAGGCAGCGACGCCCGAAAGGGGAGCCCACCTGCAGCGGCAGCGCCGCCAGCGAGCGTGCCGCCTGCAGGCGAGGGCAGCGCCCTCACCCCGCCGCACAGGCCGCCGCCAGCAGGGTGGCGGCGGCGGCAGCGGCAGCAGAAAGAGGGAATTAGGGTTTTCTGGGCAAAAGACAGTTTTGCCCCTCGGAATTTGAGAAATTCCAGTTTCTGTCTTTTGTCCAAATTACGAAAATACCCTTAGGAATTGAGAAATTCCCTACATGTCCCTGATTTCAGAAAATATTAATTAATTAAAAGGTTTAGTTGATTATTATTTTTATTATTATCTAGTAGTCCTACATGATGATGATTATTTATACATGTGATGTATGATGTGTGGACGGATGATCATGGACCGTGTGATGTGTGTACTTGTGATTATTATTATTGAGGTCTGCGAACCTCCATTATATTTCTCGTTTATTGTTGGGCCTGCGTGCTTATGATTAAGTTGTAATCATATGAGGAGGTGCAGCGGGAGCGTTGATGCGATAGCGGGACCCACGAGACGGACGATCGTGATGCATGGAGATGCATCAAGATGTCGACGAAACCGACGAGGACGAGATGGACGATCACAGGGCATGGAGATGCACCGTTGCACACATAGATCTTGATGTGAGTGATTAGGCCTACTGGCTCGGGCCTAATCATATTAGGTTGTGGTCCATGATTATCTGGTGTGATTGCTTATACACATACTAGATATGTATATATATTTGCATGCGATGTAGATATATATTAAATATGTATATGTGTGACATGTCATATTAGGAGACCAAATTATAGAAACATCTCTCGATAATATTAAGTCGGTAAACGTGAGGCAATTAGATTGACCCACGTGGCCTTCCATCGTTATGAGTAGGAACCGAATCCCGGTGTAGGTTGAGTTGGTCGAGTCCCTCGAGACTCACCTATATCGTGATTCGCTATTTTGCTTACGACATAGAGATGTCACCGGTTACCTGAGGACATGGTATGCTTGGTCGAGTCCCTCGAGGGTATATCATCAAATCAGACTCATCTTGTAACGAAGGTGTTGACTTAACCGAGCATCATGGTTGGTCGAGTCCCTCGAGGCCATGGTGATTCGGAGGCCGAACAGGACGGGAATCACAAGGAGTTGTGATCGACAAGAGTTGCCTACCTTTTAGGCTTAGTGTGATTGGTCGAGTCCCTCGAGGTTACACTAAGACGCTGATTGGATCCTGATCCCCACTAGAAGTCTGCCGGAGACTTCCGTTTCACGTGCTGAGGGTGTCGCGTGACTCGATAGTAAAATAGTGGGAGCATATTAAGATAGAAGTCCATATCTTGATAGTTTATTTCTTGCAAAATCTGCATGTTATTCATTTCTGCTACATCTTTATTTTCAAAAAACGTCGCTTTCAAATCCCTTACGTGGCATACTTGATGTCAACCGCCTCACTGGTCCAGATTATACGGATTGGCTCCGTAACTTGAGAATTATTCTCACAGCGGAGAAAATCGTGTACGTCCTTGATACAGTGATGCCTACGCCCGAAGAAGGGGCAAGCGAGGATGAGATCGCTCGCTACGTGAAGCACATTGATAACTCCACTCTTGCTCAGTGCTATATGTTGGGCTCTATGACTCCAGAGTTACAGAGACAACATGAAAAGATGGATGCCAGATCCATTCTCCTACATGTCCGCAAATTGTTTGAGGAACAGGGAAGGACTCAACGATATGAGATATCCAAGAGCCTTTTCCGCGCTAGGATGACTGAGGGGACATCGGTTCAGAACCATGTCCTAAAGATGATTGAGTGGATAGAGAAACTCACAGGTCTAGGAATGGTCCTAGAGGATAACTTGTGTGTGGACATTGTGCTTCAGTCCCTACCAGATTCCTTTTCACAGTTCATAATGAATTTTAATATGAACAAGCTTGAGGTGACTCTCCCAGAGCTCCTCAATATGTTGAGGGAGGTAGAGAGTATTATTAAGAAAGAGAAGCCAGTTCTCTACACTGGTGAGACCAGAAAGAAAAGGAAAGCAGAAAGGTCCCTTAAGAAGGGAAAGGGCAAGGGCAAACAAGGTAAAGCAAAGGTTGCTAAGAAAGATCCAACAAAGGACAAAGGCCAATGCTTCCACTGTGGTAAAGATGGGCACTGGAAGAGAAACTGCAAAGAGTACCTTGCAGAAAGGGCGAAACAAAAGCTTGATGAAGCTTCAGGTACATTCATGATCAGTCTCCATTTGTCAGACTCTTATGATAACACATGGGTATTGGATACCGGTAGTGCTTATCATATATGCAATTCGTTGCAGGTTCTGGCAAGGCCTAGGAGACTAGAGAGAGGCGAGATGGACCTCAAGATGGGTAATGGAGCAAAAGTTGCTGTATTAGCTGTTGGTGAGGTCGCCCTACATCTGCCTAGTGGAGCTTTTATTGCATTAGATGCATGTTATTTTGTTCCTTCTATTATCAAAAACATTATCTCCATTTCATGTTTAACAGTTAGTGGATATAAATTTGTTTTTGAGAACAATGGTTGTTCGATATTATTAGATGATAAGATCATCACGAAAGGAATATTGCATAATGGTTTATTTATGTTAAACATCACTCCACATATCATGAATGTAAATGTGTCCAAAAGGAAACGAGATGAGTTGAACATTGCATACCTGTGGCATTATAGGCTAGGTCACATCCATGAAAGAAGGATTCAAAAGTTGCTAAATGATGGATATCTAGATTCATTCGACTATATGTCTTATGCAACTTGTGAGCCTTACATTCGTGGAAAATTGACCAACTCTCCATTTAGTGGAACTGGAGAGAGAGCCACTGAGTTGTTGGAACTCATACATAGTGATGTATGTGGACCCATATCAACTCATGCCATTGGAGGTTACTCCTACTTCATTACATTTACTGATGATTTCTCAAGGTATGGATATGTGTACTTAATGAAGTACAAGTCCGAGGCCTTTGAGAAATTCGGAGAGTATAAGAATGAGGTGGAGAACCAGACTGGAAAGATATCAAAACTCTTCGATCAGATCGAGGAGGTGAGTACTTAAGTACAGAGTTTACTCAGTTCCTCAAGGACCATGGGATATTATCCCTATGGACACCTCCTTACACACCTCAGCTCAATAGTGTCTCTGAAAGGAGAAATCGTACTTTATTAGATATGGTACGATCCATGATGAGTTTCGCTGACCTACCCATCTCATTCTGGGGATATGCCCTAGAAACCGCAGCTTACCTTCTGAACAGAGTTCCAACTAAGTCGGTAGTGTCTACACCATATGAGATATGGAAAGGGAAGAAGCCTGATCTTAAGGTTGTTAAGATTTGGGGCTGCCCAGCCCACGTTAAAAGACACAACCCCGATAAGTTAGAATCAAGGACAGAGCGATGCAAATTTGTGGGATACCCCAAGGAAACTTGTGGGTATTATTTCTATCATTTCGAGGACCAAAAGGTCTTTGTAGCTAAGAGAGCAGTGTTCCTTGAGAAGGAACACATTCTTAGCGGAGACAGTGGGAGAATGATAGAGTTGAGTGAAGTTAGAGAACCAAGCTCAAGCACCACTCTACAGCCCGAGTCTGTTCAGGTACCTAATACACAAGTTTCAACTTTACGCAGGTCTGATAGAGTATCTCATCCTCCTGAGAGATATGTGGGACATATTAGAGGAGAGGATACTGAGGATATTGATCCTCAGACCTACGAGGAGGCTATTATGAGTATAGACTCCGGGAAGTGGCAAGAAGCCATGAATTCTGAGATGGATTCTATGTACTCCAATAAGGTTTGGAACCTAGTTGATGGGCCCAAAGGTATTGTACCCATCGGTTGTAAATGGATCTTTGAGAAAAAGATCGGAGTAGATGGAAAGGTAGAGACCTATAAAGCAAGGCTAGTGGCTAAAGGATATCGTCAAAGGCAAGGTGTTGACTACGACGAAACCTTCTCACCCGTAGCAATGCTAAAATCCATCAGAATTCTATTGGCTATTGCAGCACACTATAATTATGAGATCTGGCAGATGGATGTGAAAACCGCATTCCTCAATGGGAACCTCGAGGAGGAGGTGTATATGATGCAACATGAGGGATTCGTGTCCAAGAACTGCCTAGATAAAGTGTGTAGGTTGCTTAAATCCATTTATGGACCAAAGCAAGCTTCCCGAAGTTGGAACATAAGATTTGATGAGTCAATCAGATCTTATGACTTCGTTAAGAACGAAGATGAGCCTTGTGTGTACAGGAAGGTAAGTGGGAGTGCTATCACCTTTTTGGTGTTATATGTGGATGACATCCTCATCATTGGGAATGACGTAGGAATGCTATCCACTGTAAAGACTTGGTTATCTAGACACTTCTTCATAAAGGACTTAGGGGAAGCATCCTATATCTTGGGGATTAGAATCTATAGAGATAGATCCAAGAGGATGCTTGGCTTGTCCCAGTCCAGGTACATAGAAACCATTGTCAAAAGGTTTGGCATGGAAAATTCCAAAGGGCGAACATGAATATCATACCTTATGCCTTAGCAATAGGGTCTATCATGTATGTCATGCTATGTACTAGGCCTGATATAGTGCATGCTCTGAGTGTCACGAGCAGGTATCAAGCGGATCCAGGCTTGGAGCACTGGAAAGCAGTAAAGTGTATCCTTAAGTACTTGAGAAGGACTAAGGATCTTTTACTAGTATATGAAGGTAATAGCCTTAAGGTTGAAGGCTTCACTGACTCAAGTTTTCAGTCTGATGTCGATGATAGCAAGTCGAATTCAGGGTATGTGTACACCTTGAATGGAGGAGCAGTGTGCTGGAAGAGTTCCAAGCAAGATACCACTGCTGACTCGACCACAGAGGCGGAGTACATTGCTGCATTAGATGCAGCAAAGGAGGGAGTCTGGGTGAAGAAGTTCATCACAGATTTGGGAGTCGATACAGATAGCGACAAGTCGACTTCCCTTATTGCAACAACTATGGGGTGATTACTCAAATAAGGGAACCCGGGTCTCATCAGAAGTGTTCTGAGGAGGTTCCAACTTATCAGAGAGATTGTAACCCGAGGAGATGTAGCAGTGGAAAGAGTTCCATCCGAAGATAACATTGCAGATCCACTGACAAAGCCGTTGTCTCAGATTGTCTTTGAGCGTCATAGGAGTCTGATGGGGATCAGACACATAAGTGATTGGCTTTAGGTCAAGTGGGAGATTGCTAGTCATAGGTGCCCAGCAAGCCAATCACATGAGTGATGGCACGTGTGACTTGATACATAATCTTTTTGCTTGTTATATTTTGGCGTATATCACTTTATAACTATTGCATAAATGCATACATATATTGTGATGTCCTTGGATTTGTACAATGGGAATCAGATCATGATGAGATCACGATAATGAGATCGGTTCACCTTTAACACATATCCTAAATAATCCCGGTCATAGATTACTCGAGAGGGATATCGTGATAACCGGATAGACTGGTGTGCTGTATACCCGTCCATATGATGGATGCAGCTGGTCTCATAGCTGCTCGTGTAGGGACACTAGGGATGCAGTACAGGTGCTCATTGGAGAATGAGTTCACTGATTGATCCGCTTACGGAATGTTGGATGGTTGATGATGCCTTATTGTCAGACAGTGATTTTGTAGTCCTAGTGGTGTATCTGGTCCTTAGACTTGAGACACCAAGGATGTCCTGTATGAGTGCTCCACTCTTTAATACCAGACTTATAGGTTTGGCTGTCCCCAGATCTAGTACAACTGGTCATTGGGAGTGGTAGTTGACCTTACGAGGGCTATTGAGTGTTAATAGAGGATCATCCACTCTCGGCGTCATGAGAGGAATATCCTATGTGTTCTTGCTTAGACAAATCCCTGGCCAGGGTCATTCGGGTTGAGAGAGAAAGAGTTCTCCGGGAGAATCCGATTAGAGCGAGACTCGAGTAGAAACCGTATGGGTCTGACAGCACCATGCTCGATATACGATCTCTGGGATATTAGATGGATGAGGGACTATAGGTACATGGTAACTGAGGACAGACAGGTCCAATGGATTGGATTCCCCTGTATCGTCTGGGGACTACGGCGTAGTGGCCTAATACGTCCGTAGTCGATGAGTCGAGTGAATTATTACAGAGATAATAATTCACTGAGTTAGAAGGAGTTCTGACAGGTATGACTCACGGCCAGCTCGATATTGGGCCTAGAGGGTCACACACATATGGTAGGCATTGCGACGAGTAGAGGTTCGGATATGAGATATCCGACGGAGCCCTTATCTTATTGGATGCAGATCCAATACCCACTAGGGAAGGACCCATTAGGGTTTGACACGGGATCTCTATAAATAGGAGGGATTCACAGCCTCATAGGCTAGAGTCTTTGCTTGCCTTTCCTATTCTCCTCTCCCTCTCCACCTCAGAGTAGGCCTGGAGTTTTGAGGAGCGTCGTCGCAACCCTGCTGTGTGGATCACCGCTAGAGAGGAGGACGCTTGACCTCCTTCACCCTCTCCTAAGGATCTGCAAGGAAACAGGGATATACGATCTCCCTAGGTAACACAATCTCTATACGCAGTTTTGTGTTTTGCGGATTTTTGCGCACCAATCTTCGCACGATGACGAACATCTTTTTGGGAATCGGGGATTTTTGTTTTCTTGTTCTTCCGCTGCGCATATGATGTCGCCCCCAATGGTTTCCCAACAGTCTCCTAAACCCGTGAAAAAGAGAAAGTACTGTAAAGATGGTGGTTGGTCTTCGCCCATCGAAGGAAGACCATTAGTGGATGCTGGTGACCTCAACGGAGGAGGAATCAGAAGTGGATATAGGTCACAATGACCGAACTACTATAAATTCTGATGTGCTCATTTCCATTTTGCTTTTTATTACTACTATTACTTTCTAAGTTAATTACTAGTTCATTTACTCCAAAGTCAAGTACTTTTCGAGATTGGATTTCAATGAACGAATATCTTACAAAACCGACGAATATCTTACATCACATAACCAGTCATACTAGATGATCATGAACCACAGCCTAATGTGATCAAGCTCGAGCCAATGAGCCTAATCAGTCACATCAAGATCTATGTGTGCAGCGGTGCATTTTCATGCCCTGTGATCGTTCATCCTGCCTTCATCAGTTCCGTCGACATCTCGATACATCTCCATGCATCGCGATCCATGCTACATGGGTTTTTTTGTATGTAATTACTATATTTAAATTTTACCATCTTAAATTTATCAATACTAGATTTTTTTGAAAAGATAAGTGACAAAAACTAAATTAGAATGTGAAAGTTTTTATAACTAAACTGACTTAACACTTTTAAATACTAGACATATTGATCATCATAGATTGGTATTTACTAGTTTAATAATAAATTGATGCATGATCAATTTTTTTTTCATTTCACATTCGATAACTATTCGTATCAGACTTATTACACAATATAATTGATGTATCAAATGTACCCTAGCTTACTATTATATATCATTCTTTATATTAATAGTTTTTGTCAATTATTTTCTCTTTGTTCTCCTCATATATTCTCTCTATCCTCATGCATTTTCTCTCATCCTTTCTCTATCGATATCATTGTTATTGTTGTCTCCTCTATATCATCACCATCATCTCATTCATTCTGATATCAGTATGGCTTGTTCTCCATCTTTTACTTTTCTTTCTCTTTTTTCTCATCCTCAAATCTTCTTTTTCTCCTTATGCTTTGCATATTTTTTTTTCTTGTATTTGGTCTGAATAATGCTGACCCATATTGAGCATCAATGTATAAATTTGTATCGAAATCATATGGATTAGGCCAACCGATGTACATAAAGATATATCGGACGTGAAAATTTTATGGGGACGGTCAGGCCACCCATATTTTTTTCTTTTTTCCTTTTTTGTTAAATTTTATGCGGAGGGACGAACCGAACACATGGATAAACGACCCATAATTCACGTGAAAAAAAAAATATATTTTTTCTTTTTGTTAAATTTTATGCGGAGGGTCGAACACGTCGTTGCTGGACAAATGACCCATCATTCTTGGTCGGAGAAACCCCGTAGCACTTCGATTATTGCTGCCACACTTCTTTTGGCTTTTTGTGGATAAAGGACCCGTGAGCTGTGCTTTATCAATTGCCCATCCAATTTCACGGGGACATAGGACAGGGGTTAAATATGTTGTCTTATGTTAGATCCTATGTGATCTAAAATAATCATCAAATAATTCTGTGTACACATCACTATTATATGATCTTATACATTTCAATTGCCTTTCTGTCTCCCTTTCAACCCTAGCATGAAACTCTTTGAATATATTAATCACCTGATCTTTGGTCTTCAAAGCATAGGCCTAAATTTTCCTGAAAAAATTATCTATAAAAGTGACAAAATAAAGTGCACCACTTATACTAGGAACATCAACAGATCCACCAGGAGTTTTTGTCCCACATACATCTGTATAAACATGGTCTGAGACATATATTTTTCTAGATAAAGCAGAACTAGCAAATTAAACTTTGTGTTGTTTACAAGCCAAATAATCAATACAAGGGTTCAGATGTGTACCTCTGATGTCTGACAATACCTCTCTTTTGGAAAAAACTTGCAGCTCCTTCTCGCTCATGTGTCCCAGTTGCCTATGCCACAACTCCATGCTGAAGTCTTTCTCTGTAGCATTTAACTGCTCACCACAAACTTTGGCCTGCAACCTGTATAAGGTGTGACATTTCTTTCTACTAGCTATAACAAGAGAACTCTTACTAAACTTCCATTACCCTTTGTGAAATCTGCTATCATAGTCTTCATCATCTAGTCTTACAATTGAAATTAAATTCAATCTCAAGTCAACCACATGTCTCACATCTTTAAGCACTAACTTACAGCCAAGGTTGATCTTTAAATGGATATCACTCATGCCAATGATGTCTATCGTGTCATAGTTGCCCATCTTGACAACACCAAAATTTTTATACCTATAGATAGCAAAAAATTCCCTCTGTGGTGTAGCATGATAAGAAGCACCTATGTCAATCACTCACTCAAGATCCTGACATACACACAAGAAAAAATATCATCAGAATGAGACAAAATCAAATAATCACTACCCTGCACTATAGTTGTAGTTTTATCCTTTGACTCTATAGACTCCACTTCTTTTCCCTTTTTCTTGCTCTTCTTAGGTTGCTTACATTGGTTCTTGTAATGTCCTTTCTCACCACAGTTATACAAATAATATCTTTTCTTGATCTTGACTTGCTCCTACCCATGCGTGAACTGCTTTTAGACTTTGACCTTCCTCTGTTCTTTGAGATAAGTGTCTGTGAATCATTCTGAGATGTTGTTGAATTCTTTCTTCTCAACTCCTCATTCAACAAACTGCTTGTTATTTGACTTATGGTGACAATACCATCTGGCACAGAATTACTGAGGGAAACTATCAATGTTTCCTAACTTTCTGGTAATGAATTGAGAAGTAACAATGCCTGCAACTCATCATCAAGAGACATTTTCATAGAGGATAACTGGTTAGTAATACTCTGCATTTCATTTAAATGCTCAACAATAGAAGCACCCTCTCTATATTTTAGGTTCACAAGTTTTCTGATCAAAAAAGCTTTATTACCAGCTGTTTTTCTTTCATAGAGACCTTCCAATTTTTTCCAAAGAGAATATGCAGAACTTTCTGTAGAAACATAGTAAAAGACACTATCATTAAGCCACTATCAAATAAACCCAACTGTTTTTTGATCTAACGTCTTCCACTCATCATCTGTCATAGTTGTGGGTTTTGCATTATCCCGTGCAAAGGTCCATACAAATCTTTACAATATAAGAGATCTTTTATTCTTGGTTTCCATATCATCTAATTATTTTCATTTAAACTAATCATGCGAGAAATATTACTGACCTCTATGTTCAAATACAAAAATTAAATCACCACAACCCCGCTTTGATACCAATTGATGGGATATAAAATGAAATAAACTTTTGTATATGAACAAATATTAGCAGGCTATAACACGCAGCGGAATTAAATGAAATCACAATTAAATAGAACACCAAAATATATATGGAAAACCCCTCCAATGTGAAGGGTAAAAACCATGGGGTAAACTAGAGATAATCCACTATAAGAATAATGAATATAAAAATCTCAATCTCTTACCCAAAACCTTAGCAATAATCACAAGAGAATAACTGTGATACAAGGATCACGTCACTGTGCATAATATCTAAATCCTCCATAATTCTCCCCAAGTAATCATAGTAAGAATCTACTGTAGATCTGATCTAACCTAAGATGAAAGCACTACTAGATGATTGAGAACAGTCTCTCTGTGTTGTCCTTATCTTTTTTTCCTTTCTTTCTCTTCCTTTTCTGCCTTGTTCTCCTCCTTTTCTTTGGAATCTCGTTGCTGCCAAAAACTACCTTTTTGCTGCCTTTTTTTATAGCCACCACACCCCCCTTAATATAAATTAGGGTTAGGTTAAGAGGGGGTGAGCTATGGGCTAATAAAGCCCACCTTGGACTGAATATGGGCTGTCAGTCCAACAAGGAAAATATATTCAAATATCAATAAAGAAATACAATTTTGAGAAGTTGAGAAGCATAGGTAGATCAATAAGTAAATACATAACACAACTCTATTAATTGTTATACTAACTTGGTAATTATTACATACTTATACCTATATTTATAAAGAAAATTAACTAACTTTACTATATACTTTAACTATAACCGACATAAATATTTCTTTTTTTGTTTTTGTTGCACAACAATTATGGTAGCGAAGCTGGTGAATCTATAACTAATTAACCAACTTCACTTAGTCAATCTTAAAATAAAATAAGTGATATTCCTTTGATGTAATTTTTGTTGTGTCCATGACTTCAAGCTATCGAGGAAACTAAATAACTAATATCAGTTTTGAGAACTACTTTATGTAGTTCAAAATGAAAATACTTTGATATGGTTATCTCATCTTTCTTTTTGATATGAACTCAGTATTCTCATATAGTAACTGAATTCTCAACTCAGTATCCATATGTCCACTCAATATCAATCTTGTTGGATCTCTTCACAATATATTCACCACTAAATTTTTACATCTCTATTCAGATATATTGTTACTATCAAAACTTTGTTTTCTTCACAATCAAGCCTCATAGCTCAAAAGTATTATTCTATATCAAATAAAAAAATTCTTATGATTCTTTGCATCCCTAGCATCCCCTTAGTAATACAACTCAAGTGCTCTAAAGTTTTGTGACAGAGTAACACGAGTGTTGCTCCATCTCGTATTGAGAGCTCTCATGAGCAATATAATCTTGGGCATGAGTTTCGTCATGACTTCGAGTAGGTGTCGCATGAAGTCTTTGGTGTCTTTTGTCAATCGATCTACTTAGAACTCAATATTGTCAATTTGAGATTTCATCTCCTTGGTGAGTTCTCTATCCTAAGAAGTCTTTATTGGCCTTAGTAAAGTTTTTCGATACTCACTTCGAGAACATCATTTCTACAGCTATAAGCCTCTCATTATAGCTTTTTTTTTCGGTTGATGCTTTAGATTACACTTCCTTTGCTCACGGAGAATAGCTAAATTCTCACTCCCCATTTTCACTATCACACTCCTCTTGAGTGACTTCAACAGTTTGAGAATGAGTTTGTACTTGCAGGCCCCTCTTGTAGTTGCTTAGGGCAATGGTCTGACTTGTCCCATCTTTCTTGATTCGCCGTGATGCTTCGCCTTGGTGAGATTGAGAACTTTCACTCTTTGCTCAAGTTGCTTGCATGCTCTAATACCATAATGTCATAGACTTGGCTGAAATTGCCTAAGTCATTATGCACCCTTGCATTATCCTTTCGTAAAAGGTTAGCCTAGTTGTAACTGTTGAATCTCGGATTTTGATGATGAAACCAATCGATATGTGTCTATATTTTAATCTGTGTTTTGGGTGACGCAGGATGCTTCGATCAGGATGAGACAATTAAAGCAGAAAAATCATGTTGGGTCGGAGGAACATGTTAGAAGATTGGACGTCGGGCCGGTGGATCGGTCGACGTATCGATAGAAGGCTTCGGGCTATGGATTCGGGCATCAGGCTAAGAAGAGTGGGTATTGCGCCAAGGATATCGGAGTTGCAGAGTCAACTAGCCGATTGGGCAATAGGCCGCAAGAGAGGACGATGTGCCGAAGAATCGGACGAAGCGTCGAGGGACCAATGACATGCCGAACAACTTGATTAGATGCTTAGGATTAATTATCTAGATCGAAGTTTGTTTTACATATGCAGAATTAACTACGATAGCAAGACATGAAGCAAAATGAAGTCTCGGAGTCAAGATCGAGATCACATTGGGAGTTCGAGAGTTCGTCGGAAGTCCGGACGTTCGTCGAAAGTTCTGCGAGAACCAGCCGAGAAGTCACGGAGCTTGCCAGAGAAGCTCATTGGAACTCGCCAAGAATATCGTCATGAAGTCTAGGAGCTTGCCGAGAGTCTGCCGGAACATTGCCGAGAGTTCGTCGGAGGTTCGCCGGAAGATCGCCGGAAGCTCGCCGAAAGAATTGACATTTTGTTTAGCTTAGAATATGTCTTAGGAATCGAAGTTAGCACGTAATTGGCATTGGATTTGGCCCAACCCAATTAGGGTCCAGCTAGGCCCATGTAAGAACTGTGTTAGGCCGAATAAGAGGCCCAAACAGTGTCCCAAGAAGACTCACCGTCATGGCACAATCTTCGAGACTATGTCAGGCGGTGGTACCGCCCAGCACAGCCTCCCAGGCGATGGTACCGCCAAACCTGGGCAGTGGTACCGCCCAGGACAGTGTCAGCCAAACTGACACTGGGCGGTGGTACCGCCCAGCGCAGGCGGTGGTATCGCCCGTGCCAAGGGAACCCGGGATGAGATTTTTTAGGCTCCAAGTTTGAATCAACTTGAAGCCTATAAATACCCCTCTCATACCGGGTTAAAGCACACAAATATTGAGAGTAAAAAAGTATAGAAACGCTGCTGCAATCTTGTGTGAGCTCCTCTTAAAGTTCTAAGTGTTAGAATAGATTGAGAGAGGAGTGAGCGGGGGTGTAAGGGTTATCTCATAAACTCGGTAAAAGGAGAATTGAGTTGTAAAAGGGTGGTTGGCCTTCACCTATTGAAGGAAGGCCTCTAGTGGATGCTGGTGACCTCGTCGGAGGAGGAAGCCGAAAGTGGATGTAGATCACGTTGACCGAACCACTCTAAAATTATCGTGCTCTCTGGTTTACATTTACTTCCTGTCATTTACATACTGCAAACTGAATCTTGACTTGCCTACTGCTTTCACTTTATATTCGAACGAGAATGAGATTTCAAGTTATCTTCCGAGTTCGATTTTTAAGTTAAGTTTTCAAAATCAATCTTTCGTCGGAAACAGTTTTTTATCGTACGAAAGTTTTAAATCAAGACGTTATTTTACCGCTGCACTAATTCACCCCCCCCCTCTTAGTGCCGACCCTGATCCTAACAATTGGTATCAGAGCCATGATTTTCTACTTTGGGTTAACACCCAAATAGAAATGACTCATTTCAGCTTTCAAGAGGGTCAATCTCTCATTCGTCCTCCCTTTTTCAATGGGACGGACTACACTTATTGGAAAACTCGAATGAGAGTTTTTTTTGCTTTCATTGAATCTTGATTTATGGCATAGTTGAAAACGGATTTGAAATGTCTTCTTTTCCAATGAACCATTAGAATGATTTGGAGAAGAAGACATTTTCTCTAAATGCAAAGGCTATGAATGCCTTGTTTTGCGCCATAGATATAAATGAGTTTAATCGTGTTTCTACTTATGAAACGGCTTTCGATATTTGGCGCACTCTTGAAATCATACATGAAGGAACTAGCAAAGTTAAAGATTCAAAAATTAACTTTTTAATGCATGATTTTGAGTTTTTTCGAATGAAGCCGAGCGAAACTATTGTTGACATGTACACCCGTTTTACGGATGTCGTCAATGGTTTAAGAGCTCTTAGCAAATATTTTTCGGATTTTAAACTCGTAAACAAGATTTTGCGTTCTCTTAATAAAACTTGGGACTCTAAAGTAATGACCATACAATAGGCTAATGATTTGAACCATTTTTCACTCGAAGAACTAATAGGGTCCTTGATGACCTATGAAATGACGTGCAATGCATGTAAAGAAATTGAGAATCACCTTCCAAAGAATAGGAAGGATTTTGAACTTAGAACATTTGAAGAGCACTCGAGTATAAGCTCAAGTGATGGTGAACATGAACTCCTCACTAAGAAATTTAAAAAGTCAATGAAACAAAAACTTAAGAACAAAAAAGAACGGAACTACTTGCTTTGAACGCAAGAAAAAGAACAAAAATTAGGATGAATCGAGTTCCTCCGAAGACAAAGAGATAATAAAAAAAGGTGAGGTGACAAACTACGTCTTAACAACATTCAACGATGAGGTAATCGAAACCCTCTTAATTTATTTTGAAATTACTTGATGTTTTCCATGATGCATTTTTATTTAGTTTAAGAAAGTTAAATATTCTTGAAAATTACATGTTTAATAAAAAATGCAAAAATCATGATCATGCTAGTAATTTCGAAAATGATAATAAAAATTACATATTTAATAAAAAATTAATTTTAATTAAAAATACCTTATGAAATCATGCTATATATGGTTAAGAAGTAATAATGTGTATCATGTTATTTTCCATTGTTATTTCTCGATTTTGATTAAATGAAATCATGTTTGATTTGAAGTAATGCATAATGATGGAATGAAAATATTAAATGTTTTGATACCATGATTGACGATTTTATGCATGAGATTTTAAAGTTATACATGATGATTTTTGTGATTTATTGGTCTTGATGATTTTTATGATGAAATTCATTTTTTGATCCTAAACGTTGATGCATGTTTTATTTGGCATAAAAGAAAAGAGCATGCATCACATGAATTAAAACAACTAAAAAGTAGAAAGGTTTCTCCTTGAAAAAATTATTTTTTCGACTTTATCGATTTTTCCAAAAAGGAGATTAATGAATCTATTTATATCATCTTTATGAATCTCTTGAACCATGAAATTGATTTTGATGGTTTGAATTTAATGGGTTTTATCGAAATCACGATATTGATTTCTTGAGATTTATTACATGAAATCTTTGATATGAATCAAGATTTTTCATGATCTCCTAAGAATTCTTTATGTTATTTTTTTAAGAGGAGATGTGTCAAAACAAATCATGTCTTTTGGTTTTCACATGATCTCATCTTTCATGACATGATTTTCTATCTTTGTATAACTCCTTATATTCATCACCCAATTAATTTCTCTTGATGAAATGAGATGAATGAGATGATATAAAATTATGCATGAAATACTCTTGATATTATTTTGATGCATGCAAATGTGAAGTTATGATCATGCATGGTAGGATGCAATTTGACAAATTAATATCATTATGATATGAAACATTTATGATTTGCAATGATGCATGCAATACTTGTGCTTTTTAATTATGATGTGATATATTGCATATGATGTGAATCATGATTTAGAATGCTATGAATTGTTGCCAAAATGATGTATCATAAATATTGATTTAATATTTTGTATCATGAATGCTCTAAATGATGAATGTTTGGTATCATGATCAAAATATTGATAAATACTTAAAAATTTTAATGTTTTAGTATCATGTATGATATGCTCATAATGATGATTGATTTTTCGGTATCATGCATAAAAAATGAAATGTAGTGTTATTGAATTTGTGCATGTTGTAAATTGACACTATGATGATGCACAAATAAGAATGCTATTTACCTTTGTCATAATTTAGAAATTGATGTAAAGGGTTTTCCCTTCTTTTTGCCAATGACAAAGGGGGAGAAAGAGTTGCTAATGAGCACATCTCAAAGAGAAAGATGCTAGCTTGCACAATTCAAGAATGAAGCAAAATTTTACTAGCTTGCATTTGGCAAAGGAAACAAAAAATAACACTTCTCAAAAGAGAAGAACTTACTATCTTGAACATCATAAAAATTTACTACCTTGCATGATGTAAAATTTGCTAGAATTGCTAGCTTGTGCTCTAAAGAGAAGCAAAGAGTTGCTATCTCAAAAGAAGCAAAAGTGCCATCTTGTCTATCTCAAGAAAAGCAAATATGTCAACTTGCACATCCTTAAATTTACTAGCTAGTATATTGCTATCTTACTATCTTGCATATCGATGATGATAGCAAAATTGCATGATAATAGAACTTGAAGATTTATTATGCAACGATTTGAACTCCTATCTTTTAAACACATGAGAATTGTACTTCTTCTTTTTGTTGATGACAAAGGGGGAGAAGTATGTTGTTGGTATGTCATGATTTGATTATGATATGTTGCTTAGATTTTTGAATCCAAGAGTTTTTATCAATATGGCATATTGATAGGAGGAGTTTATTTAAACTCCGGGAGTTAAGGTTAACTCCGTCGTCGATTGGTTATCATCATCAAAAAGGGGGAGATTGTTGAATCTCGTATTTTGATGATGAAACCAATCGATATGTGTTTATGTTTTAATCTGCATTTTGAGTGACACATGATGCTTTGATCAGGATGAGACAATTAAAGCAGGAAAATTATGTTGGGCTAGAGGAATATGTCAGAAGATTGGACGTCGGGCCGGTGGATCGGTCGGCGTATCGATAGAGGGCTTTGGGCCGTGGATTCGGGCATCAGGCCAAGAAGAGCGGGTATTGCATCAAGGATATCGGAGTTGCGGAGTCAACTAGCCGATTGGGTAATAGGCCGCAAGAGAGGACGATACGCCAAAGAATCGGACGAAGCGTCGAGGGACCAATGACATGCTAGACAACTTGATTAGACGCTTAGGATTAATTGTCTAGATCAAAGTTTATTTTACTTGTGCAGAATTAACTATGATAGCAAGACATGAAGCAAAATGAAGTCTCAGAGTCAAGATCGAGATCACGTTGGGAGTTTGAGAGTTCATCGGAAGTCCGGACGTTCGTCGGAAGTTCTACGGGAACCAGCCGAGAAGTTTCAGAGCTTGCTAGAGAAGCTCATCAGAACTCACCAAGAAGATTATCGTGAAGTCCAGGAGCTTGCCGGGAGTCCGCCGGAACATTACCGAGAGTTTGTCGGAGGTTTGCCGGAAGATCGCCGGAAGAATTGACAGAGGGATTTGTTTAGCTTAGAATATGTCTTAGGAATCATAGTTAGCACGTAATTAGGATTGAATTTGGCCCAACCCAATTAGGGTCCAGCTAGGTCCATGTAAGAATTGTGTTGGGCCCAATAAGAGGCCCAAATAGTGTCCCAAGAAGACTCACCGTCGTGGTACAGTCTTCGAGACTATGTCATGTTGTGGTACCGCCAGTCTGGGCGGTTGTACTACCCTTGGCAGGGTGCCAGGCGATGGTACCACCCAGCACAGCCTCCCAAGCGATGGTACCGCCAGAAATGGGTCGTGGTACCTCCCAGGATAGTATCAGCCAAACTGACACTAGGCAGTGGTACCGCCCAACGCAGGCGGTGGTACCGCCCGTGCCCGGGGAACCCGAGATGAGATGTCTTTAGGCTCCAAGTTTGAATCAACTTGAAGCCTATAAATACCCCTCTCATCCCTGGTTAAAGCACACAAGTATTGAGAGTAAAAAAGTATAGAAACGCTGCTGCAATCTTGTGTGAGCTCCTCTTAAAGTTCTAAGTGTTAGAATAGATTGAGAGAGGAATGAGTGGGGGTGTAAGGGTTATCTCCTAAACCCAGTAAAAGGAGAATTGAGTTGTAAAAGGGTGGTTGGCCTTCGCATATTAAAGGAATGCCTCTAGTGGATGCCGGTGACCTCGTCGGAGGAGGAAGCCAAAAGTGGATGCAGGTCACGTTGACCGAACCACTCTAAAATTGTCGTGCTCTCTGGTTTGCATTTACTTCCTGTCATTTACATACTGCAAACTGAATCTTGACTTGCCTACTGCTTTCACTTTATATTCGAATGAGAATGAGATTTCAAGTTATCTTCCGAGTTCGATTTGTAAGTTAAGTTTTCGAAATCGGTCTTTCGTCGGAAATAATTTTTTATCGTACGGAAGTTTTAAATCGAGACGTTATTTTACCGTTACACTAATTCAAACCCCCCCCCCCCCCTTAGTCCCGACCATAATCCTAACAGTAACCTCGCTCAGGTATCGAAGGATCTATAAAAGAACAAATTGATTAGTTTTGTAAATCAACGATGGTCAAGTTCGATGTCTCGCAAAGATTGCAACCTTACAACCAATTCAACAAACACCTAGTGTGCAAAAAAGAAAAAAGAGGAAGAAGAAAACAATCACTTTAGAAAGCAAACGAACAATTGCAAGTTCATAAACGATTGCTCAATTGGGTGTCGGGTGTGTGGGCAAGTTCTTATATGCTTTACGTGCAAACTTATGAATCCAATCAATGTCCAACAATAACTCAGACCCTCATCAAGTCCTGTGCCACCCATGTGGTTCTAGGGTGCTGAGACGATTGACATTTTACATCGCACTATAATTTATAGAAAATAAATCATGACACATAAATACTGTCATTTTGGATAGTTTTGCTTATTCTAGTGAGCAATTGTTTTGTAGTTCTATAAACCATTTATGTTCATCATTTTCAAATAAAAATAAAACAAATGGATGATGTTTGGCAATATACTAGTCATCTCCGTAATAGTTTTCTTTTGTTAGCATGACAATATAAAAGTTTAAAATTAAAATATTAAATTATAATTAACACATAAAAATTGGACATACTATCTTATTGAATGTCATCCGATACCTTCTCATAATATGAAATAAATTATAATACATAAAAATATATTTCTTAAAGTCCAATGAAATTTTCTACTTAGCTTGGGTTGAATGAAATTTTCTACTTAGGTTGGGTTGAATGAAATAAATTTTCTACTTAGCTTGAATGAAATTTTATTATAATACATAATACATGAAATTTTCTTAAAGTCCAATATGAAATTTTCTTAAAGTCCAAATAAATCACAATATGAAATTCTTGAGGTGCTAATGAAATTTTCTATTCAGAAATATGAAATCGATCCATCTATCAAAATTTATTTGATAGCTTGGGTTGAACATCAAAGTCCCTACTTATTAATATTATTTTTATATTAAAAATAATAATAAACAAAATAATTAAATAATATTAGAAATACATAATTTAGTAAGAAATGATAAAACGACATTACCTAAAAACATGTCTATAATAATTGTATTATTGTAAATATAAGAATCATAGTGACTAAATTGCAAAAGTACAAAAGAAAAAGAAAAAAAAAGGTTTTTTTTGGCCCTACTGCCTCTCTCCTCGCATTACCGCCTCTCCCTTGTACAAGAGGCTTCAGTGAGGTGAAATCGGGCAGAAGACACGGGGGAAGGAAGAAAAGAAGAATAAAAAGAGGGAGAGGAAGAAGGAATGAGAGAAGATAGGGAGGCATTGGCTATAAGAACAGAAGAGGCAGAGAAGACCAGAAGAAAAGGAAAATGGAAAGGGAAGAAGGAAGGAAGAATAGAAAGGAAATGGAGAGAAAGAAAAGAGAAAAGAAGGAAGAAATAGAGGATTGGGTGTGAGAATAGAGAAGAGAAAGAAGAAAAATTGAATCTTGATGTTCTCATGCATTCCCATTAATTATATTTATATTTTAAATTATAGATTGATATATTTTGATGTTCTTAATTAATCGGATATTTATATTGTGAAGGGAATAATAATAATAAATGACAATGTTGGAAAAATAAGAAATGGAGAGAAAGATCAAAATATGCTTATATCAAGGATATGCGGGATAAGTATTTGATGATTTTGTCTAACCTATTTTTGAAAATATTGATGTATATGTTTAGAAATTATAGATGCATGTGATTTACATAATTTATAATTTTTTTATTCAAAAATATTATAAAATATTTAAATATATATAATTTAGAGAAGTATCTGATTTGAAATTTTTTTAAAAGCATTTATGGTTTTATGTTAAATATTTATTTAACATTATATTTAAAAATAATTTAAAAATATTTGATTATTATTAATTTTAGATGATGTATAATTGCATTAGCTTTGAAATGATATGTAAAAAGATTTGTTAAAACACCTTGTCTTATAAGAAGGTCATTGATATATTATTTTTGCCTATAGTTGTCTAGTCAATATGACTATGATTTAGACCCTACCAACGAGGGTTATGTATTGATATTTATTCAAAAACTAGTTTTTTCTCGACTCTATTATATACACATTAGCTATATTTATGTTTATGAATCATTAACCATATTTTATGCTTATTTATTAAAAATTAACGATAGTTTTTGTACTACAATGTTTTATGCCATGATATGTGAAATTAGTTACATCTATTCTTTCGTTTTGAAAAATATATATTACTTTAAGTATTATATAACAAATTAAGATTTGAAATGTACATGAAACAAAGGTTTTGTAAATTGTATAAATATGAGGAAAGATTGTTAGGATCAAGAGCGACACTAAGAGGGGGGGGTGAATTAGTGTGGCGGAAAACTTTCACGATTTCAAAAAACTTGTTTCGATTAAAACTGATTCCGATGAGAATGGTTTTGATTTAATTCGTTTCGGAAAGAATTTGAACTTGAAAGCTTTCGTGAATAGTACAAGAAAAGACTATGTTGATTTGCAGTAATGTAAATTGCACGAATGAAAAAGCGTCGGTTTCGTAAAGTGTTTATATGATTAAAGCTGATCTCGAAAGGTGTTTACTTGAAAGCATATGTAAACATAGTTAAAGCACAGTAAGGAGGAAAGCTATTTGTGATACTAGCTATGAAGTTAAAATCGATGAGAGATTAAATCATACTCCATTTTTACAAGGATCAAGATATATATGTGAAACAAATTCTTGCAAGTAAAAACACTAAAATCCATATTTCAAAAAAAAATTTACAAGCAGGAATCATTTTATCAAATCCATTTCTCAAAAAATAATTTTCACATGATAAGAATATGAGAGATGTTTTTGCTAATTGATTCCATATGTCAAAAATCAATGATGAGAATCAAACTCGATATAACATATGCTTATTAAGTTTGGAAAAGGATATTGTATCAAGAAAATTCGATTGTTAGGATACCACTAGTTAAGAGAATCCAAAAATAAAATTAACACTTTCATGCATTCGGATAAGACTATACTATAGATTTTCGAATACAATCATGAAGACAAAACATGCTCATTGTTATGAAAATTTTTATATCCAAAACACATAATTTCCAACATGTAATTTTAGGCATGTAATGGCAATCAAGTGATTCATTCAATCGATAAAGTCCGAAAAATGATTTTAACAAGTTTATGCATTCGGACACATTAACATTCCTACTTCTCTTCTAATGAAATCAAATTGTTCTTCGCTTAGAGGCTTTGTAAAAATATCAGCTAGTTGATGCTTAGTATCAATGAACTCTATGATTACATCATGATTAGTGACATAATCTCATATGAAGTGATGTCTAATATCAATATGTTTTGTTCTTGAGTGTTGAATGAGATTCTTTGTTAAACATATTGTACTTGTGTTATCACATTTAATGGGAATATTTTTAAGATGGACTTTATAATCTTCTAAGATGTTTTTCATCCACACAACTTGTGCATAGCATGCACTAGCTGCAATATACTCAGCTTCGGTTGTTGATAGTGCAACCGAGTTTTGTTTATTAGATAACCAGGAAACAAGGGAATGTCCCAAAAATTGACATGATCCTTATGTGTGCTTTTTCTATCTAATCTACACCCAACAAAATCCGCATCAGCATACGCAATTAACTCAAAATTCTCGGATTTTGGATACCATAATCCTAGATTTGTGGTACCTTTAAGATATCTAAGTATTCTTTTAACCGCTTTAAAATGAGATATCTTAGGGTTCGATTGAAACCTAGCATAAAGTCCTACACTGAACATGATATCTGATCTAGTTGTAGTAAGGTAAAGTAAACTTCCTATCATACCCATATAAGTTTTTTGATCGAAGCTTTCTCCACTTTCATCAACTTCTAACTTAGTGGAGGTGCTCATAGGAGTGTTAATAGCTTTTGAGCTATTCATATTAAATCTTTTTAGCAGATGTAAGGCATATTTAGTTTGACTAATAAAGATGCAATTGCTTAGTTGCTTAATTTGTAAGCCTAAGAAAAATATTAATTCTCCCATTAAACTCATTTCAAATTCGAGACTCATGGTTTCAGCAAAAAATTCACAAAAAAATTTATTCGTAGAACCAAAGATAATGTCATCAACATAAATCTGAACAATAAGAAAATTATTTTTAAAATTTTTGATAAATAATGTAGTATCAACCTTACCTTTTGTGAAATTATTTTCAATAATAAAAGTACTAAGTCTATCATACCAAGCCCTTGGGGCTTGTTTTAAACCATAGAGAGCTTTAGTTAATTTAAATACATGATTAGGGAGACTATTATTTTCAAATCCAGGAGGTTGTTCAATATAAACTTCTTCAGAAATAAAGCCATTAAGAAAAGCGCTTTTGACATCCATTTGAAACAACTTAAAATTATTATTACTAACATGGGCAAAGAGTATCCTTATGGCTTCTAATCTAGCTACAGGAGCGAAGGTTTCTTCGTAATCGATATATTCTTCTTGGTTGAAACCTTTGGCCACTAATCTAGCCTTGTTTCTAACCACGATACCAGATTCAACTTGCTTGTTTCTAAAGACCCATTTAATACCAATAACTAAATGGTCATTTGGCCTAGGAACAAGCTTCCACACCTCATTTCTCTCAAATTGATTTAACTCATCTTGCATTGCGATAATCCATGAATCATCTTTCATGGCTTCATCAATACATTTAGGTTCAATTTGGGAGAGAAAAGCAGCGTTGGCACAAAAATTTTTAAGAGAAGAACATGTTTGAACCCCCTTAGATGTGTCTCCTAGGATTAGCTCCTTAGGATGAGCATCTACATACTTCCAATCCTTGGGCAAGGGTGTTTCGGAAGTGGATGCATCCAAGTTGCTAGTTGGAGAAGGGGTTTCATTTAAATTCAAAGAATCAAAATTTACATCATCATCAAAATCATTTTTCTTGATTTTGAAAATCTCATTGAAAACAACATGAATGGATTCTTCTATAATTAAAGTTCTTTTATTGAAGATACGAAAAACTTTAGAAACCGAAGAATAACCAAGAAAAATTCCTTCATCGGATTTAGCATCAAATTTTCCTAAGGCATCTTTTTCATTCAAGATAAAACACTTACACCCAAAAACTTTAAAATATGAAACATTAGGTTTTTTATTATTCCACAACTCATAGGAAGTTTTGGTGAGTAAGGGTCTTATTAGAACTCTATTCAAAATAAAGCATGTAGTATTTACGACTTCGGCCCAAAAGTATTTGGGTAGGCTATGTTCATTCAACATGGTTCTTGCCATTTCTTGTAAATTTCTATTCTTTCTTTCTACTATTCCATTTTGTTGAGGATTTCTCGGAGTAGAGAAGTTGTGGTTGTATCCATTAGATTCACAAAATTTTTGGAAATCACGGTTTTGAAATTCACCACCATGATCACTTCGAATTGATGAAATCATAAAATCCTTTTCATTTTGAATAAGTTTACAAAACTTGGTGAAATATCTAAAGCATTCATTTTTGTGTTTCAAGAAATAAGTCCATGTGTATCTACTATAGTCATCTACAATGACGAAGGCGAATTTGCTACCTCTTAGGCTTGATATAGAGATTGGTCCAAACAAGTCCATATGGATTAATTGTAAAGGCCTAGAGGTGCTTATTTGATTCTTAGATTTGAAACTACCCTTAATTTATTTTCCTAATTGACAAGCATCACACACATTATCTTTGATGAACTTGATATGAGGAATTCCTCGTACAAGTTCTTTGGATGATATTTGAGTGATTGGTTTCATGCTAGCATGACCTAATCTCCTATGCCAAAGCCAAGCATCCTCATTCAAAACCGAGAAACACATTTCATTGCAAAGATCATTGATGTCAATGGTGTATACATTATTCTGTTTTAATACAATCATAGATGTGTTTTTGTGTGGTTTTTCAATGATGCAAGCATTAGATTTGAATTTGACGATATATCCTTCATCACATAATTGACTAATGCTCAAGAGATTATGTTTTAAATTATCAACTAACAAAACATCTTCAATAAAGAAGTTGGATTTGTTACCTATGGTTCCTTTGCCATTGATTTTACCCTTGTTGTTGTCTCTGAAGGTGACATAGCCTTCGTCTATGCTAGTAAGCTTAGAGAATTGAAATGGATCTCCGGTCATATGCCTTGAGCATCCAGTACCATCTCTTACTCCTAGCTTGTGATGGTGTATGTCTCTATAAGAAAGGATAATTTTTAGGTACCCGTTTGCTTTTGGGTGCCTCAAAAACTGATCTACATTGTTTATTATGTTGTATAGAGTTTATCATGGTTCCTTTAGGAACCGAAATTAATTTGTTCAGACTAATTTTCTTGAATGGACACTGATGCATTTTTGTCCATATTTGCAACAAAAGTTGCATTTGCTTTGGTGTCGAACATGTAAGATAGGTCCTTTTATGAAGGTGGTTGGATTTTGGTGAGGACTTCTCACAAATCCAATTCCACTTTTTTTAGAAACGTGACCGTTGTTTGCAAGGATCATGTTCAAAGACTTGCTACCAACCTCAAATTTCTTCAAGGTATCCTTAAGTAGCAAGTTTTCCTTTTGGAGAGTTTCTAGATCATGACATTTTTCACATTGAGCTAAACTATCATGATGTTTAGTTTTTAATTTATCAAAATTACTAACAAGATTATCATGCTTATTTTTCAATAATTTATATTTTCTACTAATAGTTTTACATTCATCAAATCAATAATGGAAGGCATTTAATAATTCATCAAATGATAAATCTGCATCAATTAAATTTGTTGCCTCTTCTCCGATGGCCATTAAGGCGTAATGAGCAACTTGCTCGGTGTTGGACTCCTCTTCTTCGAACGCGCTCGAGTCATCCCACGTTGCTTTGAGTGCCTTCTTCTTTGATGTTCTCTTCTTGGCTTGGAGACAATCACTTTTGTAGTGTCTCGGCTTTTTGCACTCGTAGCAAATAACTTAGTCCTTTTTTTGTTCAAGTTTATTTGTTATAACACTTTTAAACTTGTTTCTCTTAATGAATTTTTTGAATTTCCTTGTTAGAAGTGCCAAGTCATCGTCACAGTCCTCATCACTTGAGTTTTCTCTCAAGTGATCATCTAAAGTTCTAAGTGTCATATCCTTCATGTTCTTTGAAAAGATGTCTTCTTGCTCTTCATGAGCCTTGCAAGTCATTTCATATGTCATTAATGACCCGATTAGTTCTTCAAGAGGGAAGTTGTTTAAATCTTTAGTCTCTTGAATAGCAGTGACTTTAGGGTCCCAACTCTTAGGAAGGGATCTTAGAATCTTATTTATGAGCTCAAAATCTGAAAAACTTTTGCCGAGTCCTTTTAGACCATTGACGACATCCGTGAAACAGGTGTACATGTCGCCAATAGTCTCGCTCGGTTTCATTCAGAAAAGTTCAAAAGAATGTATCAAAAGATTAATTTTTGACTCTTTCACTCTACTTGTGCCTTCGTGAGTCACTTCGAGTGTATGCCAAATATCAAACGCAGTTTCACAGACCGAAACATGATTAAACTCATTTTTATCAAACGCACAAAATAAGATATTCATAGCCTTTGCATTAAGAGCGAAAGTCTTTTTCTCCAATTCATTCCAATCGATCATTGGAAGAGAAGACTTCGAAAATTCATTTTCGACAAGATTCCAAAGTTTAAAATCCATTGAAATAAGGAAGATCCTCATTCGGGTCTTCCAATAGGTGTAGTTCGTCCCATTGAACATGGGTGGACGTGTAATAGAGTGGCCCTTTTGGTTTCCGGCGTATGCCATCTCTCTTGGGTTTTAATCCGTTTGAGAGTTAACCCCGCTCTGATACCAATTGTTAGGATCAAGAGCACTAAGAGGAGGGGGGGGGGGGGGGGGGGGTTGGGGGTGAATTAGTGCAACGGAAAACTTTCGACGATTAAAACTGCGTTCGTACGTTGAAATCCGATTCCGACGTAAAAGTCGTTTCATGCATATAATAACTGTGAAAGCTTACGGAAATGTATTTGAACTAAAGTAAGGAAGGCAGTTTGCAGTTAAGATAGAAATCAGAATGTAAGCGTAAACTGAAATATGATGTTCGTACGATAAAACCGATTTCCGTCTTAACGCCGATTTGAAAAATACTTAACTATGAAACATGTTCGTAAATGAGCAAAAGGCAGTGAGCTACTAAGGAGGTTTGCAGTAAAGATAAGATGCTCAAAGTAAATTCAAACTAAGATTTAGAGTAGTTCGATCAATCTTGACCTACATCCACTTTTGGCTTCCTCCACCAATGAGGTCACCGACGTCCACTAGAGGCCTTCCTTCAATAGGTGAAGGCCATCCACCCTTTTACAGTTTCACCCCTTTTAACGGGCTTAGGAGACAACCCTTACAAACTTTTCTCTCCTCTCTTGAAAGATCAAAACTTGAAAAAAGAGGGAAGAGAACTTCTAGCCTTTACAACACTTTTGAGCTCTAAAATTCACAGAGTAAGATTGGATTTTCATGCCCTTTCATGCAGGAAAGGGTGGGGTATATATAGGACCTAAACTAGTTTGAATTTGGAGCTCAAAAATATCTTTTCCTGGATTTCCGGGGTCCTGGCGGTACCACCTCCTGACTGGGGCGGTACAACCGCCTGGCAGGTCAGAGACTGAGCCTCTGGGCGATGCCACCGCCTAACAGGGGCGGTTGCACTGCCCAGTCTCGCTCGGAGATTGAGCCCTAGCGGTGCCACCGCCTGACTGGGGCGGTTGCACCGCCTAGTCTCGCTCGGAGACTGAGCCCAGGCAGTGCCACCGTATGCCTAGGGCGGTTGCACCGCCGAGCTTTCCTGGGAGACCCTCTCCTGGGCTATGCCACCGTCGACCCTGGTAGTGCCACCGCCTAGCAGGAATTCTGGTCCGAATGGGTTGATCCATTCGGCCCAATTTGGGTCTGTCAAGGGCCCAATTGCCCCTAGATTAAGTTAATGGGATCACCTCCCATTCCTAACTTAATCTACATGCTAACTACGACATTTTTTAAGACATTTACTACAACTTGCTCCGGTGCGTCAATCGCTTCTTCCGGCGAACTTCCGGCGAACATCCGACGAACCTTCGGCGATGCTCCGACGGACTTCCGGCAAACTCCTGGACTTACGACGATCCACTTGGCGATTTTCGACAAGCTTCTTTTAGCAAGCTCCTGGACTTCTCGGATTTGTTCCCGCAGAACCTCCGACGACCGTCCGGACTTCCGTCGAACTCTCGAACTCCCAACGTGATCATAGTTTTGACTCCGGCGCAACTCCTACTGCATGTCTTACTTTCATCGTAGTTAATCCTGTACACTTATCTCAACATATGGATTAGATAACAAATGACAATTGACTTCATCATCAAAATCCGAGATTCAACATTCATGGGCTGAAATGGGTGCTCAATTCGACCCAATTCAGCCCTATTAAGGGCCCAATTGGCCATAAATTAAGTTAGTGGGATTACTTCCCAATTCTAACTTAATTTACGCTCTGACTATGATAATTAAGACAATTTACAATGCTTCTTGTTCCGGTGCGTCAATTGCTCTTTCGACGAGCTTTTGGCGTACTTCCGGTGAACATCCGACGAACTCTCGATAATATTCCGGCGGACTCCCAGCAAGCTCCTGGACTTTACAATGATCTTCTTGGTGAGTTCCGACGAGCTTCTATGGCAAGCTCCTGGACTTCTCAGTTGGTTCCCATAGAACTTTCGACGAACATCCGGACTTCCGTCGAACTCTCGAACTCCTAATGAGATCTCGATCTTGACTCCGGCATAACACCTGCTTTATGTTTTACTGTCATCGTAGTTAATCCTGCACACTTTTCTCAATATATAGATTAGATCAAACAACTTATAATTGACTTTATCATTAAAATCCGAGATTTAACAAAAATATAATATTCAAATATTTTATGTTAATAAGTCATGATTTTAAAATACATATGAAATTTAAATTTTTTGTATGAGCATAAGAAAAATATTTGATATCCATACATATTTTGAAAGCATATTTTGAATGCATAAAGAATTCATATGTTGTAATAAAAGTGAATATTTATGATAAGTTTTGACTAACATGTGAGTTACAGTGCTTATCGAATTGTGGTTTACTCGTATGATTGCTTTATATATATGTTATCTAGATTGGGATGTTGTGACCTTTAAGGAGTTGTTGAATCTATTGAATGTCCTATGAGAGGATTAATTATGGATTGAGTTATGTTATTAATGTCCTATGGATTGATTAATTATGAATTGAATTATATAATAATTATATTGTGAGAGTTATTTGTTATGGTTCTGGCCTTGCATTCAGGACAACCAATAGGATTGCGATGTTAGTACCATCCTCGACTTCGCTGGGTTGGTGGTATTACAAGAATGCTCGGAACAATTGATGCACTGGACTTACAGTTTTTGATGCAATGACAATGGAATGTATCGATCACATCTCCATTCATGAAGATATCCTAATCCAATAATATCCAAAAAGACAACTACGAAAGGTGGACTTTCTTGTCATCCCAGATATAATGACCAGAAATACTATTCATTTACAACTTCGATTATCATCACGTTTTCCTCATCTTTAGAAATCCCATCCTTCTTGTACATTTGAAGAAAAACATCATTTAACAAGTTGCATATGAAATCAAAGAAATAAGTAGTGTACATATGTCATGATACCTCAATCGCTTCATAGAGCCGCATTCGATTTTCTTCATCCATAATCTTAATTTATCCGACCGCATCACTTAGGTTGTTTCTCGTCATTATTTTTGGTCTTCTTTGTGCTTTTCTTCCCGAGTGTATTTTGCTTTCTTTTCTTAAGAAGATAGTAATTTCGATATAACTTTTTTATTAATTAAGTCTGTAAGGTTCTTTCTTCTTACACTTGGATCTATTGTTCTTTGGCCTTTCGACCTTAATGAAGATGGGGAATATTGTTTCCCGGTGATCTCTATTACGTGCTTGTGCAACCCCCACTTTTCTAATAAGATCACAAATCTATTTATTCGTTCATCCTTCTTCTCATCACAGCATGAACACTCTTTGACTTGTACCTATCCCACAAATAGCCTTTTCAATCCTATCAGCCTCCTCCTCGACCCTTTTGACAATCTCCTCCTCGTCTATAGTTTTGCCCTCCTCCACTACAGTCAGCCTCTTCCTCTACGGTCCTCACTATCTCCTCTTGCAAACCACACACAATACGAAAATGATATTAACTATAATAGGCAATGAAGTCCATGATATGCACTGAATTGAAATGTCATCTTAGTAGTGACAGTGTTATTATCAGCCAAAAGAGCTGCCTCTATATCTAATAGACGTAATTCTACAATTATCTAGGAAACAATACTAAACATAAGTTTAGAAATAAATAAGCCTAAATAAAGTACATCCAAAAGAGATTAATACTATTTACATATGCGGATGACACTTTTAACAACATCTTATTAATGGTCTCTACGTGGCATGAACTAACCTCTCTCCTCTTTGCACCCTATTAATTAGATCAAATATAATAGGCACGCTCTAATATAAAAGATTGTATAGCATTTGCCCAATTGTAGTTGTCCAAAGTTGATTAGTTATCAACCATTGACAACAAAGAATAAGGCAAGACATAGGAACCTTGACAAAATAAAATGTAAACGAATATATATATATATATATATATATATATATATATATATATATATATATATATATATATATATTGTACAAATGACCAAAATTATTTATCGAATTAGTGTCTTCGGCAGCATAGAGTTCGATCATCAACTTCTCAAGTTGATTCCTAGTAGATGGTTGTCTTGAAAAGTACTGGTCAAACATATACCCTGATGGCTCTGCCTTCAGATTTAATATTTCTATTTTGTTTGATGCATAGCAACAAGGCTACATCATCGACTAAAAATCTCATATGAATCCCATTAATAAGAAAAACCTCCCGGTGATCCCACTGCTTGATGATACATGCTAAAATCTCAAGTGAGAATGCCGTATTTGATATTGTATGAAATGAAAAAAATAAAATTAGCTTTAATACTTCTTAAAGTACATTATTCAATGATAGCCACTTCATTTCGCCTCTAGATCATGATAAGAGTCATCAAAAAATATTCGTGTAATATTTCTCTGTTTCTAATTGTTTATAAGGACTTGTTTGTAATATAAGGATATATTTTGAAATGTTTATAAGGACTTATTTATAAATATAGATAATTACAAGGATTGAATTATAAAATATATAAAATAAAAAAACTTCCCACCACCTCTTAGGTAGAGAAGAGAGAGAGAGAAGAAAAAAAATAATGAAGAAGAGAAGAAGTGACTTGGACTTAAAGGTTTTAGCTCAAATCCTCTCATTTGAGATTTAATCATTCTCAGTATTCTAACACCTTCCTATAATAATTTTAATCTCGGCTTTTATATGATCATGAGAAATTTGAAGAGTTTGGGCCTTACACCTAATATCAATATTGTTCAGAGATAAAAGTTGTGAATCTGAAATTTTCAAGATTTATGATCAATCTATCTTGTTTTAGGTATAACTTTTTATATCGAATTATGATTTAGGTAAAACTTATTTTTTTAGAAACTAGACTTGTAGATATCTCTTTCTATACTTGATTGAAAGATTTGGAGTTCATATACTTACTCAAACTTCTATTTCAATTATCCTATAGATTTTATATGACAAAGACGGTAATTTATGACCTTTTAATATAAATTGCTTATAACTTTTTGTTACAAACTCTAGTTAGTGCAAAACTTATAAAACTAAACTTATACTTATTTCTTTCCATGCATTATTTAAAAGATTTAGAATATAAATGCTTATATGAATATTTGTTTCAATTGACCCTATAGATTCTACAAACTAGGGATGATAATCGTAACTCCCTCTTGGAAACTCTAAATCTTATAAAACTTAATTCATCTTAAATTAGAGTGATATAGTTTCAAATGGCATCTTTCTTAAATAAATTAAGTATAATTAATTATTCAAATAATTTATGCAATGTGCTTCATATATTTTGTCCTCATAATTTTTGTCATTCTATCTATTCTTATTTCTTTCTCTTTGAAATTGAATTCAGCTAGAGTTCTTTCACCGATTGAGCGTGATATGATTACTTTAAATACTTGTTACTTTTGTTCTTAATTTTTATTATATTTAAATATATTATATGAAAGTTAATATTTATATCGTATTATTTTATATAGACACATGTATGTTTTTGTTGTTTCACATGTGGTTTCTATACATATTAAAAGTTCTTACACACAATGTCCTTTTGTACTCTACTATTTATAGAATAATATAAATTTTTATTAGAAAAATGAGAAAGTGAGTTATGTTTAGAGGCCACTATGCTCTTATAGGCCTCTTATGACTTTATCCAAATGTGAGTTGATGGAACTCTCAAACATGGGAGACTTATGTTAATGGTCATCCAAAACTGGATGGACCATCTTATGTTATGATCCAACTTTATAGTTCGTATTTTTTGATATGTTATCCAAAGTATTATTTATATGTTTCTATGTATCTTTTGGATAAGAAAATGAATGCAATATCAAATATGATACTTGAGCTTATGTTTCTTATTTGATTTGCTCTTAAATGTTTGTTACGTCATTGATATGCTCCTAAATGTTCTTACGCTATTGATATGTATTTAAATATTTCATACGCCATTGATATGCCCCGAAATATTTCTTACATTATTGATATGCTCCTAAATATTTCTTACGACATTTATATGCACCTAAATGTTTCTTATGTCATTGATATACTCCAAAATATTATTTACTCCATTGTTATGAATAAAGTATACTTCTAATAAAATGACATTTACGATTTTGTATCTAATGAAATAATATCTATGAATTCTTATATTCTTGCCTTGCATCTTGATAATAATAGCTCATCTTATTGTTATATAAATTTTTTATAGATATAAGTTTTGTAGCTCACCTTGACATTCACTGGAATATTAGAATTGGGTTGAGGTAATATTATATTATAATATTTTAATTTTGAACTTTAATATTGTGATGCTAACAGAAGAAAACCATTACGGAGATGACTACGGATCAACTAGGGTGCCTCAATAAGAATAGTTCATACAACTACAAAATGATTACTCACTAAAATAGGTAAAACTATCCAAAATGACCTAGTATTTATATATCATGACTTATTTTCTATAGGATATAGTGCGATATAAAATATCAATCATCTCAGTACCCTAGAATCACATGGGTGACACAGGACTTGATAAGGGTATGAGGTAGTGCTAAGAGAATCTCTGAGCTCTTATTCTAATAAAACATTTGCGAGTAGTCATTATTAAGAAATCTTATTGACAAGCAAACCATTATAACAAAATTGATTATCATAAAACATATGTTATTCTATCATACAACAGTTTAACATAAGTTGTAACTTAGTGATATGGTAATGTAATAACAAAAACACTATAATCAGTGAAGAAAACACTATAAAGAGTATTAAAGAGCCATGAAAATGTGTAAATCATCTAAATGACTCCTAACCTTAGCCAATATAAACTACAAGTGTATTTGAATAGCTAAATATTTTGGACATCTCACTAAAACCATTATAAAGAGTTTAGAAAAATATTATATATCACCCTAGTGACATCTAACCTAAGACAAAACAGACTAAAAGTCTGTATAATATATTTGAATAGCTATACAGTGTTTTTGAAAAGTTATACAATGTTTTGGATATTTCACCAAAAATACTGTAATGAGTTAAGGAAAATAATATTGTAAATCACCCTCTACCCTCAGTCAAAATATACTAAAAGTCCGTACAATTGATTTTGAACCTCAGTCAAAATAAACTAAAAGCCTGTTCAAAGTATTTAAATAGCTATACAGTATTTTTTTTTATATTGTTTTTGAATAACTATATAATATTTTTGAATAGCTATATAGTGTTTTGAATACCTCACCAAAAATAATATAAAGAGTTACATAAAATATTGTAAATCACTCTAATGACTCTGAACCTCAGTCAAAACATAATATATTTAAATATATAATATTTTTTTAATAGTTATATAATATTTTTAAATAGTTATATAGTGTTTTTGAATAGTTATACAGTGTTTTGGACACCTCACTAAAAACATTGTAAAGTGATGAGGGAAACATTATAAATCACTCTAATGACTCCTAACTTCAACTAAAACAAACTAAAAGTCTGAACATTATATTTGAATAGCTATATAGTTTTTTTTTAATAGCTATATATTATTTTTGAATTACTATATAATGTTTTGGACACCTCACAAAAACACTATAAAGAGTTAAGAAAAATATTATAAATCATCGAATGACTCCTAATATCAGCCAAAACAAAATAAAAGCCAAAAGGATGTATTTGAATAGCTATACAATATATTTAAAGAGCTATATAGTATATTTAAATAGCTATACAATGTTTTGAACACCTCGTCAAAAACACTATAAAGAGTTAAGGAAAACATTATACATCGCCCTAATAACACCAAACGCTAGCTAAAACAAATTAAAGGCCTGTAGAGTATATTTGAATGGCTATATTTTTTTTAATAGCTATATAGTGTTTTTTAATAGCTAACTATAGACCCCGTAAAGTGTTAAGGAAAACATTGTAAATCACCCTAATAACTCACAATCTCTGTCAAAACAATCAACTAGCTTGTACAGTGTATTGAAATAATTATACAATACTTTTTAATTGATTTATAGTATTTTTTTAAATGCTATATAGTGTTTTGGATACATCAACAAAAACACTATAAAGACTGAATCAAAACATCATATTTCACCATAATGACTCCAAACCTCGATCAATACAAATTAGAAGCCTACAAATTTGATGTTCAAATACTCTACAATCAACGATATATTAAGAGGCAAAAGATCACTAGAGATATATTATTTTTTAATAATTATACAAAGTTTTGCTCATGATAATAAAAAATACTATAAATCATCCTATTGACTCCTACCCTCAACCAAAACAAACTAAGACTACAAATTAGTATTGTTATGTTCTACGACCATTGATATTATAATATCACGCTATCACTAGCTTTACGATGGTCTTTAAATAACTATACAATGTTTTGCCAATGACAAACAAAATACTATTAATCACCCAAATTACTGATACCATCAACTAAAATCAAATAAAAGCCTACCATGTGGTACCATGATGTTACATTATCAACTATATCATAAGACACAAGATCATGTCATTTACAGTGTGTGTATATATATATATATATATATATATATATATATATATATATATATATATATATATATATATATATATATTCCGTTGTGACAATAATAACACTATAAACACTACAAAAATTTATAAACTAACCAAATTACTACTAACGTCTGATAATGCCAAGATACAACAACAAATTCAATGGGGGAGATGCACATTACCTATGAAATCAATGGGAATAGGAACACAAACAGCCAACACAATGTTTCACCACTGGTAGAATCAAACAATATTCGATAAAGTGTTCTTAAAAAAGGCAAAGGTTATTTTAGGGTATTTTCATACTGATCTATAGTTTTTTCACATCCAACGACAGGAATATAGAGGCTCTCGGAGATCAGAGTTTTGAGGACTTTACAGTTTTAGGCATTAGAAGATAGGAAGGGGAGTTAGGGTTTATGGGTTTTTTGGATTTTGGGAGAGAGAGAGAGAGAGAGAGAGAGATGATAGGATAAAGGATTTAGGCTATCGTTGGAGAGGGAAAACCTAAGAAAAATGATAAATAAACCTAAACAAAACAAACTATGATACTAGAGCTCCTTTGACAAGAGAGGAGAAATGCCTGTTTGATTTCCTCCATCGAGAGAAGAGGAGATGAGAGTCAGTTTCGTTGAAAATGATCGATATAACTTTGACCATTTATATTTCAGTTAAGAGGATCTCTGAGCTCTTATTCTAGTAAAACATTTGCGAGTAGCCATTATTAAGAAATCTTACTGACAAACAAACCATTATAACAAAATTGATTATCATAAAACATATGTTATTCTAAAATACAACAGTTTAACAGACAAATGACCCATCAATCGCGGTCGGAGAAACCCTTAACGAGCACTTCAACTATTGCAGCCACACTTTACTTTTGGCTTTTTGTGGATAAAGCACCCGTGAGCTGTGTCCAAAATTGTCCATCCAATTTCACGGCCGTCCATTTGGAGCATCGCGTGCGTCTTCTTTTTGTGACTGATGTCTTAACAAAGGCATCGCAAATTTCTTGGCCGTCCATTTGAAACGCTACGCAAATTATTATGTTTATTACTGTACCGAGGGACTCGTGCGTTAAATCTGTCTTTAGGTCAAGATATTGTGATCCGGACGTGAAGTGAGCGAGTCATGATCCAGGTCATGTCACCTATTGATTGACCGAACACGTATCCCTTATCCAAATCCAGTCTTCTCAACTCTTCTAGCATATCCGTCTCTTTTTTTTTTTTTATCTTTGGATGAATTTAAATCAAAACAGATACAAAATAACACGCTGAGACAATGTGACTTGCCAGTCTCTGGAAAGCATTAATTCGCGCATCCACAGACGTCGTCAGCTTCATCACCCACTTTTTCCTATATAACCATGTCGCATGGCTTTGTTGATGACAGACCACCACAAGCTTGCCTTTGGTTGTGCCTAACAGAGAGAGAGAGAGACAGACCGATAGCCTCCTCATTCACTATGGCGATCCGATCGCCAGCTTCGCTGCTGTTATTTGCGTTTCTGATGCTTGCGCTCACAGGAAGACTGCAGGCCGGGCGCAGCTCATGCATTGGCGTCTACTGGGGACAAAACACAGACGAGGGAAGCTTAGCAGATGCTTGTGCCACAGGCAACTACGAATACGTGAACATCGCCACCCTTTTCAAGTTTGGCATGGGCCAAACTCCAGAGATCAACCTCGCCGGCCACTGTGACCCTCGGAACAACGGCTGCGCGCGCTTAAGCAGCGAAATCCAGTCCTGCCAGGAGCGTGGAGTCAAGGTGATGCTCTCCATCGGAGGTGGCGGGTCTTATGGCCTGAGTTCCACCGAAGACGCCAAGGACGTGGCGTCATACCTCTGGCACAGTTTCTTGGGTGGTTCTGCTGCTCGCTACTCTCGACCCCTCGGGGATGCGGTTCTGGATGGCATAGACTTCAACATCGCCGGAGGGAGCACAGAACACTATGATGAACTTGCCGCTTTCCTCAAGGCCTACAACGAGCAGGAGGCCGGAACGAAGAAAGTTCACTTGAGTGCTGCTCCGCAGTGTCCTTTCCCGGATTACTGGCTTGGCAACGCACTCAGAACAGATCTCTTCGACTTCGTGTGGGTGCAGTTCTTCAACAACCCTTCTTGCCATTTCTCCCAGAACGCTATCAATCTTGCAAATGCGTTCGACAATTGGGTCATGTCCATCCCTGCGCAAAAGCTGTTCCTTGGGCTTCCTGCTGCTCCTGAGGCTGCTCCAAGTGGTGGCTACATTCCACCCCATGAGCTCATATCTCAAGTTCTTCCGATCCTAAAGGATTCCGACAAGTACGCAGGAATCATGCTGTGGAATAGATACCACGACAGACTCTCCGGCTACAGTTCTCAAGTCAAGTCCCACGTGTGTCCAGCGCGTGGGTTCTCCAACATCTTATCTATGCCGGTGAAGTCTTCCAAGTAAACCTGAACGGCGTAGATGATCGGTGGTGTCGAAAACTCCGATCATCATGAGTCCCCCATCCTATCCGTGTGTGCTACGTATGGTGTTTCGCTTGTACTATATGTGGTCTTTTCAATAATATAATAAGGGGGTTTTGCACATCTTTATTTTGAAAGATTAAAAAAACAGCATAATTCAAGCTTCATTAGAAAAAAATTCAAGAAACCTTAAAAATAAATTTTAAAGATTAAATGACCACTTTTTATATTTTTGAGTTATAATATAATAAGGGAGGGTTTTACATATCTATATTTCGAAAGATTAAAAAAACAGTATAATTCAAGCTTTGTTGTTTTCAAAAAAAATAAAATTTTCAAGAAACCTTAAAAATAAATCATAAAGATCTAAATGACCACTTTTTCTATTTTAAGTCCTCAAAATAGATATTTTTTACTATTTTCAACCCTTAAAAATGTCGAATTTGTATTTTTCTAATTTTGATCAATTTAAGATGAATTCAAATGATCATTTTCTGTATTTTTTAAGTCCTTAAATAGGTACTTTCACTATTTTAGTATTTAAAAAACTGAGTTAATAATCACTTTGGATCAAAAACCATGGCTAAGAAGAAAAGAAGAAATTTTGAAGTTATAAGAAAGATGTTATTGTAGAAACATTAGTTATACCATTTTGGCATTTTATTCAAAATTAGTGTAACCCAAATCGAGAATCAAGTTTCAGTTTTTCAAAAAAATATTATATTTTCAGAACCTTCGGAAATGAGTTACGTAGATGATCATTTTTTTCTATTTTAATTTTTAAAATATGTTACATTATTTTTTACTTATTTCAATTTAAATTATATCAAGACCATAAAAATGTGGGTTTGAGTATGGAATTAATAGATATTCTAATCTGAAAATAGTAAATAAGATATTCAAATCTGAAAATGCTTATTTCAATTTAAGATGAATTTATAATTATTTTATGTCAAAAATCACTTAATAATTATCATAAATGGTCATTTAAAGCTTTGAGAAAAAAATTTCTTTTGGAGACCTGAGTTTTGCTGTTTTTTAATAAGATTATACTATTAAAAAATAGTGTAACTCATATTTCAATGTTTTTCGAAAATTTCTAAATTTACAATAAACCTTGAAAATCACATGGAACTAAATGATCATCTGTTTTATTTCTGAGCCTTTAAACTAGGTATTTTCACTTGATTTAGATTTTTTTGACTTATTTTAATTAGAATTCTGTCAAGATCATTAAAATAAGGGTTTGAGTATGGAATTACTAGGTATTCTAATATTAAAAATACTACATGAGATATTTATAAATAATGATTATTTTTATTTATTATTTATTTAAAATATTAGTTATAAAAATGATATTTTATTTTTTTAATTTCGTTATGTTGACTTTATGTCTAATTAATATTTAATATTTTATTTGGTTTTTTTTATATTTTATTATTATTTACTTGAGATATTCAAATAATATTATTATATTATATTTTACTTTATATTCAATAATGTGAAATTTATTTTATTCTTTTTGTCATACTTTTATTATTTTTATAATATTTTTATATTTATAATTTAATATTAATTTTAATATTTTTTTTTATTAAAATAAAACTAATATATATTAATATTATTGAATTATATTTTTTTATCTTGGTCGGAATCAAGATTTGAGTCTATCTTGAACCGGTTCAAATTGAATGAATCGATTTAATTGAGTATGTTTGAAAAGGGAGGAAAGGAAGGAAAAGGATAAAACGTGATTTGAGCAGCACTTTTGTCATATGTAAAATGAGAACACTCTCCGACTATATATATATATATATATATATATATATATGCAATTTGTATCATCACATTGAAACAATGATCTCAGTGGTAGAATACTATCGGGGGAAACTTAATGCCGGAGTCTTTGAGAAACGGTATTACCTGCGGCTGCTCAGCCAGGTCGCGGTACAAGTCATACTCCGCCTCGTAATCATGCAAGTCCAGCTCCGCCTTCTGGTTGGTGTGGTAATGGTGCTTCGCCTCCGGCAACTTCCCGAATCCGAAGACGCCAACTCTGTCGCAGATTCCCAACGCCAGCATTACCGCCTGCATGCCCGATGAGTAATGGAACGTCCTCGGGTCGTGGGCCTTCGCCCACTCCTCTGGCGCCTTCCCGGTCGTCTCCACAAATCTCTTCAGCGAGTAGTACTTGACGATGCGGGCGCAGAGCATATCGAACCGCGCGTCCGTGATGAGGAGCGGCGCCTTGTGGGAGGAGTTGCAGACGGCGTAGTCGAGGAAATGGGCGGCTTGGCAGATGTACATGACCATGGCGACGTTCTCGCCGTATGGATGGCAGAAACAGCCGTGCCGTCGAGCGCACAGGTGGAGTATGTTGCTGTTGACGAAGGAAAGGCCGGTCTTTGAGCCCACCTTGTGGCCGTACCCTTTGATGCGGGCGTTGTTGAGACGGATCACAAGCTCGTGGCCGTCGATCAGCTCGCCGTGGTCGTTGTTCAGAAGGATCCCGCTGTTGCCAACCACCGCGCAGGAGCCATAACGCTCTGCCTCGGTGTCGAGGCGGCCGTGGTGGCGATCGATGGGGCGCTTGATGTGCTCGACTAGCTCCGACATGATCCCGGGATGGAATCGGCGGCGCCGGAACCAGTCACGAAGGGGGCGGCGGAAGTCGGGCAAGGCCCTGTAGTCCTTGGGGGCGCGAAGCCGCTGGGAAAACGGCATCTCGTGCCGCCGCAGCACATCGAGGTGGTTCTCCCGCCGCCAGTCCGAATTGGTCCGGGGCCGCCCCCCGGCGCCGCCGCCGCCGTGGCCGAATAGGAAGGTCCCGTCAAGGAGGTCGTCGACGTCCTTCTGCAGCTCCGTCTCCCGTTGCTCCACAGCAGCCAGCCTGAGGAGCGTCGCGTTGACCGGTGGCGCCTCCGGAGGCTGCCGCTCGCGGCGCCTGCCGTCCTGGAGCACAGCCCGGAAGCCAAGGACTGAAAACACCCCGATCAGGATCAACAAACGGAACAACACACGCAGAGTTCCCTTCATCCTCGCCACTAAATCGGCGGATCTAAGTAGAGCTCTGCGTTCGCGGCCAAGAACGCATCTTTACATCCAGATGCGCAATTCCCCCAGTCGGGGCAACAAAAGAAGCCAACTTTGGGGCGGAGACGGGAGAGATTTCGCGGGCCGAGCTACGATTGAGGATTCTGGATCGCCATGGATGGGGGATTTCCGCATCTTCCAGCTCCAAACCGCACGGGAGAGGTTGGGATTGCTCGATGGGGTTGATTCAACTATATAAGGCTGGCCAAAGGATTGGCTGGAGTTACACTTATCCAGCGTCCTACATTACCTCATCTTCACCTTTCTTCTGATTGGGAGCAACGTGGGACCGTTGTCTGACCAGCCTCCACATCAGTAGAATTCTCTAACGAGAAGACAGGTGAGTTTTAGGGTAATTTCTAATTAGGTAAGAAGATATTTTCTTCGATTTGTATTAGGTAGAACAAGGACAGCTTTGGGAAAATAAAAATAAGAACAGTCACAAGTCGAAGAATGTTTCTTTTTTGTTTGTTTCGCGTGATGGAGATGGAAAGATGGTTGACTGATTAATCTTTCTTTTTTTATATACTTTTTTTCTCCTCACTTATGGTGGCCCCAAATAAAAAAAGTTCCTATTGTCAACTTATTGTTTTGCATGATATATGGGTTATTTATTCTAGTTTTTGGCATTGTCTTTGGGAAAAATGGAAGAACTTAAGGCTCTCATAGATAACATTTGAATATCTATATTAATCTTTTTTTCCAAAACAAAAATCAGATTTTATTATTGTAGCAGTTAGTCTCGTATTATTATAATCCGCGCCAGAGCACAAAATAGACCTCAGTGGACATCAATATATGGTGTCGATGAAGATAAAAGTTTCATTTCACTTTCTATAAATCAAATATTTTCATGGCTGTGACGACCAGCAACCATCAAACTTTATGGTTGCTATTGTGTCTAACAAATATAACCTTAGAGCTTAACAACGAAATCGTAATTACCATTTTGGCATCAAATAAATGGCACTATAAAGGAAAAATGAGTATTAACCACGGAGTAATTACAAATTTGTCACTAAAACATTTAATGGGGAAATGATTAGGATATGGAATGATGGGAGACTTGTTTGATTTCTTTCTTTCCTGTGCTGTTCAGTTCTTTGATTGTTCTTGATGAGGACCTGACGGTAGACTGAGAACCAAAGGAAGAGATTGATGATGGAAGAATTAGGTGCTTGTGGCTGTTTACCGAGCAATGAAGAAGCTGGCATGCATGGTGGACTTTGACTTGTATCGTCTTCAGTGCACTTGCATGTTAATAATGGAACTGTTCCTTTGCTGATTCAACTGTTGATTTCTGACTAAGCTGCGTAGGAAAAGTTGGATCCGATTGTTACTCTCATAATATCATGTGATTGAAAAATGATAGCTATAGGACTAAATGTAAGCTCATATGTATAAGAAGTCTAATTTAATCGAAAAGGAGGATACTCATAATATTATCTTGGTAGTTGAGAGATGTTGAATGTTTGTTTTGTGATTGATACGTACGAAGATCGAAGTCACATAGATTTTTCGACTTGAACTCTCCAATACTCAAGTTAATGACGAATGATAAAACGAAAAAAATAATATTTAATAAATAATAATAATAATAATAATAATCAAGTCAATAATAATAATAATAATCGTGACTTGACTTGATGATCTCTTATAATAGATTTTAATCAGAGGAAATATTCTATAGGAGGTGAAATATTCCCCATCCTTTCATTTAATAATATCGATAGAATATTATTATAATATTTTTTTATTTTTAATTGATGTTCATGTGACTTAATTGTTAATCTAGACTTATCTTCTCTTACTAATTGTGCTATTACATCATGATTAAGTATTTTTTTTAATTATTATATAAAATTTATTGATCATTAATTTACCAATATATTAAATAAAAATATAAAAATATATTTTTATTATATATTTAGAGACCAACATTTCAAGAATGTTAGTTAGCCTTACTATTATTATTTTTTAAAAAAATATCCCCACCGATCTTGAGATGGATTATCGACTTCATCATTTATATTTGCAAAACACAAAAAATATACATAGAGCAAATAAAGAATAGCCACTTCTTTTGTCGACAAAGTGTTAATGATTCTAATATGTCATTATAATTGTAATTAAGTATCTAATTGTTGAATTTAATCTATATTATATCAATATGACTTGTTACCTAAGTTTATACATAAACCTATCCAAATTTAATTAATAAATAATTTAAGCTAATTTAAACTGAGTAGGATAGTCAATAAATCCTCGATTAATGATCATCACTTGCGAACTTGTATCGAATTGAGACCTAATTATCCAACTAAACACTTGCATTCGGGACTTAATCCAACATGTGACATGTTCCAATATGTTATAAGACGACACGCGTCGAGGCATCGAAGGTATTAACCGGCCATAAAAGGTCAGTCTTGTCATCCGTATCGATCACCCTACGTTCGCTTCCTTCGAGCCCTAATCGCGTCTGACGCACCAATTTGCATCATCCAATTTCGTCGCCCGTCTCCCGCACTGTCCTCTCCGCCATCCCAAGGGCGCCGATCGCATCTCCCTGGGCCTACAACGATCTTTGTCCCTTCGGTGGCGCTCGCAGCTCTTTAGGAAGCTTGGATCGAAAGGTATCACAATCTCGCCCGACCTCACATCAAATGAGCTCGATATTTCGTTCAATATTTTCTTGATTCGAATTTGTGAATATTTGTTGGTGAAGCGATAAGATGAAAGGGATGAAGGGCTTTGCAGGGCTGGTAGCAAGAAGCTATTTTTCGGGTAGGACTCCAAAGCCTAATCCAAGCTTGTTCAGAGGGAGAAGCGGATGCTATCTCCATTCTTCTTGTCGTGCAATCTCTTCTTCATCTTTTTCTCTTTCTCTTCGGAACCAGTGGCCCTTTGTTCGAAATCCATCGGAGTCATGGGTCTCGGCTCCGTGGATCGGGCTTGGAGGTGAGGTTTTCTTCTGATGTGTTGTGCGCTCATTCGTCCACAAAGTTTCCGCTGTTACAAGAACTTGATTGCTTTCATCTACTTTTCACCCTTAGTTCACGTGAATTATGGCTATGAAATTATAAGAAATTGAAATTAACATCAAACGTGGTTGAACTTAAAACTGAACAAAGCAAGTACACAAAATGTCTAGACAACTTTCTAAGTTTGCTTTGAACAAAATAAAAGAACCCGGACCTCTATTATTATCGAAATAAAAAAAAATTCAAGGTTCAGCTGAACACCTGGCTAAACTACTTTAAGATATATAAATTACCTATATTTTAGAATTATTTTTTCTCACTCATGCATGATCATGATAAATAGTTGCTAATTGCCTGTATCTAGTTTGCAAAATTAGAATGTTTCCATTTTAAAGAAACAGCTTGCTGTTTACGAAGTTGAGTTGTGATGAACTGTTCGCTTAGTTGCAATACTGAAGTCATTATGCCTTTTCTTCTTGTTTTAGGCTTCTAACTTAACGCATTTCTATGCTGCCACCCTTTGAAATGGTGAAAATTTATATGGAAATGATCAGATTGAGTTCTGAGAATATGTATTTTTGGTTGGATGGCTATGATATCGGACATATGTCTGTGATAAGGATACCATAATCTTTTTGTTTTTGTTGTTACAATACAAAGCATCCCACATATTTTCTGCTACAAGTTTCTTTTGTAGTCTTAGTGGTTCATTTGAATAAGCAAAGTTTCTTATCTTGGTGACCAAGTGCTCCACATAGCACCTACAAGCAGTCAATGTGACAACATTGGTAACATGACTGTGTTATTGATCATCAAGATCTCCTGAATGGGCCACCTAGGGGGAATAGTTTGAGGGGTTTGAACTTTTTAAATACCTCAAAATTTGGCAGGCCTGTCTTCTAGCTTGCAAGAAAAGATAATGTGTGATCACACTTTCTTTGGTGTCTTATTATACTTCATTATTCTCCTATCAAATTCAGTGACACTTGTATGCCTTGTGGAATTCAACAGCATCTTCAACAATTAAAGATGTCATCCCCTGGGTCTAACTGGTCTTTGAGGCACACGGAATTTTCTGTTAATGGTCAGCTGTGAGTGTAATACTTACAGTGTCAACAATATGCATTTCTATTTACAGTGTCAACAATATGCATTTCTATTTAAGTGGCTTGCAACTGACGTGATTTGTAGAGTCAGGTACTTCTGCAGTTGTCTTGCATAAGACCTAAGTACAACAAAGTTGGCTTGATGTATTCAACAAAGTTCAGGATTGTGCCTAATAAAAAATTTATAATCATGTGGTCATGTGTAATCCATGTTTGATTACCTTACTGCTTTAGTTACCAATGCATAAAGAGTCTTATTCTGTAACATTTAAGTTCATTAATGCCCATGTATAATGGGCTTTATGTAATGCTGATGTCACATATATGATTGTGTTGCAAATGATGATGAGGTCACTTAATTTTCTGACCATTTTTTGTACAGAACAGAGGAGGGGCATGTTTATTCAAACACAGTCGACACCCAATCCACTGTCTCTCATGTTTTACCCAGGAAAATCAGTAATGGAAGTTGGAAGCGCTGATTTTCCCAATGCTCGTACAGCTATGACTTCACCACTGGCTAAATCTTTATTTGGCATTGATGGTATAGTTTTTTTTTCTATTGAGCTCTTGCTTTTTCTTAGACTTAAAATTGTCAGTTTGCTTTAAAATGTCAATGCGCTTGTTCTCGTATTGCAACTCCCTGCTGACAGTTGCTTTACGTTAAGTTTCTAGAAATTTTTCTGATGGTTGCTGAATTAACTTACCACTCTCTTGTGTCGATAACTTATCTCTTAATGTCAATATAAGTCCTCTATGCTCAATAAATATCATGTGGGGTATTTTGCCACTGTTAATGTCTTATGCTTATATGTATTTTGTTAATATATACATGCTACTTTTATTAACTTATGTCCTTCTATGAATGCTGAAAACTGACTTCCATCACTAATTACTAGGAAAATATCAATTATTGCAATTTAGGTTGTGGTTAGGAGAATATTCTAAGACAATCAAGTGTTTTGTTTTGACTTAAATATGTTCTTTACAAAGTAAGCCTGAGCCATTGACAGAATGTTGGACACTTTGAAATGCTTTTGGTGTTCTTGTCGGCCGTTGACAAATGGAAACTTCCTGCCACATGTTGGGTAGCTTAAAATAACACTTATTTAAATATGTTTAGGACTTTTAATTTATCGAGGATTTTTGTTGTACATAATTAACTTTTAAAATTTCTTTTGTTGAAGTATTTGTGAAGTAGTTGCTTATATAATTTGTTGTTATGCTTCAGAAGCATAGTTTATCTATTATATATAAGGCATACAATTACAACAGCATATGAAATGTGCACATAGCAGTTGCTGTGACTATGAATTATCTTTTATGAGATTTAGGTGATGTCTTATATCCATATCATATTGTCCATGTCCAGTTTCCTTGTCCATGCTTTATAGGTGATCGGCAATCCAATGTGGTACAACTTTCTCATCCCCGACAGAAGGGTGAGGCCCCCTGATTATTGGTCTGTAGATGTCTTTATGCTTTCATACAATCTGGAATAATTAAATATACATATCTGTCTGGCACATATCTGTAGTGCAGTCTGCTAAATGTGTCCAAAATTCTTGCCAATGGCTTGCATTACCATTTGACTGTCAGGATTCTATTCTTTTCTTTTGTAAAGCTTTGTTGGTATTAACTATTCATAATATCTTCTGTGGTACAGCCATATAAGGTCATGGACTTTTTTCTTTTTTTATCTCGAAACCAGAAAATATTAAGGGCTATGATTAAAGAACACTTCTGTCATCTCTACAGAAAAAAAGTAGCACAAAATTCAGACTGGAGATGACTTGCGAATAAACATTATGACCTGGTGGCCCCTTGGAGGTTTGCAATGTCCGACACTTAGATAATGGAAGAATAATGTGTTATCAGATGCAATTCCTATGCATTTGTGGGTGCATATAACAATTATCATACCTTAGTTGATGCATGAGCAGTTTACAAGGCTTCCACTATCTAAGTACCCATATGACATTTATTCCTTCAGTAACTACAAAAGGTTTGTACTATTAAAATGTCTGTGTGGCATGTATTGCTTCAATGGGTAGACACAAATGTTAATGCATGACTATCAAGTGAAGTTTAAATTTTCATGCATGAATATCATTGGACTGAAACTGGGCACTCTAGACTGAGACCTAATCAGTGAGTTTGACATTCATGGATGGAGTTAGGGCTTTTCGGATGTAGCTTGATATTGATTAATGAGGTGATTCTGGAGCTTGATTTGGGTCTATGGGTTTACAGGTAGGTTCTGGTTTTACAAAAGGTTCTATTGGGTATTGGTGATTTGGAGATAAGTAGTCCATCGACACCTCTAGTCATGATTGCAAGTTAGTGTAAGACAATATAAGCTGAAAACTGAAATTTGTAATAATGATTTTTTTAGAAATTCTTGTAGTCAAATTAATTGGTGGGCATGGATATGTATACCCTATGCCAAATATTTGGGAGTTAAAGGTTATTGAAACTAGAAAAAAGAATAAAGTTTATTGCGAAACATATTACTATTCTTTATATGAAATTGAGAAAAGCCGAAACAAGAATTTTTCTGTAAATGGTCAGGTTGATTCTAATAATTTGTATGAGTCGTTCTCTAAGCTGTACTATCAATGTCTCCTGTGAGGGACTGCAAAGCTCTTGCTCCTTTTTGGAAGACTATTTACCATTTTTCATTCTCAAGAATCCTCAATTTTAGAATCTTGATTCCTTGAGTAGATAATCTTATCACATTAGGACATTTCAGTGATTTAAGTATACCTTTCTGTTGATGCAATTTAAAGCTATGTGCAGTATAGTACCAGCAGGAATATTTCATTCTAGGAAGAACAGAAGTTTTGCTTCATTAAGTTTTATAAAGTTTGCCAATTCACAAGGCTTCTGCCAATATGAGATCTGAGAAGAACAATGTGCCCAATCTTACCCTTGCAAGTAGAAAGGTTGTTTCCATTGTTAGAACTCTGGTTATATAGAACACAAAAGGGCAACCTTATTATGGCACTAAGAATCATCTTCTATTAAGTTTTGGAAGGAGTCATGAAAAAAAAAGGTTTTATTATGCTTAAGTTCCTTCAATATTGGATCCACATGTCCGTATCTTGCTGGCTTTTTAATCTATATGCTTACTAGTACTGTTCCATCTCTCTTACAAAATACTGAGTGCATTACACTTGGTATGAATACTGAGTGTGTTACAATTGGACATGCTGAAATTTTATGAAACTATGGGTAACGCAGGAGTCACAAGGGTATTCTTTGGATCAGACTTTGTCACTGTAACAAAGTCAGAAGATGCTTCATGGGATTTTCTGAAGCCTGAAATTTTTGCTGCAATAATGGACTTTTATTCATCTGGGAAACCACTTTTCCTCGAGTCAAATGTTGCAGCTTCTATGGACACAGCAATTCATGAGGTTTATACTCTCTTGTTACAGATTTTTTTTATCATAACAGTTATAGAAACTTGATTGTATGCGATGACCAGAATTTTCATGCAAATTTCATTTTGGTTCTTTTTGGACTAAAAGAATCTAGTTGAACTAGTCTTAAGATTGGTTGTAATTGAAAAACAAACATCCTGGACAAGTAAATGAATTGATAAGTTCATGGTGTAATTTCAATAGAGGTTCATAGATTTAGAACCTGCTGGCTTCCAGTAGCTTTTCTCCATGAGGAGAAAAAAGTTCAGCTCAGTGCATATTAGGTCTCTATCCTGGAAGTAGAGTTCAGTATTGGGATTATAGTGAACTTCAATATTGTTAGTTTAATTTGAATGTTTGCATCTTGGAACTTATTATATGATCAGTTTGCTGTACTTTGTGGCCTTCTGAAACTAAATAATATTTTGTAGGACGATTCAGAGATTGTTGCGATGATCAAAGAATTGTTAGAGACACGAATTCGACCTGCAGTGCAAGATGATGGTGGGGATATCGAATACTGTGGATTTGATCCGTATGGCTCTTCTCTCCCGTTCATTCTCATCAGATATAAACTAGAGTTTCACATCCTGTTAATTCAGCAGTGACCTAATATTACTTGATGTTTACTTTTCAGTGAAACTGGGATAGTCAAGCTAAGAATGCAAGGTGCCTGCAGCGGCTGCCCGAGCTCATCTGTGACTTTGAAGTCAGGCATTGAGAACATGCTCATGCATTATGTGCCAGAGGTAATATTAAGATGTATGGTTGTTTATTTTATATTCTAGGATGAGGCAGAAAAATTTCTTTTCAAATTTGAGATCTTTGGAGGCAATCTCTCATCCCAAGAAGTTTTAAGAATGAGCTAGCTTTATTGAATCAGATACTAGTACATAACAGTGCCATATTGGTTGTTCAGAAACACCATAGATCTATTAGATGTTGCTATCAATTTCTTTTGTTGTTAAATTTTATTTCTAAGATATCGATTTATGGTGCTTGGTAATCTCTAAATAAACTGGCTTATAATGTCTTTAGTAATATACTATAACACTCTGTTTTCGTTGTGTGGGCATATGGAAATAGTGGTTGACCGATTGCTGCACAAGACATGTCTGCATCTGAGATCTTATAGGCAACATATGCACTATTCGTCCAGTTGCTTAGAATAGAACCGAACATATGATTTAGTCTTTGAGTTCTACTTTGCCATGTCTCAGAGTATCAAATATTTGCTAAAATAAACATGTTCTTGTGTTAAAATGTCGACTGCAGGTCAAAGGGGTTGAACAGGAGCTGGATATGGTTGCTGATGCTCCATTGAGCAGTCAATTGGAATGAAGTGTTACTGAAGTAGCGTAATTATCTAATCTTGGTTACCTTTTGTGGTTTCAGAGCTGAGTAAATTTGGAGTTGTATTGGAATGAGTAAGTGGTCGACAGGGGCAGTTTGTTGGCTTAATCCTTTGAACCAAAAGGCAAATAAATCAAAGCAATGTATGACCCCGTCACTCATCTATGATCCCGTGCTTATTTTCGGGTATGTATCGACATTTCTTTGTTGACAGTGGAGAATACGAGAGTAAAACAGTGCGACAGAAGAAAAGAAAGAAAGAAACAAACATGCATATTTCAGTTGGCCTTTTTCGCTCCAAAGTGGCAGACACAACCCCAAGTAAAAGATATTGCTCGGGGGTCGGTAAATAAAACTCCTCCTTTTCTTTTCCTTTTTAGTTGATCTGATGGTGGATGCAAGCAGATGTTTAATATGCAAATGAACAAAAAGGGGCATCATTGTAATCTTCCATGTTCATTTACTGTTGTTGGATGATGTGGCCTTTCCCAATTTTAATGCGTGGTGCACATGTCGAAATCTCGTCACAGTAGTTCACTAGCAATCCTAAGGTTTATTAGAGGCGTAACACTGGCAAAACCAAGGCTTAAAGTTTTGGTGTCACGTATCAAGTTTGGGTAGTCCACGATACTTCTTACCACCTTTTTATCACCATTGGTGATCGAGACCTTGAACAAACCACTCTCTCCTTCCTCGGCTTTGCGTGTTTCATCTTTGTTGGACAGACTGAGCTATATTGACCTGAATGAATAAACATTTTAAAATATATGTAACTTTAAGTCGAGGCATAAATCCACAAATCATTTCATGTAAACGACTAAAAGATTTAGAAACATTAAAAAAAAAAAACATTTTTCAGTAAAACAACACCATTTCCAAAATTCATGAGGGCAAGCTATAGCACCTGCTGCTTTGATTCGTCTTTTTACAGAAGCCATGAAAGCCAAGAAACCCATTTGGCTCTTTTGAGACTAAGCCACGAAAGAAAGAGTAGGAGCAGAAAGTCTACCAAACACGTCAACAGAAATATGCCACAACTACACAAATATGACACAAAACATTGCAAAAGAAAAGCTCAAACATCAAAAGCTCAAACATCACCCCTTCTAACTTGATCATGGTGGATCTAGTAGCAACATAAAGCTTCAAGTAGCCAAAATTGGTCTAAAATACCTGCTAAATTCTGATTATTACCTAAAAAAATTCAATATCAAATGTCATTGGAAAACTTGATTGCAACACCAACCCAGTGCTCATTATCAGGAGAGTTTTGATGAGGAAGCTTATAATCCCAACCCGAGTGAAACCAGATGACTCATTCTCACATTCTAAAGTGGTTTTAGGATTCCTAGGCTTGACCGAGTACTGGAAGTTTATCTAATACCTTCCTAAACCATTTGATCGTGTCTATAGGAAGTAATAGGAAACCTTCTGGTGTATTTAATTGATCACTCACGAACAAAACCATCAGAGCGAATGCTATCATGCATAGGACCTTGTCCTGATGAAACATGAAGCATAGTGAAACATCATTTAAACGTTTGCTACACTAACAATATATGCATTCCATGCATCTTGTTGCTGGAAGGATGCCACCATTTCATACTTGACATCTCGGCTGACGGTAAATTCCTCCGAGTTCTGATTGTCCGTGGTGTCTGGCATTTTTCGGATCCAAACATGTATGGATTGGAATCCAGCCTCCTCCAAGCAATCCTTGATTTCTGGTAGTGACCACCTGTAAAGACAGAGAATTTGACCACTTCAACTCTCATATCTGTTTCTTAAGCAGCGAAAAATGGATTTTAACCATAATGTTTAAAATAAAACTATCAAATACAGTTTGCACGTTGGAATGAGGTGCTTTATGAAAAGCAAATTTGATGAGTCATGGCTGAAGCTTCAGATATCTCTTGTGTGCAAGTGCTTGAAGCCTTGCATTTAGTTCAAGTTGGAGCATTAACATGTTATCAAACTGTGTTTGCCTGTAGTTTTCTCATGCACCTACGGTACATGTCCACATGAAGTGTGGAGAAGTTAATTGCATAAATTTGGTCATGAAGTGATGTGAATGGTGTTCCAACCCTTGGTTTGATTAAGTTAAGCTACTTTGTTTTCTTGCAAAAAAAAAAGGGCATGAAGCCAGATCAAGATTAAGGATAAGATGTTTCTGTGACAACCATTTTGTAGCAGCAGATCGGAACTTGCAAAAGAAATATTATCCAAGCAATAATGCTGCTAAAAAAAAGACCAAGAATAACAATAGCAGCATAGATGCATAGAAAACATCATGATTTATTGGTTGGATATCAAAGATGAAACTTACAAGCGCCAGTCATATGAAAATGCATGCCGTATTATCTGTTGCTTTCCAAGATGAAAGTGGAGGCTAATTTTTGTCCTGCGGTTTATGATATCAAAGTCTGCTTGCTCCCATACATACTGCAATCACAACAAAATACGTAAGCCACATAGAAAGGAGATAAGCTCAAACTTTGAGTGTCATCAAAAAATTTATAGCGACTATAAGCCAAAATTTTGATATAGAATTGCAAAAGTTTAGTTCCTTTAATACTTTTGTAAGTCAAGACACAATCACTGAGACAACGTTAAACTGCATTTTGTTCCAAACAACTTCCATGTCAATTACATTCTCATCCAACCATTTTAAAGGCAACATCGATTAAGTTCTCATCAATTTCTATTGCATGAAGGAACAAGCAACACAAGGTCAAGATCAGCTTGTTATTAGGTGTCCCAAATAGGAGATTCAGATATCTGCAAATTCTGCTTACTTACTAGCCAAACCTCCTTTTGTAGAGCATAGTTTGGTCATGCATAAAGTAATTCTCATGATGCAAGTACACCCACAAAAAATATGCTTCTGATGACATCAAGAACAGAACTTACTGTAAAGTTAGAGAACCTTCTACGAAGATGCAACTTGCACTCTGATGACACACCTCCATATAGATCCATCACAAAAATGCCACCCTTCTTCGATAGTGCATTAAAAGCATGCTTGAAGTACAAAACTAAGTCTTTGCGCTTTTGGAGGCAACAACAGCTGTAATTGAATGCACAGACAATGTCTCTATTTGGCAGTGCATCAATTTTGACGGATGCATAGGTGAAGCATCCTTGAACTTCAGAATCATCTCTCTCATTTGTTGTGACAGCTTCTGAAGCACCATTTTTGTCAGATAAAGCTAGATCTTTCACAAGATCTTCAACTTGGTGTTTCACAAGGCAAGCTTCCTGAGGGCACAACACATTACCGTGGAGAAGAGAGATCCTAGAACACCCATCACCTCCAACCTTATTTAGATTGTTCTCCAAGCACCAGTTAAGTGCTTCAAGGTCCAAATCAACACCAATTGCAGTTCGTCTTGGGTCACTGCGGAGCCACTCACAACTGCCAAATACAGGGAGGAAAGCAAAATTTTTCATCAAAGTCAGCAGATAAGAATCTAACAGATAAAAATAAGGAGAATCTAACAGCTGAACAATTTCATTCTATTTTGTAGACAACAATAATAACACCAACAAATTTAGATGCCAAATTTGTTAGTGATTCAAAAATATACAAGAAAAGGTGAAAGGAAGTAAAGAAATATACTAAATGTGAACAGTGACCTCAAGAGCACTTCTTGTATTTGTTATCCAACTATCTTTGGTGTTATATTTTGTAAATCATTATTCTAATGAATTTAATAATTGATGTTGCCTTCCTCATCTATTTCTACAATGATCATTAATTCAAACTTCATTAATCGACTCTTACTTGATGGTTCTAAGTTAATCACATCAAAAGAACAATGGCATAAAGCTTGTCCTCCGAAACTTCCAAAGCAAATGAACTGAAAATTAGGAGCATCAAACAAGGAAACAAGACTCTATTCAAGAACAATTACCAAGTGGTAGCAAAAATGGGCCACCTACATCTTATAAGCACTACTCCAGAAATATAGATATCAAATTTTGAGCAAGCAACATGAGTAGGATATTTGTATGAAGAGTGAAATCCACAACAATCTCAGTGAAATCCAAGTGGCTTAGAATATATCAAGATGAAGAATTCTCATCACCTCTTGCAATTGTTCATGCCTGTTGTCTCTTTTGTATCCAGATGATGATGTAGAAAAACAAGCCAAATAATTTTTTACCTTATTTTCATTGGTAGGATTAGAAACATAAATTAACTTCCAGCTACAGATTACTTCTCTCGGTTATAGCCGGGCTCCTACAGAAACTACTACACTTGGATTCACTAAACCTCCTAAAAAGATGCAGGAATTCTCTGACAGATGGGCCACCGAAGTAACTAATGAAAGGTGGATTTCTTCATTAAGTTCTAACTTAACTGTACATTATTCACATCGATTCAAGATTCTGATAGAAAATTTTCACTTGTTTGCTTCCCAAAATCAAATGCTGTCACCAAAGAACATTGCTACAAGAGCAACTATACACCTTTGAACCTAACCAAATTTCAGTGGCACTGAAGAACCAAAAAGAGGAAAAAAGACAACAAGTTTCGAACACAAATATTTGCATTTATACCTCAGAAGGGCAGTGCCGCAGAAATCTTCTTGCAAATGGAGCGGAAACCGCCCACCGACATACATCAAGAAGAACTTTTGCATGTAGCTGATATCTCCCTTGGGCGACTGCTCCGACACATCATCATCAAAGATAAAAGAAATCCAACTTTAATAGAACCTATAAACCCTAACCAGAAAGCTTTCCCGGATAATAGAGGTTTGATTTCACCTGGACCGACAGCTGATAGAGATGGAATTTGGACGGAGCAGCCGCCGCCCACGGTCTTCCTCCATCATCATCTTCTTCTTCTCCCGATTCGCTCTCTTGGTGTTCTCGATCGTTGGTCGGCGGCGGGACGTCGTAAGCTGAGGAGGGCAAGATGTCCTCCTCGTCACTAGCGTCGCCACCCCGACGTCCTTGCGGCTCCCGGTGCTTCTTCCCGCGCTTTCCCATTCCTCAGGTTTTCGTTCTCACTGTAGGGTTTCAGCAGTCGGACCTCTACTAGAGCCGTCTTCCGGTCTTCGCCGCCGTCTCACATCAAAACCGGACCCGATCGGTTTGGGTTTCTCTCTGAGCCCTTAAGGGCGCAGCACGGCGAACTCTTCTTACCACGCCCAAGAAGTCTGTCCAAAAGACTGAACCAGCCCCGGAATTATCCAGGGTTCGGTGCCACCCAAGACTTTGTGCGGGACCCAGTTTTCAGTTGACACCACACCCTTGTGTGTTCCAGGGGTGGACTCAGTGTGCAGCCGACCATAGGAAACATACTCGTGTCACCGATCAAGACACGACCGCATGATGTGGCGTGGCACCCTACAGCCCCTCTTCACCACGTAATTGTGTAGTGAGTCGTGACTCAAGTGGCTCTAGTCATTACGTAGGTGAGAGACGTACCTCGAATAGTCACCACGTAGGTAATACACATACACATATATGACCGATAGGAACGACACGTCAATTATTCGTCACGATACAACGACCTTTGTAATGCGAATCGATATGTGGTGTCAGAGGGTACAATTTCCAACGTGTAATTTTAAGTTTGCAGATTGCATGTGTATTAATTACTATATATATATATATATATATATATATATAGAGAGAGAGAGAGAGAGAGAGAGAGAGAGAGAGAGAGAGAGAGAGAGGGGGGAGAACATACCGGAGAATTTAACATTCAAATGGGTCCCACTTTACAGGTGTACAAAACCTAGTCCAGTCCCTATAAATACTCTCTCATGTCTTACTACTGCTCCTTTCTCTCTGCATCTGATCTCATCATCTTCTTCCATGGAGAGGGTCATCCTTTGTGCCTTCTCATTGGTCTTCCTCATGATGGGTAAGGCTGCCTTCGGCTCACCTCAGTTTGGTTTGCTTCTCACGCTCATCGGTGTTCAGTTCTACGAGACTCCTCATGTTGCAGGGACTACGATTACTGGTAGTGATACTGGCAAGCAGGAGGAATACCGAGCTCGTAAGCTGTTCGTCTTCGGCGACTCATACGCCGACACAGGAAACCTGGGGAAGAAGCTGGGGAGGAACATCGCGCGTTCCTGGTTTGAGCCTTACGGCATGACCTTTCCCAAGAAGCCCGCCGGCCGGTTCTCCGACGGGAAGGTCCTCACCGACTACGTTGGTCAGTCTGTTCTTTCCTTAGAGTACTAAGCTTTTGTCTTATAGATTAACTCTCTCTCTTTCTACAAAGATCTGCTTTGCTTTTTCATCTATCCACACCACGTGTAACTCTCTCTCTCTCTCTCTCTCTCTCTCTATCTATCTATTTCTAATACCGACGTTTACATCGGTCCCTGTGATTCTTCTCTTCAGCGTAGTCTAAAGTAGCTTACATCTTTACAAAAGGAACTCTCGCTTTGGCGATCTTTTTACCAACTCACTGTCTCATGACTCGATATTATTCTCCTCTCAATCAGTGGTTGCAGTTGATATGCCTTCATGCATTATTACTTCCCTTCAACACCTTGTAATCTATTGTTTCTTTTGGTTTACGCATCATGAGGCCACCACCACAGTGTGTCCATTGAATATAAAAGTACGCATCCGATTCCATAGCTTTGCTAGATTGCAAGCATATGTGTCTGAGCTCGTTTCTGGCAAAAGAACTGCAGTAATATGTAGTTGTTTCCACATGGTGTGGCAGCTTCTCTTATCAGAATCAGTTCTCCCATCCCCTATAAGATCAGAAGAGTCGGTGACAAGCTGATGCTGCTACAAAATGGCATGAACTTTGCCGTCTCCGGCTCTGGCATTTTCGACACGGGGAACTTCCAGAGAAACCTATCCGCTCAGATCGATGAGTTCCAGTCTCAGATCGACGCTGGCGTCTTCTCAGAACATGACATCAAGTTTTCTGTTGCGTTGATCGTTGCGTCCGGGAATGACTACATGCACTTCTCTCAACTCGATCCGAACTATTTGCTGGTGAGTATCCGAGAAGGAAACATGACGACGTTTCCATACGAAAGAAAGAACGACAACCATGACGACGTTCTTCCCATGCTTTTGCAGCATCTCCATCGGTTCATGGATCGTCTGTTCGCGCAGCTGAAGGCAGACCTGAAGCGCTTTGATCACATCGGGGTTCCGAAAGTGGTCGTCACCAACCTGCACCCGATCCAATGCATCCCGTACTACACCCGGCAGACGAACTACACGATTTGTCCCGCGAACATATCGGCGGCAGTGGCAGACCATAACCGCAGGGTTGATCGACTGGTGGAGGAATTGGATGGAGGTAGTAAGACAACAACCTTCCTGTCTCTTGACGTGAACACGGCCTTCTCAAACGTACTCCGTCAAGGTAATCAGTTACGCTATCTTCTCCTGATATAACAAAGTGAGAGATGTATTGCAAGAATCAGAAGTAGTTCTTTACTTGTCCAGTGAATGGAGCAGAGACGATCAAGTACTTGTTGGTGCCATGTTGCGAGAGTAGCTCCGGCACAGCAGCCTGCAGTCAGGTAGATGCCCAGGGGAACAAGTTGTATAGGGTGTGCCGCCACCCGGAGGAACACTTCTACTGGGACTCAGCACACCCGACTCAGGCCGGATGGGCTGCAGCCTTCCAGTACCTCGAGCCCTCGCTACGCAGCTTCCTCCTCCCCTGTCCTGTTTGAGATCTCATGTTGCAGAGATCAGCTTCCATTGTTTCCATTTTCTCGTCTCTTGTCAGGACGCTCGCTTGTCAGTGGAGGTCAATTCTCAGTCATCGATCGCAGGTCTAATTAGCCTATCGTTAATTTGATTACGGAGAAAGACTATTTGCGTCATCGTTAACTCCATATTTGCATCTTCTAATGAGCAGAAACTCTGAATCTAATTCGGACGGGAATCAAACATGTGTTGTCTGTATTTGCAGCTCGATCAGAATTCATATCCACGCATGCCATGCGTCTATTAATACATGCATGCAGATAAGAATAATACGAATGATGATCCAAATCTATAATTCTTATGACAAATTTCATGTGTTGGTAGTAGAAAATGGAAACCCTAACTCGTTTCTCTCCAAACAAATCTGTTGGCAAGGAAAGGAAGAGTACAACTATGGCTTTTATATAGCATATGAACATATATTAATTCTCGACTACCATATAGTTGCAGTAAGCTTTTCATGAGAATTTACAAAAAAACCTAGAAAAATATACTTGGAGAAAAATATAGATTCTTTAATATAATAATAATAATAAATATAAAATAAAACTTTAACCTTTTTCAACATCCTCTTATATAGATTTTGGAAGAATATTTCTAAAAAACCTTAAGAGTATACAGGTTCTTTTTCCTATATATCTGTCTTTTACCAAGATGAGATGGATAAATTATTTATAGAATAATAAGACTCTAAGATTGTGTTAAAAATATATTTATATTTTTAATATGCATTTAGAGAAGGAAGCTTGAGTGAATGTATAGTTGTGAAATGCTCTGAGTATTTGATAAATAATAGATAAAAATTATATTTTAAATGTGATGTGATTGTTGCTTAGTAAAATTATGTTTCAAAAGTCTATTGAATATTATGTGATAAATTTATCCTTCTAATATTTTAAATATTTATTAAAAATGAACATATATTTTTAATTTAAAATAATAAGTAAATAAACTAAAATCAATCAATCAATGTATATAATCTTACAAAAGAATTTCATATAATCTTACAAAAGAAATAGCATCTAAACCAAATACGATTTAAAAAATATTAAATTTTAAGTCACATTTAAAATATGTATTGAGTTATCAATACACATTTCATATGTTCCTAAATACACCCTAAATTTGTTATTCTTGGAATAAGCTATTTCACTTGTTAGGAAGGATGGAAACATCAAATCAGATTGGACTGAGAATTGAATAATTTAATAAGCTTAGTCTTCCTAATTTTAGTGGTGAGCCTGATTCAATGGTAGCAAAACAATGGATGATGTAGATAGAGAAAATATTTGATATCTTAAATTGCCCTAATGATTATAAGGTTTCTCTTGCTGCCTTTATGTTGGAAGGAGAGGTTGAGCACTAGTGGAGAATGATTAAAAGGATTTCTGATATTTATGGTTTGTATGATTAAATTATTAATACACATAGATAGAAAAGTATTGGCTTATAAAAGTATTACGAAGCTTGTACTTTCCATAAGCACAAAGTGATGACTCGAATACTAAATATAGCTGCTAGGTTGAAAGGTGAAATTGCAACTTGAAAATGGGCTAAAGATAGTGCACCAGTGGTAGTACCACTGGTCTGGCGGTGGCATCGCTAAAGCATACTGCCCATAGGCGGTAGCACTGCCCAGCTGGCGGTACCATCACCTGCAGCTATGCCCGATAAAAGGGCTTTTAGGGCTAGCAGTAGAATTGCCCCCAAGCCTTCCTAGACCTCTTTCCCACACCTCTAAACCTTTCTCCATCTCTTTTTCTCCTTGCTCTTCCTCTAGAAACTCAAGAAAACCCTCATCTCTTGCAAATCTAAAGATCAATCTCAACATTTCAAGAGATCACTACAAGGGTAATCCTCATAAACTTTTCTAGTTCCATGACATCTAGAAGATCCTTAAAGGACAAAGGTAAGAAGAGAGTAGATGAAATATATGATTCCACACTCTTTGATTCCCCCCAACAAGCCCTTAAATTCCCAACCTTTGAATCTAGAAATGTTCATAAGGGAAAATATGTAGATCTAGGAGAAATGGGTAATTTAGAACCAATTTAATGGTTTGCCAACTTAGATGTCCTTCCAATCCTCCTAATAAGTGAACCCATTTATCCTAGATTTGTTCGGTTGTTTTATAACAACTTACAAGTAGATGAAAATGATAGGGTGTCCACTTATCTCTTAGGGCATCACATACCTATCATGAATAGTATAATTTGTAACTTTATAGGAATTCCTGAGAATAAAAGAGGTTTTTACTTTAGAGGGCTATGGGATGAAGAATCAGTTGGGGTTACATATTCTGAGGCATTATGAATTATCTTTGGTAACCCAAATCTTTCCATTGTTCAAAAAAGTTGTGAACATTTGCTACCCTTTAGCACAAAATTACTACATCACATAGTGATAAGTATCCTACTTCTAAAGCAACACTATCATGATGAAGTTAGTCAAATGGAATTAGAAACAGTGTATTGGAATATGAGAGGACACGATAACTATTTTGGATATCTGATAAAATAAAACATGATTGAACTATCAACAAAAGATATGATGCGGTGGTTTAATCACTAGACTAATGTGTGCACATAACATAGTTATTCCATTTGATGAAGAAACCTTAAAACTAGATCGATTCAATGTCATCAATGAAAACCTATTAAGGAGATTAAGATGCATAGTAAGAAATGAAATCTGGACTAGATTACCTAGAAAGATTGAACTTGAACTTCCCCCACCTGAATCAGAACCAGAAATACTTATCTACAGGGAAAGTCATTATTCTTCTACCAGTCCCCTTGAGACAGTACCTCCAACAGAGCAAGCACCCTCTTCATCTACCGATCCAATAGTGACTCGATTGGATCGAATTGAACTATGTCAAGATCAAATTGAACTACGTTAAGATCAAATCTTAACTAAGATGCAGCAAATTCATCGATAACTGAATATTTTATTTAGACATTTTGATTTACCACTACCCAAATAGGTTATGTATTTATTTTTGCTGATAAAAGGGAGTAGAGAACTAAAAAGTACCATGATGAGTTGTACTCTTTGATATATTATACTTCTTACATTCTATAATGTACCCTTTGACGCTATGTGCTTTTCAATATTATGATGTACTTCTTGATGATGGTTTAATGCTTGCATCACTCTAAGAACTAGACTTAATAAATCTTTTGAAGGCATAAATTCCTTGATACATTCTTCAAATTTCTTAGTTGTCTTTTTAAATCAAGAACATTTTCTTTCTTGTGATATTTACAAAAGAAAAGTTTCAACTTTTGGTATTTAAAACTTGATATATTGTTATTTATAAAGTTAGGGATGTTAAATTGTCCGAATACATGAGTTTGTTATATATCTTTTCCGAACTTTCTCGATTTTTTTAAAAAGCTTTCATGAAATTTGGATTATCAATTTACTTGGTATAAAATTTATTTCATACCATTGCTCTACCAACTTAATGATTTTTGATATATTTTTTAATGAGAAATAGATTTGATTTATGAAGTTTTATTCATGGATTTTTGATCCTACATTTGATGCTCCTTACTCTTCTCATGAAAGAAAAATTTTATGAATTTTTAGCATGTGATGATCACTTGCAAGAATGGGGATTTGATTTCATATGGATATCTTGATTCTTTTCATAAATCCCTTCTTCTTGTTGAACTAGAAGCTTGATTTAATGAAACTCATTTATTTTCATTTGACTTGGTTAAAATCCTTTCATGAATTTGATTCTTGATGAATTCCTTCCATACTCTTCTTCCTCTTCTTCTTATTTTTATGACAAAGGGAGAAAGAAATTTGCACATCTCAAGAAGAACCACAAAAAGCTTTTGTGCATCCAAAGTAAAAATGTTAGCTTATCCAGAAGTAGTTATCATGTAAAGTTTTTGCTTAACTTCTCATTTTTACTAACTTGGATAAATTGGTGTGGAACTTGCTTGAATTATTTTTTACTACACTTTCATTGTTGAATGGTTCTCCTTTATGTTGATGACAAAGGGAGAGAAATATGGTAAATGTTAGGATCGGAGCGGCACTAAGAGGGGGGGGGGTGAATTAGTGTAGCGGTAAAGTGTGATAAACTTTTTACGATTTAAACACTTTCGAAAACTTCGTACGATAAAAGTAACGTTTTCGTTTGAAACCGTTTCGATTGCGTTTTAACTTGAAGAGATAAGTAAGACAGAGACAAAGAAGTAGAGCATTAAAGTGCAAATGGTTTGCAGTAATGTAATTGACAATAAGTAAATGCAAACTAGAAATCACGTCGATTTTACAGTGGTTCGGTCAAATGACCTACATCCACTTGTGAGGCCCCTCTTCGATGAGGCTCCCACCTTCCACTAGCAAATCTCTTGAAATGGAAGGGCAAATACCCCTCTTACAACCTTTTACAAGCGGTTCACTCTCTTACAGATTTTTAGCAAGAAAGAAGGAGGTGAACACTAGCAAATTGAAAACAAGACTAGCAAAGACTTTTCTAAGACCTTTCTCTCAAACAATTGCTGCTCAAAAAGTCGTAATCTCAGCTGAGATTTGAGGGTATTTATAGGCCTCAAGAGGATTCAAATTTGGGCTCCAAAATTTGAATTCTCTTTGGGTTCTCGATGCTGGCGGTGCCACCGCCTGTCACTGTCAGACATTGACAGTGCTGGGAGGTGCCACCGCCCAGTCAAGCGGTGCCACCGCCCAGCTCTCGGGTGCTGGGCGGTGCCACCGCCCAGCCTAGGCGATGCCACCGCCTAGGCCAATTCAGCTCACTGGTTGGGCTCCAAACTTGGCCCAAACCAGTCTGAACTCGGGCCCAATTGGCCCCTACTTGGGTTATAGGATTAATACCTAATCCTAATCCTAATTAACATGCTAACTATGAATTTAAAGACATTTTCTAAGCTATTACAAAGTCCGTAAGTCAAGACTTCTTCCAGCGAGCTTCCGACGAACTTCCGGCGGTCTTCCGATAAACTCTCGGAAACCATTCTGCGGACTCCCGGCAAGCTCCTAGACTTCACGATTTGATCTTGGCGAGTTCCGATGAGCTTCTTCGTCAAGCTCCGATCTTTCTCGGCGAGCTCCGCGAACTTCCAACGAACCTTCCGGCGAGCTTCCGAAAAACCCTTCGGCAAGCTCCCTACTCATTCTTGGCTAGTTCCGGCAGCATTCCCGACGAACCTTCGGACTTCCGTCGAACTCTCGAACTCACAATGAATCCTTCGTGCTTGACTCCGACACTTTGATTTGCTTTATGTCTTCATCGTTATCGTAGTTAATCCTGCACACACAAGCAAAAACTCTACTCCGATCTAGACAATTATTATAAAGAGAATTGACATTCTGTTGCCCGACACGTCATTGGTTAGCGCTTCGTCCGATTCTTTGGCGCATCATCCTCTCTTGCGGCTTGTTGCCCAATCGGCGGTTGACCTCCGCAACGCCGATATCCTTGGCGCAATTCTGCTCTTGGCCCGATGCCCGACATCCGAAGCCTTCTGCCATCCAATATCCTAATGTGATCTCCTCCGACGCAACGTCAATTCCTCCTGCCTTAATTGTCTAATCCTGATCGAGTAGACCTGCATCACTCAAAATACAGTTAAACATAAACATAATTATCAATTTGTTTCATCATCAAAATACGAGATTCAACAATCTCCCCCTTTTTGATGATGACAACCAATTGATGACGGAGATAAACTTGACTCCCGGAGTTTAAACAAACTCCCCCTATCAATATGCCATATTGATAGAACCTTGAATTCAAATTGAATTCAAGTCATTGCAATATTCATCATGAATACTTGCAACACGTCATTATGAACTCATGCATAGACTTATGCATATCATGTCATCAACATACTTCTCCCCCTTTGTCATCAACAAAAAGGAGAAGTACAACTATTCTTTGTGTTTGTAATATAAGTTCAACTCATTGCATGAAAAAACATAATATTAAGTTTTATCATCATGCAGTTTTGAAGCTAGAAAATTTAGCAAGTAATGCATCATGCTTAGGACATTCAAGCTATCAAGTTTTAGATATGCAAGTTTTACAACATACAAGATAGCACTTTTGGTAATGTTCAAGATAGCAAGTTCTACATCATGCAAGCTAGCAATATTGAGATGTTCAAGAAAGCAACTCTTGCTTCTTGAAATATGCAAATTTGTCAAGTTTTGCTAGATGTGCAAGTTAGCATTTTTGCCTCTTAAGATAGGCAAGGTAGCACATTTGCTTCTTTTGAGATAGCAACTTTTTGCTTCTCTTTAGACTACAAGCTAGCAATTTTTACGATATGTAAGTTTCACAATATACAAGCTAGCAAAAATTTCGAAAGCAAATGCAAGATAGCTTTCTTGTGTAAGCTTATAATTCTTGCTTCCTATTGCAATGTGCAAGTTGCAAGTTTTGCTTCTTGAGATAGGCAAGATAGCACTTTTGCAATTTTTGTTTCTTAAGATAGGCAAGCTTCTGATGTTCAAAATAACAAGCTCTTTATTCTAGAAGTGTCATTTTTGCTTTCTTTGCAAAGTGTAAGCTAGCAAAATGTTTGAAAAAGTGATCAAGTTTTACGACATACAAGCTAGCAAAAATGCTAAACTAGCAAGAGATAATGTTTTACATGAGGCAAGCAAACAATTTGGCAAATGTTACATTTGCATCTTCTCTTTTGAGAAGTGTAATTTTTGCTTTCATCTTGAATTGTGCAAGCTAGTTAGTTTGCCTCTTTTCATGATGTCCACGCTAGAAATTCTTGCTCCCCCTTTGTCATTGTCAAAAAGAAAGGAAGACCCTTATATCAATTTTCATATTATGACAAAGGTAAGTATCATTCTTATTTGTGCATCATTATATATTCAAATTAAAACATACACAATTTCAATAACCTTATTTTTCATGCACGATACCAAAAAATAAATCAATCATCATTAATAAGCATATCATACATGATACTCAAACATTAAAATTTTTAAACATTTATCAACATGTTGATCATGATACCAAACATTCATCATTTAAAGCATCCATGATACACATCATATGCAATAAATACATCATGTACATCATTATCATAAGTATTGCATACATCATTTAACTTTATGAATATTTCATCATTGCATGCATTATACCAAAACATTTCAAGCCATGCAAGCCATAAATACAAAGAAATCATGTCATGAAGGATAAAATCATTTGAATACCAAAAGACATGATTCATATAGTAAATATCTTCTTTAAATAAAATATCAAGAAAAATCATAGGAGTACAAAGAAGAGATCTTGTTTTAAAAGAAAAATCAAGTAATAACTCCAAGAACTCACAAGGAAAAATCATGATTCATTTAGAAAATCTCCTCTCAAGAGAATATCAAGTAAAATCGTAGAAGATCGATTAATGAGAAATTTTGATTTATAATAAAATCTCATGTATCGAATGTCGAGAAATCAAAATGATGATTTATATAAAAAAAATATCACAGTTATATTCAAGAGAAAAATCATCATTCATTTTCAACTTATTCAATTTGTCACATCAATATTTCTTAGATATGCATGATACCAAAACATGGTTTTAAATCTTTAACATATAACATGCATAAATTGAAAGGAGAAGGGAAGAATTCAAACGTACAAAGATTTCAACCATCTCATAAACAAATGTAAGACCAAGTCATGAATCCAAAATTCCATGAATCAAAATGATCATCAAAGGTAATCTCATGTTATTCCAAGAAATCAATATCATGATTTTGATAAAACTCATTTCAAATTTAAATCATCAAAATCATCAAAATATCAACATTACTTTCAAGAGATTCAAAATGGTATACATAGATTTATCATAATAAACATCAAGATCAATAGGATAGAGAAAAATAATTTTTCAAGGAAAAAATATTTTCCTCTTTTTAGTTGTTTCAATTCATATGATTTTATTTCACTTATACCAAATAAAAACATGTATAATGTTTAAAACCGAAAGTGTAAGATTTATTACAACAAAGATTAATAAGGCACTTTCATTATGGTAAAAATCAATAATCCATAAATCACAAGATTCATATGAATAATTTTGAAATTTATTAAGCATGATCATTATGCATGACACTAAAACATGGTTTCAAAATGTTTAATATTTTCATTACATCATTATGCAATGGTTTCATTGAACATAATTTTGAATGATTCTTATAGATAACTAAAACTTCTTTAGTTTTAATTTATGTGATTGACTTTATATTAGCATTCTCAAGTTTTGTTCTTATGTCAAAAACATACATCATATTTGAAAACCAAAGACAAGGTTTAAAAAAAAATCATCAAGCCTTCCATATAAAAACCATGCATCATCATTGAAGGTTAATATAGAAATCATCAAAATACACATTCTTGCTTCTCAAGCACATATATATGATTATTTAAATCTAACATTTTATTCTATTAACATAAAATATACAATTTTCAAGAAAAATAATTATTCAAAAGAAAAGAGAAAATGCATCATGGAAAACATCAGGTAATTTCAAAATAATTCAAGAGAGTTGAGTTACTTACCTTGTAGTCGAAGCCCATCAAAGCCCAATTCGCCGTTTCACCTTTGGAAGTTCTTGATTCATCCTTGGTTGCCTTCCTCTTCTTTGGCCTCTTCCTCCGTTCAAGTTCATTGTTTATTTTAGATTTTTGTTTAATAAACTTATTAAGATTTAGTGTTCGAAATTCAAGTTCATCATTGTCCTCATCACTTGAGTCATTGCTCAAGTGGTATCAATTTGTCCGGAGTTCCAAATCCTTCCTGTTCTTTGGAAGGTGATTTTGTTTATCATGTGTATTGTGCACCATTTCATATGTCATCAACAACCTAATTAGTTCTTCAAGTGGAAAAATATTTAAATCTTTTGTTTCTTGTATTGCGGTTATTTTAGAATCCCACCTTTTTGGAAGGGATCTTAAGATCTTGCTTACGAGATCAAAATTTGAAAAAGGTTTACCAAGAACTCTTAGATTATTAACGACATCCGTGAAACGGGTGTACATGTCGCCTATAGTCTCGCTTGGTTGCATTTGAAAAAGCTCAAAATCATGCAATAAAATGTTAACTTTCGAGTCTCTGACTCTACTAGTTCCCTCGTGCGTGATTTCAAGTGTTCGCCAAATATCGAAAGATGTTTCGCACGTAGAAATCCGATTGAACTCATTTTTGTCCAAAGCACAAAATAAGGCATTCATAGCTTTTGCGTTTAAAGAAAAATATTTCTTCTCCAAATCCGACCATTCGTTCATCGGTTTAGAGGGAAGTTGAAAACCATTTTCAATGATATTCCATACATCCAAATTCATAGAAATCAAGAAAACTCTCATTCGAGTTTTCCAATAAGTGTAGTCCAATCCGTTAAACAATGGTGGATGAACAACCGATAAGCCCTCTTGAAAGCCATGAAGAGCCATTTCTCTCGGGTGTAAATCTGAAATGAGAAATACCGGGCTCTGATACCAATTGTTAGGATCAGAGCAGCACTAAGAGGGGGGGGGGGGGGGGGGGGGGGGGGGGTGAATTAGTGCAGCGGTAAAGTGTGATAAACTTTTTACGATTTAAACACTTTCGAAAACTTCGAACGATAAAAGTAACATTTTCGTTTGAAACCGTTTCGATTACGTTTTAACTTGAAGAGATAAGTAAGATGGAGACAAAGAAGTAGAGCATTAAAGTGCAAATGGTTTGCAGTAATGTAATTGACAATAAGTAAATGCAAACCAGAAATCACGCCGATTTTATAGTGGTTCGGTCAAATGACCTACATCCACTTGCGAGGCCCCTCTTCGATGAGGCTCCCACCTTCCACTAGCAAATCTCTTAAAATGGAAGGGCAAATACCCCTCTTACAACCTTTTACAAGCGGTTCACTCTCTTACAGATTTTTAGCAAGAAAGAAGGAGGTGAACACTAGCAAATTGAAAACAAAACTAGCAAAGACTTTTCTAAGACCTTTCTCTCAAACAATTGCTGCTCAAAAAGTTATAATCTCAGCTGAGATTTGAGGGGTATTTATAGGCCTCAAAAGGATTCAAATTTGGGCTCCAAAATTTGAATTCTCTTTGGGTTCCCGATGCTGGCGGTGCCACCGCCTATCAGTGGCGGTGCCACCGCCTGTCAGTGGCGGTGCCACCGCCTGTCACTATCAGACATTGATAGTGTTGGGCGGTGCCACCGCCCAGCTCTCGGGTGCTAGGCGGTGCCACTGCCCAGCCTAGGCGGTGCCACTGCCTAGCCTAGGCGGTGCCACCGCCTAGGCCAATTCAGCTCACTGGTTGGGCTCTAAACTTGGCCCAAACTAGTCCGAACTCGGGCCCAATTGGTCCATACTTGGGTTATAGGATTAATACCTAATCCTAATCCTAATCCTAATTAACATGCTAACTATGAATTTAAAGATATTTTCTAAGCTATTACAAAGTCCGTAAGTCAATGCTTCTTCCAGCGAGCTTTCGGCGGTCTTCCGATAAACTCTCGGAAACCATTCTGCGGACTCCCGGCAAGCTCCTAGACTTCACGATTTGATCTTGGCGAGTTCCGATGAGCTTCTTCGGTAAGCTCCGATCTTTCTCGGTGAGCTCCGCGAACTTCCAACGAACCTTCCGGCGAGCTTCTGAAAAACCCTTCGGCAAGCTCCCTACTCATTCTTGGCTAGTTCCTGCAGCATTCCCGACGAACCTTCAGACTTCCGTCGAACTCTCGAACTCGCAATGAATCCTTCGTGCTTGACTTCGACACTTTATTTTGCTTTATGTCTTCGTCATTATCGTAGTTAATCCTGCACACACAAGCAAAAACTCTACTCCGATCTAGACAATTATTATAAAGCGAATTGACATTCTGTTGCCCGGCACGTCATTGGTTGGCGCTTCGTCCGATTCTTCGGCGCATCGTCCTCTCTTGCGGCTTGTTGCCCAATCGGCGGTTGACCTCCGCAATGCCGATATCCTTGGCGCAATTCTGCTCTTGGCCCGATGCCCGACGTCCGAAGCCTTCTGCCATCCAATATCCTAACGTGATCTCCTCCGGCGCAACGTCAATTCCTCCTGCCTTAATTATCTAATCCTGATCGAGTAGACCTGCATCACTCAAAATGCAGTTAAACATAAACATAATTATCAATTGGTTTCATCATCAAAATACGAGATTCAATAGTAAATTGATGACAAATTAGCATTATGAATGATTGAGATAAATATATAAAATGTATCTTATCGTAAATGCTTGTATGTTTTATGAATGCTTGAAATATAATTAGAATCATCAAATACATCACAACACATCAAAAATACTTGAAACATATCAAAATGTATTTCACATGCATCATATGTGTTATAGATACTTGAAATGTTTCATGAATGCTTGATAATTGTCTATCATTATGATAAGGCATCATGAGCATAACTTACTATTTACAATTGATATCATGCCTCAAAATGATGAATTGCCATCTTTTATCGAAAATTGTCATCTTGCTAAATTTTATATTTGAAATTCGTATCATACTTGAAAATGATAATTGTCTATCATTATTGGACTTGAAAATAGATGTCATGCCTTAACATTATTTTTATTAATAAATATATGGTATCGTATTTTGAATTGGTAAATCATGATAAGTATCATGATATGCATGTTGATAAGTTTAAATGAATATAACTTATTAGTTTGATGTATGAATTCAAAGGCCTTGAATTTAACAGTGTCTTTTCTCAAGTATGGTATATTGATAGGGGGAGTTAAGATTAACTTTATCATCAATTGATTTCTATCATCAAAAAAGGAGAGATTGTTGAATCTTAGATTTTGATGATGAAATCAATTGGTAAATTATTTGATCAAATCTATATGTTAAGAAAAGTATGCAAGATTAACTACGATAGCAATCAAGGCATAAAGCAAAATGAAGTGCTAGAGTTAAGATCAAGATTTCGTTGGGAGTTCAAGAGTTCGTCGGAAATTTGGACGTTTATCCAAAGTTTTACCGGAATTAACCGAGAAGTCCAGGAGCTTGACAAAGAAGCTCATCGGAACTCGCCCACTGGAACATTACCGAGAGATCGTCGAAAGTTCGCCAGAAGATCGCTGAAAGAAACCTAGACTAACCGGACTTGATTTGCTTAGTATTTGCCTTATGAACCATAGTTAGCATATAATTAAGGTTAGATTTATGAGGTAATTCCACTAATTCTGTTAGGGGCCAATTGGGCCCGTAATTAGACTAGTTTGTGCTAGATTTAAGGCCCAACCAGGAGGAGAAATCAGAAGTGGATGTAGGTCACAACGATCGAACCACTATAAATTCCAGTGTGTTCATTCCTTACTGCTTAATCTCTTTACTGCATTCAACTTTACTTCATTACAAACTATCCAAATCCCCTCTTCTCTACTGACTTAAGAAAAATAAACGGTTTTCATTAGAATCGAATTTTATCATATGAAGATTTTCAAATCGATGTAATTTTTTCGATGCACTAATTCACCCCCCTCCCTCTTTTAGTGCCACTCTTGATCCTAACAATATGTACATGTGGTATGTGGACAGATGATCATGGATCGTGTGATGTGTGTATGTGTGATGTGATTATTATTATTATTGAGGCCTATGAGCCTCTAATTTATTTCTTATTTATTGTTGGGCCTACATGCCTATGATTAAGTTGTAATTACATCAGAAGGCACAACAGGAGCATGGAAATGATAATGGAACCTACGAGACTGAGACGAATGATCGTAATGTATGAAGATGCACCGAGATGCCGACGGAACCGACGATGACGAGATGGACGATCACAAGGCATGGAGATGCACCGTTACACACATTGATCTTGATGTGAGTGATCAAGCTTACTAGCTCGGGCTTGATCATATTAGGATATGGTCCATGATCATTTGGTGTGATTACCCATATGATGTGTGATTGATTATATGCCTACTAGATATGTATATATATTTGTATACATACATATATATATATATATATATATATATATATATATATATATATATATATATATATTTGTATACATACATATATATATATATATATATATATATATATATATAAATATATATATATATATATATATATATATATTTGTATACATACATATATATATATATATATATATATATATATTTGTATACATACATATATATATATATATATATATATATATTTGTATACATACATATATATATATATATATATATATATATATATATATTTGTATACATACATATATATATATATATATATATATATATATATTTGTATACATACATATATATATATATATATATATATATATATATATATATTTGTATACATACATACATATATATATATATATATATATATATATATATATTTGTATACATACATACATATATATATATATATATATATATATATATATTTGTATACATACATACATATATATATATATATATATATATATATATATTTGTATACATACATACATATATATATATATATATATATATATATATATATATATATATATATATATATATATATATATATATATATATATATATATATATATATATATATATATATATATATATATATATGACATGTTACATTAGGAGACCAAATCAAAATCTCCTCTCTCGATAATATTAAGTCGATAAATATGAAGCAATTAGTTTAACCTATGTGGCCTTCCATTGTTATAGGTAGGGACCGATTCCCGACATAGGTTGAGTTGGTCGAGTCCCTCGAGGCTCACCTATATCGCGATTCGCTATCTTGTCTACGATCTAGAGATGTCACTGGTGACCTGAGGATATGGTATGCTTAGTCGAGTCCCTCGAGATTATATCATCGAATCAGACTCATCTTGTAACGATGGTGTTGATGTTAAATCTTGGATTTCGATGATAAAATCAATTGATAAATTATTTAATCAAATCTATATGTTAAGAAAAGTGTGCAGGATTAACTACAATAACGATTAAGGCATAAAGCAAAATGAAGTGCTAGAGTAAAGATCAAGATTTCGTTGGGAGTTCGAGAGTTCGCTAGAAGTCCAAACGTTCGTCGGAAGTTTTGCCGGAATTGACCGAAAGTCCAAGAGCTTACCGGGAGTCTGTTGGAATATTGCCAAGAGATTGTCGAAAGTTTGCTGGAAGATCGTTGGAAGCTCGTTGGAAGAAACTTAAACTAACCAGACTTGTTTTGCTTAGTGTATGCCTTAAGAATCATAGTTAGCACATAATTAGGGTTAGGTTTGGGAGGTAATCCCACTAACTTAGTTAGGGGCCAACTGGGCCCTTAATTAGACTGGTATAAGCCGAATTCAAGGCCCAACCAGATTACTAGACCCTATTTGGTCGTGGCATCGCTAGACTGGGGCGGTAGAACCGCTCAGGGAATGGTTTCCCTAGTGGTTTGGGCAGTGGTACTACCCAGACTAAGCGATGGTACCACTGGCAGTTATTACCTGCCAAGCGGTGGTACCGCCTTGTCAAGTGGTGGTACCGCCTTATTAGGCGATGGTACTACCAGAGCTCAGTATCCGAGACTCTATCAAGCAGTAGTACCGCTAGACTAGGCGGTGATACCACCTAGTGTTAAGAGTGTTAAGCGGTGGTACTGCTAGTACCTCGAAAATTCAGGATGAGACATTTTTTTGCTCTAATTTTGAAGCTATTAGGGCCTATAAATACCCCATCCCTTTTTGCATGAAAGGGTAACAAAGTGCATTCAAAAAGTGTGCAAAAAAACTCTAAGTGTTAGGGTGTTAAAAGTGTTGTAAAAGTGAGAAGAGTCCTCTCTTTTTTTAGCTTTGTAATTATCCAAGAAGAGGTGTGATGCTTGTAAGAGTTATTTCCTAAACCCATGAAAAGAAGAAAGCACTGTAAAGAGGTGGTTAGTCTTTGCCAATTGAAGGAAGACCATTGATGGATGCCGATGACCTCGACGGAGGAGGAATTAGAAGTGGATGTAGGTCACAATGACCAAACCACTATAAATTCCAATGTGTTTATTCCTTGTTGCTTAATCTCTTTACTCTATTCAAATTTACTTCATTACAAACCATCTAATCCCCTCTTCTCTACTCATTCAAGAAAAACTAAATAGTTTTCGTCGGAATTGAATTTTATCGTATGAAGATTTTCAAATCGACGTAATTTTTTCGCTGCACTAATTCACCATCCCCCCCTCTTAGTGCTGCTCTTGATTCTAACAATTAGTATCTAAGTAAGGTCACTCTCATTTTGGTTTAAAACATAAGAGAGATGACATTTGTCGGCAACTAAGAGGGTCACTCAATCATATGTCCACTCATGTTCAATGGGATGGATTACACCTATTGAAAAATTAGAATGAGAAGTTTTCTAATTTTTATGGATTTTGAGTTACGGAATATTATTGAAAATGACTTTCAAAAGTCTTCTCTTCCAATGAACGATTGGAATGAGTTAGATAAAAATACTTTCACTTTAAATGCCAAGGCTATGAATGTCTTGTTTTACGCTTTAGATAAAAATGAGTTCAATCAAATGTTTATTTATGAAATGACTTTCGATATTTGGCATACACTTGAAATTATTCACGAGCGCACTAGTAGAGTAAAGGAGTCCAAAATTAATCTTTTTGTCCATACTTATGAATTGTTTCGAATGAAACCAGGTGAGACCATTTGAGACATGTACACCCGGTTTACGGAAGTCATCAATGGTCTAAAAGGATTTGGTAAAAGTTTTTCTAATTTTGAACTTGTTAACAAAATATTAAGATTCCTCCTAAAGATTTGAGATCCTAAAGTAAGAACAATTCAAAAAGCCAAAGACTTAAACAACTTTCCTCTCGAAGAACTTATTAGGTCTTTAATGACCTACGAAATGACTTGCAATGCTCATGAAGAGCTTGAGAATAACATTCTAAAGAACAGAATGGATATGACACTAAGAACTTATTAAGACTACTTAAAAGAAAATTCAATTGATGAGGATTATGATGATAACTTCTCTTGACAAGAAAGTTCAAAAAATTTATAAAAATAAATAAATCTAAAATTAACACTAAAAATAAAATTAAACCCAAGAAAGAACAAGGTATATGCTACGAATGCAAGAAGTCGGGATATTTCAAAAGCGAATGTCCCCAAATGAAGAAAAAACAACCAAAGAAGAAGAAGGCACTCAAAGCAACGTGGGATGATTCGAGCGATTCCGAAGGTGAAGAACAAAGCAACAAGGAGATCGCTAACTATACACTAATGACTATCGGAGATGAGGTAAGCAGTTCATTAGATGTAAATTTATCTTTCAATGAGCTTTAAAGTGATTTTCATGAATTATTTGATGAATGTAGAATAACGAGCAAAAAGTATAATTCTTTGAAAAAGAGCATGCCCTTTTAAATATTAATTTAAAAAAATTTAAGCATGATAATCCTTCTTTACCTCCATGCACAAAGTGTGAACACTTAGAGACACTTGAGAAGGAAAAATTGCTACTCAAAGAAACTTTAGAAAAATTTGAGATTGGTAGCAAGACTTTAAACATGATCCTTGCCAATAAGGGTTACATTCATAGAAGAGGCAAAATCGAATTTGTGAGTAGCTCTCACTAAAATCCAACCACCTTTGTTAAAGGCCCTACCTTGCATGTATAGTTGAATCTCGGATTTTGATGATGAAATCAATTGGTAAATTATTTGATCTAATCTATATGTTGAGAAAAGTATGCAGAATTAACTACGATAGTAGTAAGACATAAAGCAAATGTTGTGTCGAAGTCAAGATCGAGATTTCGTTGGGAGTTCAAGAGTTCGTCGGAAGTTCGGACATTTGTCGGAAGTTTTGCTAGAATTAATCGAGAAGTCCATGAGCTTGCCAAAGAAGCTTGTCAGAACTTACTAAGAAGATCGTCGTGAAGTCTAGGGGCTTGTCGGAAGTCCACTGGAACATTACCGAGAGATCGTCGAAAGTTTGTCGGAAGCTCGTCGGAAGAACAATTGACATACCAGAACTAGAATGCTTTGTTAAATTTCTTAATTATCGTAGTTAGATCATAAATTGAGTTAGGATTAGGAGATAATCCCACTAACTAAATTAGGAGCTAACTGGGCCTTTAACAGGGCTAAATTGGGCTAGATTGAATAGCCTATTCAGCACCTAAAATCACGACCGGTAGTGGAACCGCTTGGGACTCGGTCTCCTAAGTGTTCTGGGTGGTGGTATTGCTAACAGTTAATACTGTTAGGTGGTGGTACCACTAGAGCTCGATCTCCGAGCTTTGTCAGGTGGTCGTACCACCCAAACTAAGTGATGGTACCACCTAGTGTCAGTCTATAGGCGGTAGTACGTCCCAATAATGGCGATGGTACCGCTAGTACCCCGAAATACAGGGAAATGATACTTTTTGGCTCAAATTCTAAAGCCATTGGGGCCTATAAATACCCCACCCTTTTCTACATGAAAGGGTAACAAAGTGCAATCAAAAGTGTGAAAAAATCTTAAGTGTTAGGGGTATTAAAAGTGTTATAAAAGTGAGAAGAGTCCTCCTCCTCCCTCTCTTAGCTTTGTAATCATCCAAGAAAGAGGAGTGAGGCTTGTAAGGGTTATCTCTTAAACCCATGAAAATGAGAAAGCATTATAAAGAGGTGGTTGGTCTTCGCCTATTGAAGGAGGACCATCAGTGGATACTGGTGACCTCGACGGAGGAGGAATCAGAAGTGGATGTAGGTCACAATGAGTGAACCACTATAAATTCCGGTGTGTTCTTTCTTTACTATAAATTCTCTTTACTGTATTCAACTTTACTACATTACAAACTCCCCAACCTTTTCTTCTCTACTAATTCAAAGTGAAGCAAATGATTTGAGTCGAAACCGATTTTTATCGTACGAAGGCTTTCAAATTGACATAATTTTTTCATTGCACTAACTCACCACTCCCCCCTCCCTCTTCCTCCTCTTAGTGCCACTCTTGATCCTAACAATTGGTATTAGAGTGAGATCACTCTTGTTTGGTTTGAAACCTAAGAGAGACGACAATTATCGATAACAAAGATGGTCATTCAATTACACATCCTCCCATGTTTAATGGGACGAATTACACATATTTGAAGACTAGAATGAAGATCTTTCTAATTTTAATAGATTTTGAGTTATAGAATCTTGTGAAAAATGACTTTAAAAAATATTTTCTTCCAATGAGTGATTGGAATGAGTTGGAGAAGAAGACTTTCACTTTAAATGCCAAGGCTATGAATAACTTGTTTTGTACTTTAGATAAAAACGAGTTCAATCAAGTGTCTATTTATGAAATGACTTTTGATATTTGACACACACTCGAAATTATTCACGAAGGCACTAGCAGAGTAAAGGAGTCAAAGATAAATCTTTTAGTTCATACTTATGAATTATTTCAGATGAAGCCAAGCGAGACTATTATCGACATGTACACCCATTTTACAGATGTCGTCAATAGTTTGAAAACTCTTGATAAATATTTTTTAAATTTTAAATTTATTAATAAAATCTTGAGATCCCATCCAAAGAGTTGGGACCCTAAAGTAACGGTCATTCAAGAGACCAATGATTTAGGCAACTTTCCTCTCGAAGAATTTATTGGGTCACTAATGACCTATGAGATGACCTGCAATGCTCATGAAGAGCTTGAGAATAGCCTTTCAAAGAACATGAAGGATATGTCACTAAGAACTCAAGAAGACCACTTGAAAGAAAATTCAAGTGATGAGGACTATGATGATGACTTGACACTTCTGACAAGAAAGTTTAAAAAATTTATAAAAAGGAATAAATTTAAAAATGACACTAAAAATAAATTTGAACCCAAGAAAGAACAAGTTATATGCTACAAATGCAAGAAGTCTGGACATTTCAAAACCGAATGTCCCCAAGCAAAGAAGAAGCAATCAAAGAAGAAGAAGACTCTTAAAACAACTTGGGACGATTCAAGTACATCCGAAGAAGAGAAGCCAACCAACATAGAGCAAGTTGCTCACTACGCACTAATGGTTATCGAGATGAGGTCAGCAGTTCATTAGATGCAAATTTATCTTTTGATGAATTACTAAGTGCTTTTCATGATTTATTTGATGAATGTAAATTAGTTAGTAAAAAATATAAACTGTTAAAAAAGGAGCATGCTTCTCTTATTAGTGATTTTGATAAATTAAAAGTTGAGCACAATGATAGTTTAGCTTATTAGAAGTTTTAGATACCCAAATGTGTTTCTAAACCATTATAATAGAAATACAAGAAAACTAATGTGGAAATGAAATAGCATACCTCTAGCCATTGTTGTCAAGAATTTCAGCAATGGTTTCTTCTTGAACTTTGACACTTCTCGACTCAGAACTCTCACTTTAGATGATATAGGAAATCCTTTAGACTTCAAAGAGACCAAAATCCTCGTTTATATAAATGTTTTCCCATTAAAAATATTTATTATCACCAACTCATAACGTTCAAGAATTAATTCAAATTTGTAACGTTTGGACCATAATTAAGAATTTTAATGATATTAAATAAAATTTTTAATAATAATGGTTACATTTAGAATGAAAAATTAAAATATTTAAACCACACTAAATGAAGAAATTGATTATAATAAATGATAAACTTAACGAGAACCATTACATTATTATTAAATAAAATATTTAATAATAACGGTTACATTCTCTCATTTTGTCTATACGTTTAGCTTAATAATTTGAATTAATCTTTATCGAATAATTTTTTTAAGAAATAAATATATGAATCATAGCGATAAGTCCTCTAAGAGCAAGTATTATCATCCATGTATCATGATATATTTAGTTTCTTAATCTTAATATGGTAATATTACTTAATGAATAAACCTTATATTTATTCTTAGTCTAGTAACAATATATTTTCTCAAAATAATATGCACATGAATGAGAAAATATCATAATATATAAGAGTTTCAATATCATTATAAAGTGGAACCAAGTCTTATGTTCTCTACATGATCCTTGAATTTCAGAGGTGGCATGCCTTTAGTCAAAGGATGAGTAATCATCAATTCAATGCTAATATGCTCAATGACCACTTTCTTTTCTTTTATATATTCTCTTATAGCTAAATATTTAGTTTCTTAATCTTAATGTGGTAATATTACTTAATGAATAAACCTTATGTTTATTTTTGATCTAGTAACAATATATTTTCTCAAAATAATGTGTATATGAATGAAAAAATATCACAATATACAAGAGTTTCAATATCATTACAAAGTGGAACCAAGTCCCATTTTCTCTACATGATCCTTGAATTTCAGAGGTGGCATGCCTTTAGTCAAAGGATGAGCAATCATCAATTCAATGCTAATATACTCAATGACCACTTTCTTTTCTTTTATATGCTCTCTTATAGCTAAATACTTAATGTCGATGTGTTTACTGCGACTTTCACTTTCATTGTTTTTAACCATAAAGACAGCAGTTGAATTATTGTAGAAAATTCTTAATGGCCTAGAAATAAAATATATGATTCTAAGCCCAGAAATGAAACTCTTAAGTCATACACCATATGAAGTAGTCTTAAATAAGAGACAAACTCAACTTCTATGGTAGAAGTAGCAATCAAGGTCTGCTAAGTGCTTCTTCAAGAAATAGCTCCTCCAGCCATCATAAAAATATATCCTGATATTGATTTACGAGAATCAACACAACCAATCACATCCAGATTATCTGTATGTCCATACATAAGCATGTAATCTTTGGTTCCTTGTAGATACCTCATCACTTTCTTTGCAGCTCTCTAGTGGTTCATACCTATATCTCTGATATCGACCTAGCATCCCCACAACAAATACAATATTAGGTCTATTACAGACCTAAGTATACATAAGGCTTCCTATGACAAAAGTATATGAGATGTTTTTTCATTGATTCCCTTTCAAGGTTGTTCTTTGGGCATTGGTTCAAACTGAACCTATCACCTTTTATAATAGGAGCAACACTTGGTGAACAATCCTTCATCCAAAATCTTTCTAAAAGTTTATCGATATAGGTTTCTTGTGATAGACTTAAAATGCCTCAAGGTCTATCTCTATAGATCTTAATACCAATGACATAAGATGCTTTACCCATATCCTTCATGTCAAAATTTTTAGAAAGGAATTATTTCACCTCATGCAGCAAACCCTTATCATTTGTTGTAAGCAAAATATTATCTATGTATAAAACAAGGAAACATATTTTACTTCCACTGACCTTCTGGTATATGTATTGATCCATGGATTTTCAACAAATCCGAATGAAGAAATCACTTCATAGAATTTAAAATACTATTAGCGGGAGACTTGTTTTAAACCGTATATATACTTCTTAAGCTTACAAACTAAATGTTCACTAACACTAGAGGAGAAACTTTCAAATTGTTTCATATAAACCTCTTCCTCTATATCTCTATTAAAAAATACTATTTTCACATCTATTTCTTGCAACTCAAGGTCAAAATGAGCAACCAATGCCAAAATGATACGAAGAAAATGTCTCTGTATAATCAATTCCCTCTTTTTGAGTAAATTTCTTTGCAACAAGTCTTTTCTTTTATCTCTCAATGTTGCCTAATGAATCTTTCTTGGTTTTAAAGACCCATTTGTAGCTAATAGCCTTTACTTCATTAGGCAACTCTATAAGATCCTAGACTCCATTGCTCATCATGGAATTCATCTCTTCTTTCATGGTATCGTGCCACAAATTTGATTCTTTGTAACTCATGGCTTGTGAAAAGGTTTTAGGATTATTTTTGGCCCCAATATTATAGTCAGATTCTTATAGATATACAATATAATCACCAGGAATTGTTGATCTTTTATTTCTAGTAGATCTTCTTAATGTTGTACTAATGTTTTCTTAAGGAACTTGTGGTTCAACTAGTTGTTCAAGATCTTGTTATAATTCCTGAACCACTTGATCTATTAGAATACTATCAGCAACTTATGGAATTTCAATGATTGGTTATTCAGCACCAGTTTGTACTTAAGGAGTGCTATGAACTATAACCAATCTATCATTTGATGTGGAAGGTTGATATTCTATATGATTATATGCATAAACTATGTTCATGAAATGATCGCTCCCACTAATCATGTCATCCTTAAGAAATTTAGCGTTTCTTGATTCCATAGTCTTAGTTGTGTGAGATGGATAATAGAACCTGTAACCTTTGGACTTTTCGGCATATGTAATAAAATACCTACTAATAGTCCTCGAGTCCAGTTTCTTCTCTTATGGATTATATATCCTGACCTCAGATAGACATCCCCAAACGTGCATATGTCGCAAACTTAGTTTCCAACCTTTCCATAATTCAAATGGTGTCTTTTAGATAGCCTTGATTGGAACTCGATTTAATATATACATAGTCGTCTTTAGTGCTTCAGTCCACAAGAACTTAGGAAGATTGGAGTTGCTAAGCATACTACACACTATGTCTAATAATGTTAGGTTTCTTCTTTCTGCAACACCATTCTGGTCTGGAGAACCAAGCATAGTGCATTGGGCAACAATCTCATGTTCTTGAAGAAACTTAGCAAAATGACTAGGTGCTTGTCCATTTTCAGTATATCTACCATAATATTCTCTACCTCTATCTGATTTCACAATTTTAATTTGCTCACCACATTGGTTCTTAACTTCAACCTTAAAGACTTTGAAGGCGTCCAATGCTTCATTTTTGTTGGTTTACCTTTCTTTTCAAGCCATTATTAGAATTTCATACATTCCTTCTTCATGTGTCCCTTTCTTTTGCAAAAGAAATACTTTGCTTCTTTCTTGATATCAGCTTAGGGTGGTATTTTACTGTTTTCTTGCTGATGAGCTTTTTGATTGGCTTATTTTTTGTCAGTTTTATTCTTCTCGCGAGTGGTTACTACCAATGCACTCTCACTCAGTTCCATCACTAGCCTCTCTTCTTTTTGAACACAAATGGTTATTAATTATCGCTCCCACTAATCATGTCATCCTTAAGAAATTTAGCGTTTCTTGATTCCATAATCTTAGTTGTGTGAGATGGATAATAGAACCTGTAACATTTGGACTTTTCAACATATGCAATAAAATACCCACTAATAGTCCTCGGGTCTAGTTTCTTCTCTTGTGGATTATATATCTTGACCTCAGATAGACATCCTTAAACGTGCATATGTCGCAAACTTAGTTTCCAACCTTTCCATAATTCAAATGGTGTTTTTTAGATAGCCTTGGTTGGAACTCGATTTAATATATACATAGTCGTCTTTAGTGCTTCAGTCCACAAGAACTTAGGAAGATTAGAGTTGCTAAGCATACTACACACCATGTCTAATAATGTTAGGTTTCTTCTTTCTGCAACACCATTCTGGTCTGGAGAACCAAGCATAGTGCATTGGGCAAAAATCTCATGTTCTTGAAGAAACTTAGCAAAATGACTAGGTGCTTGTCCATTTTTAGTATATCTACCATAATATTCTTCACCTCTATCTGATCTCACAATTTTAATTTGCTTACCACATTGGTTCTTAACTTCAACCTTAAAGACTTTGAAGGCGTCCAATGCTTTATTTTTGTTGGTTTACCTTTCTTTTCAAGCCATTGTTAGAATTTCATACATTCCTTCTTCATGTGTCCCTTTCTTTTGCAAAAGAAATACTTTGCTTCTTTTTTGATATTAGCTTAGGGTGGTATTTTACTGTTTTCTTGTTGATGAGCTTTTTGATTGGCTTATTTTTTGTCAGTTTTATTCTTCTCGCGAGTAGTTACTACCAATGCACTCTCACTCAATTCCATCACTAGCCTCTCTTCTTTTTGAACACAAATAGTTATTAATTCATTGATTGATTATTTATCCTTATATGTATTATATGAAATCTTAAAAGACCCATATTGGTGTAGAAGGGTGTTCAGAATGTAGTGCACTAGGAAGGATTCTGACATATTAACAACGAGTTTCTTAAGTTGAGCTGTAATTTATCGCATTTGTATTATATGCTCACGCACACCCTTTATGTTGGTGAGTCTAAGGGATGAGAATTTTATTATTATGGTACTTGCTAGTGCCTTTTTTGAAGTGACGAATTGCTCATCAATAGCTTGTAGCAAGTATCAGACCTTTTCATGCTGGTCAATAGAACCACGTATGCCAACACTTATCTTAGTCTTGATAAACATCACGCAGAGCTTATTGGATCGCTCTTATCGCTCATATAACGTGACCTCAGTTGGAGTGCTGGTATTAGTGACTATAGGTGGTTCGTCTTTCCTAATAAAATAATCAATATCCATCTACTATAAATGAAGGAGAACCCTCTCCTTTCATATCTTATAGTTATCACTCCTAAGTTCGGGAATGTCACATCGAATATCAGAGAAATTAATAGTTTGAGTAACTGCAAAAAATCAAATATGTTTATGTTAAAATTTGGGATTTAATAGTTTAAATTGTATGTTTTACCAATGTGAAACATGCTAAAAATATGAATCTCATGACATAAAAATTGCTTGTGGGCTAAATTCTTAATTCAAATGGTCTTTATGATAAAACCATCAAATTATATTCTAATTCATAATCCCTGTAGGTAAATTATGAAAATAATCTGATATTTTATCCTGATTATATTAGATATAATAAAAGATCCTATGGGATAATAATTATTATATTAAATATAATCAGTCATGATGTCTAATTACTTACGTGATCCTTATTTTAACTTTATATATAATTTTAGTTAATTAAGGATGTTGTAACTAATTCTTAATTAATTAAGATTATATGGATCACTAGACATTTTGGACATATAAAATTGATTCATAAGCATGAATTAATATAACCAAATATGCATATATAATATGAACATTTTATCGACTAAAAATATTGAAAATATTATATCCTCATAATTTTCAATATGAAATATATCAAGATGTTTAAAAAAGAAACCAAAATCAAATCAGATTCATAGTATAAATATGAAAACTCTTTTATATTAAGGCAGAGGTCAATTGGCTCTGATACCAATTGTTAGAAGTTTTAGATACCAAAATGTGTTTCTAAATCAATATAATAGAAACATAAGAAAACTAATGCAAAAATGAAATAGTGTACCTCCAGCCATTTGTTAGGATCGAGAGCACTAAGAGGGGGGGGGGGGGGGTGAATTAGTGCAGCGGAAATCTTTCAGCGATTAAAAACGAAAGCTGCGTTCGTTTGATAAAAACTATTTTGATGCAAAAGCCGATTCTAAGAATACTTATGATTAAGTACAGTTTATGTCTAAACACAGTTTGCGTCTAAGCGCAGTTTACACAGTTTGCGTCTAAATGCAGATTGCGTCTAAGCGCAGTTTGGCGCAGTTTGCGTTTAAGCGCAGTTTGCGTCTAAGATCAGATTGCGTCTAAGCGCAGTGCAGTTTACGTCTAAACGCAGTTTTACGTCTAAACACAGTTTTACGTCTAAACGTAGTTTTACGTCTAAACGCAGTTTTCGTCTAAACGTAGTTTTACGTCTAAACGTAGTTTTACGTCTAAACGCAGTTTGCGTCTAAACGTAGTTTTACGTCTAATCGTAGTTTTACGTTTAAAAGTAGTTTACGTCTAAAACACAGTTTTACGTCTAAACACAGTTTGCGCAGTTTACGTCAAAAACACAGTTTTACGTCTAAACACAGTTTGCGCAGTTTACGTCTAAACGCAGTTTTAAAGGAATCTGAACTTAGAAACTTCGTTCGTAAAAGCGTAGAAGACAGTTTTGCAGAATCAAAACGTAAACGTAAACTGTAATGTATGAAGACACCGATTTACGTCTGAATGCAGATTCGGAAAGATCAGCACTTAGAAACTTGTTCGTAAAGGCGCAAAGAGCAGTAGCTATGTAGGAGGTTTGCAGTAATGATAAAGTGCTCAAAATAAACGCAAACCAGAGATTTAGAGTTGTTCGGTCAGTCTTGACCTACTCCACTTTTGGCTTCCTCCACCGACGAGGTCACCGACGTCAACTAGAGGCCTTCCTTCAATAGGCGAAGGCCAACTGCCCTTTTACAGATTCACTCCTTTTGATGGGCTCAGGAGACAACCCTTACAGGACCTTTCTCTCCTCTCTTTACAACTCAAGACTTGAAGAACAGAAAGAGGAGAACTTTAGGACTTTACACAAATTTGAGCTCTTAGAATCACAGAAAAGATCAAGAATTCGGTGTAGGTCTGTATCTTTTCAGTGCTGAATGGGTGGGGTATTTATAGGCCCCAACCCAGTTCAAATTTGGAGCTCAAAACGATCAAATCCCGGAATTTCGGGATCAGGCGGTTGCACCTCCTGACTGGAGAGGTTGCACCGCTTGGCAGAGCTCGAAGACTGAGCCTCTGGGCGGTGCTACCTCTGTCAGGGGCGGTTGCACCTCTCTGCCAGAGCTCGAAGACCGAGCTCAGGCGGTTGCACCGCCTGACTGGAGAGGTTGCACCGCCTGGCAGAGCTCGAAACTTGAGCTCTGGCGGTGCTACCTCCTGACAGAGGAGGTTGCACCGCCCAGTCTCGCTCGGAGACTGAGCCCTGGGCGGTTGCACCTCTTGGCTGGGGCGGTTGCACCGCCCAGTCTCGCTGGGAGACATAGCCTGGGCGGTGCCACCTCCTGGCCTAGGCGGTTGCACCTCCTGGTGCAATCAGGGTCTGAATGGTTAGCTCCATTCGGCCCAATTTCAGTCTTTCAGGGGCCCAATTGCCCCAAGATTAAGCTAATGGGATCACCTCCCATTTTCCAACTTAATCAACGTGCTAACTACGATTAGATCTAAGACAATTCATGCAGCTTTGCTTTGGTGCGTCAATCGCTTCTTCCGGCGAGTTTCCGGCGAACTTCCGTCGATCATCCGATGAACCCTCGGTGATGCTCCTGCGGACTTCCGGCAAACTCCTGGACTTTGCGACGATCCACTTGGCGAGTTTTGACGAGCTTCGCTTGGCAAGCTTCTGGACTTCTCGGATCTGTTCTCGCAGAACCTCCGACGACCGTCCGAACTTCCGTCGAACTCTCGAACTCCCAATGTGATCATGAACTTAACTCCGACGCAACTCCTGCTGCTTGTCTAACTTTCATCGTATTTAATCCTGCACACTTATCTCAACACATAGATTAGACAACAAATGACAATTGACTTCATCATCAAAATCCGAGATTCAACAATCTCCCCCTTTTTGATGATGACAATCAATTGATAATGGAGTTATCCTTAACTCCCCCTGTCTATATGCCATAGTTGAGAGAAGTCAACCTTGAATTCAAGACCTAAGAATTCAAGTGACGTATTGATAAGTTAGATCAGTTAAACTTATCAATACTCCCATCATGATACTCATCATGATGTATCTCTTCAAAGATGATGTCAAGGCTTGACATACATCATCAAGTTTGTATGATTGTGTTTGTAACTATTCATCATGTAGTTTGAACATTATCATATAAAGCTGTGAAGCACTATTACATGATGCACACATTAGCAAGTTTTGCATTTTCTTCACATGATAAGATATCAACTTAGGGCATAATGCAAACTTTAGCACATGTTCATATATCTCTTGGTGATGCAAGGATGGCATAATCATAGCAGTGTTTATAGCATCACTCATAGTATTTCTAATCATGGCAGTGTGTATCAATTCATATATCTCCCCCTTTGTCATCAACAAAAAGCATAGTAATTATGATACCAGGAAAATAATAATAGCAAGCTTATAGAGGAATTTTATATAGATTGCTTTAAATACTTCTTCCCCTTTTTGTTATAATCCATTGTCTATGTAAAGATTTTGCAGGATGGAATACATACACATGAATCACTTCATCAAATCTATTTCAGAAACTTATTTTTCATGAAAGTGTACGAGAAAATCTGTTTTATAGCATTCGAATAAATAAGATGCATTCGGACAAGATTTTGTTGCAGATTTTCACATATAATCATAGAAGCATGGCAATCAAGTGATTTGATCATTCAATATAGTCCGAAAAATAATTTTAACAAATTTATCTATTCGGACACATCAACATTCCTAATTCTCTTTGAATGAAATCAAATTGTTCTTCACTTAGAGGTTTTGTAAAAATGTCAGCTAGTTGATGTTTAGTATTAATGAACTCTATGGTTACATCATGATTAGTGACATGATCTCGTATAAAGTGATGTCTAATATCAATATGTTTTGTTCTTGAGTGTTGTATAGGATTCTTAGTTAAGCATATTGCACTCGTGTTATCACATTTAATGGGAATATCTTTAAGATTAACTTTGTAATCTTCTAAAGTGTTTTTCATCCATACAACTTGTGCACAGCATGCACTTGCTGCAATATATTCAGCTTCGGTTGTTGATAGAGCAACCAAGCTTTGTTTCTTAGATGACCAGGAAACAAGGGCATGTCCTAAAAATTGACATGATCCTGATGTGCTTTTTCTATCTAGTCTACAGCTAGCGAAGTCCGCATCAGCATAAGCTGTTAACTCAAAATTTTCTGATTTTGGGTACCATAATCCTAGATTTGTGGTTCCATTAAAATATCTAAGTATTCTTTTAACTGCTTTTGAGATGAGATATCTTAGGGTTTGATTGAAATCTAGCACAAAGTCCTACACTGAACATGATGTCTGGTCTGGTGGCAGTGAGGTAAAGTAAACTTCCTATCATACCCCTATAAGTTTTTTGATCAAAGCTTTCTCCACTTTCATTAATTTCTAACTTAGTGGAGGTGCTCATAGGAGTGTTACTAGCCTTTGAGTTGTTCATATTAAACCTTTTTAATAAATTCATGGTATATTTAGTTTGACTAATAAAGATGTCATTGCTTAGTTGTTTGATTTGTAAACCTAAGAAGAATGTTAATTCTCCCATTAAGCTCATTTCGAATTCAAGACTCATAGTTTTAGCAAAAGATTCACACAGAGATTCATTTGTAGAGCCAAAGATAATATCATCAACATAAATCTGAGCAATGAGAAAATTATTTTCAAAATTCTTGATAAACAATATAGTATCAACCTTGCCTTTTGTAAAGTTATTTTTGATAAGAAAAGAACTAAGTCTCTCATACCAAGCCCTTGGGGCTTGTTTTAAACCATAGAGAGCTTTAGTTAATTTAAACACATGATTAGGGAGGCTATTATTTTCAAATCCAGGAGGTTGTTCAACATAAACTTCTTCGGAAATAAAGCCATTTAGAAAAGCGCTTTTAACATCCATTTGAAATAACTTAAAATTATTACTACTAGCGTAGGCAAGGAGCATCCTTGTGGCTTCCAATCGAGCCACAGGTGCGAAGGTTTCTTCGTAATCGATACCTTCTTCTTGGTTGAAACCTTTGGCCACTAATCTAGTCTTGTTTCTAACCACGATACCATTTTCATCTTGCTTGTTTCTGAAAACCCATTTAGTACCAATAACTAAATGGTCATTTGGCCTAGGAACAAGCTTCCACACCTCATTTCTCTCAAATTGATTCAATTCATCTTGCATTGCGATAATCCATGAATCATCTTTCATGGCTTCGTCAATGCATTTGAGTTCAATTTGGGAGAGAAAGGCGGCGTCTGCACAAAAAGTTTTAAGAGAAGATCGTGTTTGAACCCCCTTTGACGTGTCTCCTAAGATTAGCTCCTTGGGATGAGCATCTACATACTTCCAATCCTTGGGTAAGGATATTTCGGGAGTGGATGCATCCAAGTTGCTAGTTGGAGAAGGGGTTTCATTTAAATTCAAGGAATCAAAATTAACATCTTCGTCAAGATCATTTTTCGTGATTTCGAAAATCTCATTGAAAACAACATGAACGAATTCTTCGATAATTAAAGTTCTTTTATTGAAGATACGAAAGGCTTTAGAAACAGTAGAATAACCAAGAAAGATTCCTTCATCGGATTTAGCATCAAATTTTCCTAAGTTGTCCTTTTCATTTAAGATAAAACACTTACACCCAAAGACTTTAAAATATGAAACATTGGGTTTTTTATTGTTCCATAACTCATAGGGAGTTTTGGTTAGTAGAGGTCTTACTAGAACTCTATTCAAAATGTAGCATGCAGTATTTACAACTTCGACCCAAAAATATTTGGGTAGGTTGTGTTCATTCAACATGGTTCTTGCTATTTCTTGTAAATTTTGATTTTTTCTTTCTACAACTCCATTTTGTTGAGGATTTCTAGGAGTAGAGAAATTATGGTTATATCCATTGAGTTCACAAAATTCCTGAAAATCATGGTTTTGAAATTCACCACCATGATCACTTCTAATTGATGAAATCATAGACCCTTTCTCATTCTGAACAAGTTTGCAAAACTTGGTAAAAGATCTAAGGCACTCACTTTTCTGTTTTAAGAAGTAAGTCCATGTGTATCTGCTATAGTCATCCACGATGACGAAGGCGTATTTGCTACCTCCTAGGCTTGATGTGGAGATTGGTCTGAACAAGTCCATATGGATCAATTGTAAGGGCCTAGAGGTGCTTATTTGATTTTTAGATTTGAAGCTACTCTTAATTTGTTTACCTAATTGGCAAGCATCACATACATTATCTTTGATGAACTTGATATGAGGAATTCCTCTTACAAGTTCTTTGGATGATATTTGAGTGATTAGTTTCATGCTAGCATGACCTAATCTTCTATGCCATATCCAAGCATCCTCATTCAAAGCAGAAAAACACATTTCATTACACAAATCATTGATGTCAATAGTGTATACGTTATTTTGTTTCAATGCAATCATAGATATATTTTTGTGTGGTTTTTCAATGATGCAAGCATTAGATTCAAATCTTATAATATATCCTTTATCACATAATTGACTAATGCTCAAGAGGTTATGTTTTAAACCATCAACTAGCAAAACATCTTCAATAGAGAAGTTGGATTTGTTACCTATGGTTCCTTTGCCAATGATTTTACCCTTGTTGTTGTCTTCGAAGGTGACATATCCTTCGTCTATGCTAGTGAGCTTAGAGAATTGAGATGGATCTCCGGTCATATGCCTTGAGCATCCACTATCAAGGTACCATCTCTTGCTCCTAGCTTGCGATGGTTTAGTTTTCTACAAGAAAGGATGATGTTTAAGTACCCATTTGCTTTTGGGTGCCTCATAAATAGATCTACATTTCTTATCATGTTGCATAGAATTTGTCATGGTTCCTTTAGGAACCCAAATCAATTTGTTTGGACTTATTTTCTTGAATGGACAACAATGTGTCTTGTGTCCAAATTTACAACAGAAGTTACATTTGTCTTGATGTCGAATATGTAAGATGGAGCCTTTTATGAAGGTGGTTGGATTTTGGTGAGGACTTCTCACGAATCCAATTCCACTTCTTTTGGGAACGTGACCCTTGTTTGTAAGGATCATGTTCAATGACTTGCTACCAACCTCGAATTTCTTCAAGGTGTCCTTAAGTAGCAAGTTTTCTTTTTGGAGAGTTTCTAGATCATGGCATTTTATGCATGGGCTTAAACTATCATGATGTTCAGCATTTAACTTATCGAAATTACAAATAAGACTATCATGCTCCTTTTTTAGCAATTTGTATTTACTACTGATAGTCTTACACTCATCAAACAATTCATGGAAAGCATTTAATAATTCATCGAATGATAAATCTGCATCTATTGAATTTGTTACCTCATCTTCGATGGCCATTAAGGCGTAATGAGCAACTTGCTCGGTGTTGGACTCCTCTTCTTCGGATGCACTCGAGTCATCCCATGTTGCTTGAAGCGCCTTCTTCTTTGATGTTCTCCTTTTGACTTGGGGACAATTACTCTTGTAGTGTCCCGACTTTTTGCATTCATAGCAGATTACTTGATCCTTCTTGGGTTCAAGTTTATTTTTTGCATTATTCTTAAACTTGTTTCTTTTAAAGAACTTTTTAAACTTTCTTGTTAGAAGTGCCAAGTCATCATCACAGTCCTCATCACTTGAGTTTTCTCTCAAGTGGCATTCAGAAGTTTTGAGTGCCATATCCTTCCTGTTCTTTGGAAGGATGTCTTCTTGCTCTTCATGAGCTTTACAAGTCATTTCGTAGGTCATTAATGACCCGATTAGTTCTTCAAGAGGAAAATTTCACAGATCTTTTGCCTCTTGAATAGCAGTGACTTTAGGATCCCAACTCTTAGGAAGGGATCTTAGTATCTTATTAACAAGCTCAAAATCCGAAAAGCTCTTTCCGAGTCCTTTTAGACCGTTGACGACATCCGTGAAACGGGTAAACATGTCGCCAATGGTTTCACTCGGTTTCATCCGAAAAAGTTCGAAAGAATGTAACAGCAAATTGATTTTTGACTCTTTTACTCTACTTGTGCCTTCATGGGTCACTTCGAGTGTGTGCCAAATATCAAATGCAGTTTCACAAGTTGAAACACGGTTAAACTCGTTTTTATCAAGTGCACAAAATAAGGCATTCATAGTCTTTGCATTAAGAGCGAAAGCCTTCTTCTCCAAATCATTCCAATTGATCATTGGAAGAGAAGACTTCAAAAATCCGTTTTCGACAAGATTCCACAGTTCAAAATCCATAGAAATAAGAAAGATCCTCATTCGGGTCTTCCAATAGGTGTAGTTCGTCCCACTGAACATGGGTGGACGCGTAATAGAATGCCCCTCTTGGTTTCCGGCGTATGCCATTTCTCTTGGGTTTTAATCCGTTAGAGAGTTAACCTTGCTCTATTACCAATTCTTAGGATCGAGAGCACTAAGAGGGGGGGGGGGGGGGGGGGTGAATTAGTGCAGCGGAAATCTTTCAGCGATTAAAAACGAAAGCTGCGTTCGTTTGATAAAAACTATTTTGATGCAAAAGCCGATTCTAAGAATACTTATGATTAAGTACAGTTTATGTCTAAACACAGTTTGCGTCTAAGCGCAGTTTACGTAGTTTGCGTCTAAATGCAGTTTGCGTCTAAATGCAGATTGCGTCTAAGCACAGTTTGGCGCAGTTTGCGTTTAAGCACAGTTTGCGTCTAAGATCAGATTGCGTCTAAGCGCAGTGCAGTTTGCGTCTAAACGCAGTTTTACGTCTAAACACAGTTTTACGTCTAAACGTAGTTTTACGTCTAAACGCAATTTGCGTCTAAACGCAGTTTTACGTCTAAACGTAGTTTTACGTTTAAAAGTAGTTTACGTCTAAAAAACACAGTTTTACGTCTAAACACAGTTTGCGCAGTTTACGTCAAAAACATAGTTTTACGTCTAAACACAGTTTGCGCAGTTTACGTCTAAACGCAGTTTTAAAGGAATCTGAACTTAGAAACTTTGTTCGTAAAAGCGCAGAAGACAGTTTTGCAGAATCAAAACGTAAACGTAAACTGTAATGTATGAAAACACCAATTTACATCTGAATGCAGATTTGGAAAGATCAGCACTTAGAAACTTGTTCGTAAAGGCGCAAAGAGCAGTAGCTATGTAGGAGGTTTGCAGTAATGATAAAGTGCTCAAAATAAACGCAAACCAGAGATTTAGAGTGGTTCGGTCAGTCTTGACCTACTCCACTTTTGGCTTCCTCCACCGACGAGGTCACCGACGTCAACTAGAGGCCTTCCTTCAATAGGCGAAGGCCAACTGCCCTTTTACAGATTCACTCCTTTTGATGGGCTCATGAGACAACCCTTACAGGACCTTTCTCTCCTCTCTTTACAACTCAAGACTTGAAGAACAGAAAGAGGAGAACTTTAGGACTTTACACAAATTTGAGCTCTTAGAATCACAGAAAAGATCAAGAATTCGGTGTAGGTCTGTATCTTTTCAGTGTTGAATGGGTGGGGTATTTATAGGCCCCAACCCAGTTCAAATTTGGAGCTCAAAACGATCAAATCCCGGAATTCCGGGATCAGGCGGTTGCACCTCCTGACTGGAGAGGTTGCACCGCCTGGCAGAGCTCGAAGACTGAGCCTCTGGGCGGTGCTACCTCTGTTAGGGGCGGTTGCACCTCTCTGCCAGAGCTCGAAGACCGAGCTCAGGCGGTTGCACCGCCTGACTGGAGAGGTTGCATCGCTTGGCAGAGCTCGAAACTTGAGCTCTGGCGGTGCTACCTCCTGACAGAGGAGGTTGCACCGCCCAGTCTCGCTCGGAGACTGAGCCCTGAGCGGTTGCACCTCTTGGCTGGGGCGGTTGCACCGCCCAGTCTCACTGGGAGACATAGCCTGGGCGGTGCCACCTCCTGGCCTAGGCGGTTGCACCTCCTGGTGCAATCAGGGTCCGAATGGTTAGCTCCATTCGGCCCAATTTCAGTCTTTCAGGGGCCCAATTGCCCCAAGATTAAGCTAATGGGATCACCTCCCATTTTCCAACTTAATCAACGTGCTAACTACGATTAGATCTAAGACAATTTCTGCAGCTTTGCTTTGGTGCGTCAATCGCTTCTTCCGGTGAGTTTCCGGCGAACTTCCGTCGATCATCCGATGAACCCTCGGTGATGCTCCTGCGGACTTCCGGCAAACTCCTGGACTTTGCGACGATCCACTTGGTGAGTTCCGACGAGCTTCGCTTGGCAAGCTTCTGGACTTCTCGGATCTGTTCTCGCAGAACCTCCGACGACCGTCCGAACTTCCGTCGAACTCTTGAACTCCCAACGTGATCATGAACTTGACTCCGGCGCAACTCCTGCTGCTTGTCTAACTTTCATCGTAGTTAATCCTGCACACTTATCTCAACACATAGATTAGACAACAAATGACAATTGACTTCATCATCAAAATCCGAGATTCAACACCATTGTTATCAAGAATTTCAGCAAATGGTTTCTTCTTGAACTTTGGCACTTTTCGGCTCAGAACTCTTGCTTTAGATGGTGTAGGAAATTCTTTAAACTTCAAAGAGATGTTGAACCCAGGGATCAAAATCCTCGTTTATATAGATGTTCTCCTATCAAGAACATTTATTATCACCAACTCATAACGTTCAAGAATTAATTCAAATTTGTAATGTTTGGACCATAATTAAGAATTTTAATGATGTAAAATAAAATCTTTAATAATAATGGTTACATTTAGAATGAAAAATCAAAATATTTAAACCGCACTAAATGAAGAAATTGATTATAATGAATGATGAACTTAATAAGAATAGTTATATTATTATTAAATAAAATATTTAATAATAACGGTTACATAGCTCCTTGCACAAAATGTGATGAATTAGAAACGCTTGAAACAGAAAACTTGCTACTGAAAGAAACCTTAGAAAAGTTTGAGATTGGTAGCAAGTCCTTAAACATGATCCTTGCCAATAAGAGTCACGTTCATATAAGAGGCGGAATTAAATTTGTGAGTAGCTCTCTCCAAAATCAAACCACTTTTGTTAAAGGCCCTACATTGCATGTTTTACCCCGAAACAAATGCAACTTTTGTTACAAATTTGGACATGTTACGTACAAATATCCATTTAAGAGATATAGTCTACATAAATTGATTTGAGTTCCTAAAGGAACCTTAAATAACTCAATGCAATATGATAAGTTATGTAGATCGATTTTTGAGGCGCCCAAGGTCAAATCGGTATCTAAAAATCACCCTTTTTTGTAGAATTATCTATCATAATAAGTTAAGAGCAAGAATGATAGTTTGATAGTGGATGCTTAGAGCTTATGACCGGAGATCCAAAATAACTCATAAAGCTCTCCAGGTAAAATAACAAAGAAAAGATCATTAGAATTAAAACTACCAGTTACAAAATGATACTTATATTCTATAAGATCATGTTTAATGACTTGATGATGCAATGATTATCTGAAATCTTATATGATAAACACTTGATCTTGATCTCTCAATATTTGAAACTTGAGAATTCTTATGCATGAGTTCCTTTTTCATAGTTTTCGGATTTTTGGATTTCTCGACATTTGAAAATTGATTCTTCATTTACTATTATTTCTTCTCATTAAGGGAAATATGATTCATGGAACATTAGTATGATTGGTCTTTTATGAATTGATAATTTCAATAAAAGTTCTTCCTCCCATTTGCCAAAATTGAACTTCATTGTGACTTGATACGATATTTACGCGAATAAGCATTCGCACCACAAAATGACTATGATCTTGCTTAAAAGAGTAGGTAAGAATTCTTACCTATTGAGAAGCAATGATGCTAAATGAAGAAAAACAATAAGTTGAGAAAAACAATGCACTGGCGGTGGCACCCCTGGACTGGCGGTAGCACCGCCAATAGGCACGGGTTATAGGCAGTGGCACCACCTGCAACTCTGTCCTATAAAAAGGCTTTTAGGGTCAGTGGTAGAACCAATCCCAAGCCCTTCTACATCTGTTCCCCACACCTATAAACCCCTCTCCACCCCTCATTCTCCTTGCTCCTCCTCTAGAAACTCAAGGAAACCCTTCTCTTCTTCAAATCTAAGGATCAATCTTAACTTTTCAAAAAGATCACTATAAGGGTAATTCTCAAACCTTTTCTCTCAAATTTATTGATAAATCTTGCCTCTTATATGTAGCTCTCTCATTAATTATGTGTGTAGTGTCATGACATCTAGAAGATCCTTAAGGGACAATGGAAAGAGGAGAGTAGATGAAACCTATGACTCCCTACTCTTTGATTCTCCTCAATATACTCTTAAATTTCCTATCATAGAGTCTAGAAATATTCATAAGGGGAAATATGTAGATTTAGAGGAATTAAGCAATTTGGAACCAATTCAATGGTTTGCTAACCTAGATATCCTCCCAATCCTTCAAATAAGTGAACCTATCTATTCTAGACTTGTTAGATTATTTTACAACAACTTACATGTGGATGAACATGATAGGGTCTCCACTTATCTCTTAGGACATCATATACCCATTACGGATAGCGTAATCTGCAATCTCATAGGAATTGCTGAAAAAAGGAGAGGTTGTTATGTTAGAGGACAATGGGTCGAAGAATTAGTTGGGACCACTTATTCGCCTTAGGTACAATTTTTGGTAATCCAAACTTATCTATTCTTCCAAAAAGCTGTTAACATTTACTATCCTTCAACACCAAATTACTTCATCACATCTTGATAAATATTATACTCCCAAAACATTATCATCATGATGAAGTTAGCCAAATGGAGTTAGGTACGATGTATTAGATTATGAAGGGACATGAGAATTGTTTTGGTTACCTAATATAACAAAACATGATTGAACTATCGAAAAAAGACATGATGCTTCTATATGGTGGCCTAATCACTAGACTAATCCATGCCTATGACATAGTCATTCCACCTGATGAAGAAATAATAAAACTAGATAGGTTCAACATTATAAATAGAAACCTGCTAAGAAGATTAAGATGTATTATCAGAAATGGAATATGGACTAAACTACCTAGAAGGACTGACCTCCCCTCACCTGATCAAGAACCTGAAATACTAATATTTAGGGAAAATCAATTTTCTCCTACTAGTCCCTAGAAGGACTGACCTCCCCCCACCTGATCAAGAACCTAAAATACCAATTTGATTTAGTATGTAACGGATTTGATTTAGTGTGTAACGGATTTGATTTATGTTTGTTACACTTGATCCTTTTCATTGTTAAAGTTGAAGCATGATTTAATGAAACTCTTTTACTGTTTTGAATTTAACTTGGTTCAAATCCTTTCATGAATTTGGGTTAGATTCTTTCCTTACCCTTCTTCCTTTTCTTGTTCTTATGACAAAGGAAGAAAGAGACTTGCATAACTAAAAAAGAACCAAAAAGCCCTTGAGTAAATATGATTATCATGCAAAGTTTTTTTCATTTATTACTTGGATACATTGGTGTGAAACTTGCTTGAATTTTACCACACTTGCATTGTTGAATTATTCTCCTTTTTGTTGATGACAAAGGAGGAGAAATATAGTAAATTCTAAATTGATAACAAATTGGGATGTCTTAGATAAATGCATAAAATATATTTTATATTAGATTCTTGAATGACTTGCGAATGCTTGAAATATGATTAAATATGATTGGTATTGTCAAATACATACTTGAAAAATATCAAAATGTTTGCTTGAAATGCAACGAAATGTGGCATGATGACTTGTAAATATTTTATTCCTAGTATCATGCTTGAATTCGTATCATTTTGATATATGTCTTTCATTATGATAAGGTATCATAAGCTTAACTTGCTATTTACAATTGATATCTTGCCATGTAATGATGAATTGTTATCTTTTATCAAGAATTGTAATTTTGCTAAATTGCATATTCAAAATTCGTATCATATTTAAAAATGATGATTGTCTATCATTGGACTTGAAAATGGATGTCATGCCTTGACATCATTTTTATTGACATATACGTGGTATCGTATTTAGAATTACTAAATCATGATAAGTATCATGATGTGCATGTTGATAAGTTTAAATGAGAATAACTTATTGGTTTGATGCTTGAATTCAAAGGCCTTGAATTCAAGAATATCTTTTCTCAAGTATGGCATATAGATAAGGGGGAGTTAAGGTTAACTCAATCATCAATTGATTGTCATCATCAAAAAGAGGGAGATTATTGAATCTTGAATTTTGATGATGAAATCAATTGGTAAATTATTTGATATAATCTATATATTGAGAAAAGTGTGCAAGATTAACTACGATAGCAATAAGACAAAGCAAATGTTGTGTTGGAGTCAAGATCGAGATTTCGTTAGGAGTTCGAGAGTTAATCGGAAATCCGGACGTTCATCGGAAGTTCTGTTGGAATTAACTAAGAAGTCTAGGAGCTTGCCAAAGAAGCTCATCGGAACTCGCCAAGAAGATCATCGTGAAGTCCAGGAGCTTGCCAGAAGTCCACCAGAATATTACCGAGAGATCGTCGGAAGTTTGTCGGAAGATCGTTGGAAGCCCGTCGGAAGAACAATTGACGTACCAGAACTAGAATGCTTTGTTAAATTTCTTAATTATCGTAGTTAGATCATAAATTGAGTTAGCATTGGGAGGTAATCCCACTAACTCAATTAGGGGCTAATTGGGCCCTTAACAGGGTTGAATTGGACCAGATTGAACAGCTCATTTAGCACTTGAAATCACGGCAGGTGGTGGCACCACCTAGGACTCAATTTTTCCAAGTGTTCTAGGCAGTGGTACCAGCGACAGTTAATACCGTCAGGCGATGGTACCGCCCCTATCAGGCAGTGGTACCGCTAGAGCTCAGTCTCCTAGCCTTGTCAAGCGGTGGTACCACCTAGACTGAGTGGTGGTACCGCCCATTGTCAGTTTGCAGGTGATAGTACTATCCAATAATGGTAGTGGTATCGCCAGTACTCCGAAATCCGAGGAAATAACACTTTTTGGCTCTAATTCTGAAGTCATTGGGGCTTATAAATACCCCATCCTTTTCTGCATTAAAAGGTAACAAAGTACAATCAAAAGTGTGGAAAAATCTTAAGTGTTGAGGGTATTAAAAGTGTTATAAAAGTGAGAAGAGTCCTCTTCCTTCTCTTAGCTTTGTAATCATCCAAGAAAGAGGAGTGAGGCTTGTAAGGGTTATCTCCTAAACCCGTGAAAAGGAGAAAATACTGTAAAGAGGTGGTTGGTCTTTGCCTATTGAAGGAGGACCATTAGTGGACACTGGTGACCTCGACGGAGGAGGAATCGAAAGTGGATGTAGGTCACAACAACTAAACCACTATAAATTCCAGTATGTTATTTCTTTACTGCAAATTCTCTTTACTACATTCAACTTTACTACATTGCAAACTGCCCAACCTTCTCTTCTTTACTTATTCAAAGTGAAACAAACGATTTGAGTCGAAACCGGTTTTTATCGTATGAAGGCTTTCAAATTGACGTAATTTTTCTACTGCACTAATTCACCCCCTCTCACCCCCTCCCCCCCCCCCCCCCCCTCTTAGTGTCACTCTTGATCCTAACATGTATCACCCCGCACTAAATACAACTTTTATTATAAACTTGGACATATTACTTATAAATATCCATTTAAGAGATATAATCCATATAAATTAATTTGGGTTCTTAATGCAATATGATAAGTTGAGTAGATCGATTTATGAGGCACCCAAGGTCAAGTGGTTACCTAAAAATCGCCCTTTCTTTAGAAGTGTCTACCATCACAAGCTAGGAGCAAAAATAATATTTTGATAGTGAATGCTCAAGGCTTATGACTGAAGATCCAAGATACCTCGTAAAGCTCTCTAGCCAAAACAATAAAAGAAAGATCATTAGAATTAGAACTATCGATGACAAATTGATTTTGATTGAAGATACTTTATGTTCAATGTAACTATGCATGATGATTTTTTTATGATTTATGGCTTATTGGTCTTTATCATAATGAAAGTTTTTTTTTGGGTTTTAAATGATGATACATATTTTTGTTTAGCATAAAAGGCAAAGGCATACCTGTATGAAATCAAATCATTTAAATTGAAACAAAAAAGGGAGAATGTATGTCTTTTGAAAAAATCTCTATCTTATCGAGTTTTCATCTTAGAAATCCTTAGTGATGAATCTATTTATATTTTGAATCTCTTGAATTATGAAAGTGATTTTGATGATTATGAATTTGAATAAATTTTATTTATATCATGATCTTAATTTCTAGAAATTATAACTTAGGATTTTCCTTACATGAATCAAGATCTCTCAATTGATCTCTTATGTCTCTTTTTATCATTTTCTAAAGAGAAAAATTATCTAAATTGTTCTTTTAATTACAACTTGAAAGTTTTCTATGAATCATGATTTTTTTTTTCTTTCACTAAATATGAGATTCATCCAAATGAATCTTGATTCTTTCACTTAATATTTATAAATTAAGATTTATTATAAATCAAGATTTTTCATTAATTGTCCTCTTACGATTCCTCTTAGTATTTTCTTAAGAGGAGATTTTCTATATGAATCTTAAGAACTCTTACGCAGGAATCGAGATCATTTATTATTTATTCTCCTACAATTCTTTTGTTGTTTACTAAAGAGAATATCTTTCTTGGAATTCATGACTTAAAATTTCTTTTGAAGGATGATCTCCTAAGATTTCTTTTTGATTATTTAAGAGGTGATTTGTCAAAATGAATCATGTCTTTTGGTATTTACATGATCCTTAATATTATCTTTCATGACATGATGTATAATTCTTTTATATTTGTGATTGTAAACCTTATTTATAGGTAGAGTATTGATGTAAAAAAAAAAAAACTGTATCATTGTATTCTTCCACTCTACTTTTTTATTTACAATGACAAAGGGGAGAAAGGATATCACTAGCATTTCAAGAGATCGAAAAATCTTTTTATTTTATTTTAAATCTATTGAAAATGACTTTGTTGATTTGACAAATTGAATGAGTTGAAAATAATGATGAATGTTTTGAAAATAAATGTTTATATCATGTTTGATGATTTTACATTTTGAAATTATGCGTTATGAGTTGAAGTGATGATGGTTTAAAAATATTTATTCTTACATATGAATTGAGATATTTTATTTGTTTCTCCTATGATTCTTTTTGCTCTTTACAAAAAAGGAGTTTTATCTACGTCGTGACCTTGATTCTTTGATAATAATGACTTGAGATTCTTTTGAATCAAGATTGTTTAATACGACTCTTCTTTTCGCTATTTAAAAGAATTATAATTTGTCCCTTGATGTTCACAACTTAAAATTTATTTTCATGAAATGTATATATCATCACCAAGTTAATTTTTCTTGACATATTTCATGTGATGATTTGAAAAATGATGTAATGAGAAAAGTTTTGCACTATTGTAACTATCCCTTTTTTTCGACAATGACAAAGGGGGAGCAAAACTTGCTAGCTTGCTCATCTCAAAAGAGAAGTAAGAAGTGCTATCTTGCAAATCTCAAGAGAAGCAAAGTTTGCTAACTTACACATTTCAAGAAGATGCAAAAACATGCTATCTTGTACGTCTCAAAAAATATATATATTTTTGCTAATTTTCATATCTCTAAAACTTACTAAGTTTGCATGTTCTATAATGAAGTAGAAATTGCATGTTTCAAAAATATACTAGTTGCACTTTTCTCCTTTTTGTTGATGACAAAGGGGGAGAAAGGTATGATGATGATTTGAATCATGCATGACATGATGCACTTCTTGATGATGGTTTAATGCTTGCATCACTCTAAGAATTAAACTTGATAAATCTTTTAAATACATGAATTCCTTGATACATTCTTCGAATTTATTGATTTTCTTTTTAAATCAAGAACATTTTTTCTTTCTCATGATATTTACAAAAGAAAAGATTCGACTTTTGGTATTTTCAACTTGATGTCTTATTTCGATGATTATTTGTAAAGTTAAGAATATTAAATTGTCTGAATGCATGAGTTTGTTGAATATCTTTTCTGGACTTTCTTGATTTTTTGCAAGTAAAGCTTTCATGAATATTATTTCGCTTTCATGAAATTCAGAGTTTCAATTTACTTGGTATCAAATTTGTTTCATACCCTTGCTCCATCACTTAATAATTTTTGATACACTTAGTCCCTTCACTCATAGAATTCATTGACAAATATATTTCTTATGGATTTCACTCTTGTAAATTTTTAATGAGAAATGGATTTGATTTATGAAGTTTTATTCATGGATTTTTTTCTTATCGATCATATGATGTTACTTTCCCATGAATTATTCCTTACTCTTCTCATAAAAGAATAATTTTATGAATTTTTAGTATGTGATGATCACTTGTAAGAATGGGGATTTGATTTCATATGGATATCTTGATTCTTTTTATAAATCCCTTCTCCTTATTGAACTAGAAGCTTGATTCAATGAAACTCATTTATTTGCATTTAACTTGGTTCAAATCCTTTCATAAATTTAGTTCTTGATGAATTTCTTCCTTACCCTTCTTCCTCTTCTTCTTATTTTTATGACAAAGGAAGAAAGAAACTTGCACATCTTAAGAAGAACCACAAAGCTTTTACGCATCTAAAGTAAAAAATGTTAGTTTATCCAAAAGTAGTTATCATGCAAAGTTTTTGCTTAACTTCTTATTTTTGCTAACTTGGATAAATTGGTGTTGAACTTGCTTGAATAGTTTTTTTTTTTTAAAACACTTGCCTTGTTGAATGATTTCCTTTTTGTTGATGATAAAGGGGGAGAAATGTGGCAAATTGATAATAAATTAGCATTATGAATATTTGAAATAATATATAATATGCATCATATGTATCGTAAATACTTGAAATGCTTCATGAATGCTTGATAATTGTTTATCATTATGATAAGGTATCATGAGTTTAACTTGCTATTTATAATTGATAGCATGCCTAGGAATGATAAATTGTCATCTCTTATCGAGAATTATCATCTTGCTAAATTTCATATTTAAAATTCATATCATACTTGAAAATGATGATTGTCTATTATCATTGGACTTAAAAATAAATGTTATGCCTTGACATCATTTATATTATGATAAATACGTGGTATCATATTTTGAAATGGTAAATCATGATTAGTATCATGATGTGTATGTTGATAAGTTTAAATGCATATAACTTATTAGTTTGATGCTTGAATTCGAAAGCCTTGAATTCAAGAGTGTCTTTTCTCAAGTATGGCATATAGATAGGGGGAGTTAAGGTTAACTACATCATCAATTGTTTGTCATTATCAAAAAAAGGGAGATTATTGAATCTTGGATTTCGATGATGAAATCAATTGGTAAATTATTTGATCAAATCTATATTTTGAGAAAAGTGTGCAAGATTAACTACGATAACGATCAAGACATAAAGAAAAATGAAGTGCTGGAGTAAAGATTGAGATTTCGTTGGAAGTTCAAGAGTTCATCGGAAGTTTAGACATTTCTATTGTTGGTACCGGAGCCACACTTTTCTCGTTTGGTTTAACACCTAAGAGAAATGACTCATTTCAGCTTTCATGAGGGCTTTTCTATCGTTCATCCTCCCATGTTCAATAGGACAGACTACACTTATTGAAAAACTTGGATGAGAGTTTTCTTGTTTTCCTTGAACCTTGATTTATGGAATATTATTGAAAATGGATTTGAAAGGTCTTCTCTTCCAATGAACGATTGGAATGAGTTGGAGAAGAAGACTTTCTCTTTAAATATTAAGGCTATGAATGCCTTGTTTTGCGCTTTAGATAAAAATGAGTTCAATCAAGTGTCTATTTGTGAAACTGCTTTCAATATTTGACACACTCTTGAAATCACACACGAAGGCACTAGTAGAGTTAAAAACTCTAAAATAAAATATTTTAATGTATGATTTTGAATTATTTTGTATTAAGCCAAGAGAAACTATTGTTGACATGCACACTCATTTTATGGATATCGTCAATAGTTTAAAAGCTCTTGGCAAATATTTTTTAAATTTTGAACTTGTTAATAAGATATTAAGATCCCTTCCAAAAAGTTGGGATCCTAAAATAACGACAATATAAGAGACAAAGAACTTAAATAATTTTTCACTGGAAGAACTTATTGGTTTATTGATGACATATGAAATGACGTGCAAGGCATATGATGAACATGATGAACTTGAGAACAACCTTCCAAAGAACAGGAAGGATTTGACACTTAGAACAAATGAAGACCACTTGAGCAAAAGCTCAAGTGATGATGACTTTGAACTCTTAATAATGAAGCTTAAATTTTTTTAAAAATAAAAATTAAAAAATAAAAATGAACCTAAAAAGAAGAAGCTACAAAAGAAGAAAAAAACACTCAAGGTGGCTTGGGACAAATCGAGTTCATCCGAAGATGAAGAACAAACCAACAAAGACAAGGTGACAAACTATGCCTTAATGACTTTCGTCAATAAGATAAGTGACTCAATCGATTCTCTTTTTCCTTATCATGAAATTACTTAGTGCTTTTCATGATTATTTTATAGATATTTTTTATGACAATTGTATGTTTTGTAATAATACTTTTACATCAAATAAGATTAATTCCTTGTATGTTATAAGAAACAATTATATGTATCTTGATGATTTTGTATTGCTTTTCAGTTTTAAACATGATGGATGGTTTTCATATGAAAAACTTGAGCTTACTTATATAAAATCAATTACATAAAATGAAACACATAAAAAGAAAAATATATTATCATTGGAATTAAAATGATAAATCAAATTTCTTGTTTAAAGAAGCCTTATATTTAATGTGTTATATTTTTGGTCATGATGATAAAATTTATTTTTCGATCTTAAACAATCAAGCATGTCTTGATTCGGCATAGAAAACTTGAGCATGCTTGTGTGAAATAAATTACATAAATTTAATCAAAAAAAGAGGAGGAAAGCATTTTTCTTAAGAATCTCTCAATCCCTATCTTATCAAGTTTTCAAAAAGGGAGATTGATGAATCTATTTGTATCATATTTGATGATTTTACATTTCGAAACTATGCATGATTCCTTCACTTGATACTCTATTATTTTTATGATTCATGATGAATTAAGATATATTATGCATGAACCTATTTCTCCTATGCTTCTTCTTGTCATTTATTAAAGAGGAGAATTTTCTAGATGAGTCATGAATTTTTTTGAAATTATAACTTTTTTTTAATTAAGACATTATGTATGAATCAAGTTCTCGTGTGAATCTATCTACGTTACCTTCATTGAATTTTCTGAAAAGTATTTTAATGATGATTTTAGATTCATTTTCATATGACTCATTTTACAAATGAGATGATATATTCAACTAAATTATTTATCATATTTATGACTTGTGATATATTCAACATGAAACATCTTTCTTGATGCATATATGATTCACTCTTTTAAGAAAATATTTATCAAACCGTGATAAGTTGAGATTTTCTTTATATGAAGCAAAACTTTTCATTGTTCTCGCATGATTCTACTTACTATATATTAAAAAGAAGCATTATTGATATCATGATCTTGTATTCTTGGAATCAAAACTTGATATTTTCCTTATGTGAATCAAGATCCCTCACTTTTTATTCTCGAATTATTTCTTGTATTTTATTAAAGAAAATATTTATCAAAATAAATCATGTTTTTTGGTATTCACATGATCTTATCTTTCATGATATGATTTTCTTTGTATAATTTTTTGTATTCATGAAATATATCTCATCACCAATTTTTTTTTGATATCTTCCATATGATGACTTAAATATTTACACATTTGTACTATTTCTCTCTTTTTGCCTATGACAAAGGGGGAGAAAGAATTGCTAGTATGCACATCTCAAGAAAAGCACATTGCTAAAAAAAGCAAAACTTGCAAGCTTGCACATTAAGGGAGATAGTTTTGCTAGCTTGGATAAATTGGTGTAAAACTTGACATGCTTTCAAAAACTTGCATTGTTGAATGATTCTCCTTTTTGTTGATGACAAAGGGGGAGAAAATAAATGATGAATGTTTGGTATCATAATCAAAATGTTGATTTAATGTATAAAGCAATAAATGCTTAAAAATTTTAATGTCTTAGTATCATATATGATATGCCCATAGTGATGATTGATTTATTTTTTATATCATGCATGAAGTAAGGATAAAATGTAAGGTTTTGAAATTGTGCATATTTTAATTTGAAAGTATAATGATGCACAAATATATTGAATTAAGAATGATACTTTATCTTTGTCATGATTTGGAAATTGATGTAAAGGGAAAATAATTATAACATTGTATTCTTTCTTTCTTTTTGACAATGACAAAGGGGGAGAAAAATTGCTAGCTTGTACATTTCAAGAAGAAAACTTGCTAGGAAGCAAAAGTGTTATCTTGCACATCTAAAGAGAGGCAATATTTATGATGTATGAACACCTCATAAATTTGCTAGCTTGCATATTCGAAATTGATGTAAAACTTGTCAAAGTTGCTAACTTGCATATTATAAAATGATGTAAAATTTTTCTAGCTTGCGCTTTGCAAAAGAAGCAAAAAATTACACTTCTCAAAAGAGAAGAAAATAAATTATTAGCTTGCATGATGATAAAACTTGAGATTATGTTTATAATGCAATGATTTGAAATTGTATATCAAAAATGTGCTAGTTTCTATTCTCCTTTTTGTTGATGACTAAAGGGGAGAAGATATAATGATGATCATGCATGGAATGATATATTGAAAATTTGATTATGCATGATTTTATGATGACTTGTTGCTTAGATTTTTGAATTCAAGAATTATATTAATATGACATATTGATAGGGAGAGTTAAGGTTAACTCCATCATCAATTGGTTGTCATTATCAAAAAGGGGGAGATTGTTGAATCTCTGATTTTGATGATGAAACCAATTGATAGTGTTTATCTGATCTGCGTTTTCAGTGACTTAGGAAGCTTCGATTAGGGAGAGACAATTAAAGCAAGAATAATCATGTTGGGCCGGAGTAGAACATGTTAGAAGATTGGACGTTGAGTTGAAGGATCAGTCGATATATCGGTAGAAGGCTTCGGGCCATGGGTTCGGGCATCAGGCCAAGAAAAGTGAAAATTGTGCTAAGAAAATCAGAGTTGCAGAGGTCAATTAGCCGATTGGGCAATAGGCCACAAGAGAGGACAATGCGTTGAAGAATCGGACGAAGCGTCGATGAATCAATGACATGCCAGACAACATTTGATTCAAGCTTTGTAATAATTGTCTAGATGAAGTAGGTTTTAGGTGTAATTGGGTTGGAATTGATCCAACTCAATTAGGGGCCAATTGGGCCCAAGTTTGGGCTATGGTGGGCCAAGTGAAAGGCACAAACAATGACCCAACAGATGGAACCATCGGTGGTATAGTCTATGAGACTATGTTAGACAGTGGTACCACTAGTTTGGGCGGTGGTACCTATTGGGAAATCTTACGGGCGACACCACATGTGCAGTGAAAGAACATAAAACAAAATTCGCGATTCCAAAATTTATGTTCGTCGTCGTGTGAAGATTGGTGCACAAAATCTGTGAAACTTAAAACTGTGTATAAGATAAATTGTGTTACCTAGAGAGATTATATATTCCTAAATCCTTGCAGATCTCTAGGAAAGCGTAAAAGAGGTCAAGCGCCCTCCTCTCTAGCAGTGATCCACACAGCAGGGCTGCAACGATGCTCCTCAAAACTCCAGATCTGCTATGAGGTGGAGAGGGGGAGGAGAATAGGAGATGCAAGCAAAAGGCTCTAGCCTATGAACCACTGATTCCCTCCTATTTATGGAGGTCCCCTATCAACTTAACCCTAATGGATCCTCCCATATTGGGTATTGGATCTCCATCAAACTATCCAAGCCTCTTAGATTAGTGGATCTCTATCCAATAATCTCTTATGGGTGCTTATTAGATCTCATCCATAGGATCCAATAATTCATGGGCTTATTAGATATCCAATAAGATAGGAGCTTCGATGGATATCTCATATCTAAACCTCTACTCATCGCAATACCTACCATATGTGTATGACCCTCTAGGCCCAATACCGAGCTGGTCGTGAATCATACTTGTTAGAACTCCTTCTGACATAGTGAATTATTACCTCCATAATAATTTACTCGACTCATCAATTATAGACATACTATACCACTACATCGTAGCCCCCAGATGATATAGGAGAATCCAATCCATTGGACCTGTCTATCCTTAGTTACCTTGTACCTATAGTCCATCATCCATCTAATATCCTAAAGACCATATACTGGGTATAGTATTGTTAGACCTATACAGTTTCTACTCGAGTCTCGCTCTAATCGGATTCTCTCGGAGAACTCTTTTTCTCTCAATCTGAATGACCCTGGCCAGGGATTTGTTTGAGCAAGAATACATGAGACATTCCTCTCATGACACCGAGAGTGGATGATCCTCTATCGATACTCAATAACCTTCGTAAGGTTAACTGCTACTCTCGATGACTAGTTGTACTAGTTCTGGGATATCCAAACCATTAAGTCCGGTATCAAAGAGTGGAGCACTCATATAGGACATCCTTGGTGTCTCAAGTCTAAGGACCAGATACACCATTAAGACTAGGAATCACTATCTGACAACAATGCATCATCAACCATTAAACATTTCGTAAACAAATCAATCAGTGAACTCATTCTCCAACGAGCACTTGTATTGTATCCCTAGTGTCCCCACACGAGCAGCTATGAGACCAGCTACATCAATCATATGGACGGGTATACAGTACACCAGTCTGTCAGGTTATCTCGATGTCCCTCTCGAGTAACCTATGACCGGGATTATTTAGGATCTGTGTTTAAAGGCGAATCGGTCTCATTATTGTGATCTCGTCACAATCCGATTCCCATTGCACAAATCCAAGGACGTCATAATATATACATGCATATATGCAATAGTCAATATAAAGTGATAAATGCTAAAATATAATAAGCAAAAAGACTACGTGTCAAGTCACACGTGTCATCACTCACGTGATTGGCTTGTAGGGTACATATGACTAGTAGTACTGCCCAAACTCAAAGACATAGTCTCCTAGGTAGTGGTACCACCCAGCATAGGTGGTGGTATCGCCAGTACCCCAAAAATCAGGGATGAGACACTTTTAGGCTCCAAGTTTGAATCCACTTGAGACCTATAAAGACCCCTCTCATCCCTGGTTAACACACATAAGCACAAAGAACTTAAAAGTATTGAATCTCGTATTTTGATGATGAAACCAATTGATATGTGTTTATGTTTTAATCTGTGTTTTGAGTGACGCAGGATGCTTCGATCAGGATGAGACAATTAAAGCGGAAAAAATCATGTTGGGTTGGAGGAATATGTCAAAAGATTAGACGTCGGGCCAGTGGATCGACAGAAGGCTTCGGGCCGAGGATTCGGGCATCGGGCCAAGAAGAGTGGACATTGCGCCAAGGATATCAGAGTTGCGGAGTCAATTGGCCAATTGGGCAATAGGCTGCAGGAGAGGATGATGTGCCGAAGAATCGGACGAAGCGTCTAGGAACCAATGACATGCCGGACAATTTGATTAATGCTTAGTATTAATTATCTAGACCGAAGTATGTTTTATATATATAGGATTAACTACGATAGAAAGGCATGAAGCAAAATGAAGTCCTAAAGTCAAGGACGCGATCACATTGGGAGTTCGAGAGTTCGTCGGAAGTCCGGATGTTCATCGAAAGTTCTGGCGGAACCAGCCAAGAAGTCACGGAGCTTGCTAGAGAAGCTCATCGGAACTCACCAAGAAGATCGTTGTAAAGTCCAGGAGCTTACCGGGAGTCCACCGGAACATTACCGAGAGATCGTCGGAAGTTTGCTGTAATATCATCGGAAGCTCACCGGAAGTTAGAAATAGGGACTTGTTTAGCTTAGCAAATATCTTAGGATTTCGTAGTTAGTACATAATTGGGCTTGGATTTGGGCCAACCCAATTAGGGGCCAGCTAGGCCCATGTAAGAATTGTGTTGGGCCCAATAAGAAGCCTAAATAGTGCCCCAAGAAGTACCATCGTGGCACAATCTTTGAGACTATGTCAAGTAATGATACCGCCAGTCTGGGCAGTTGTACCGCCCCTAGAAGGGTGCCAAGCTGTCACGACCTTAGCTGGAATTGCCTAAGGCGTGCGGCACCCTTGCGGCCAAAGACGCGAACTTAACTTGCGTTTCCTAAGTCACGAGTTACCCTTCTGGCAAAGACGCGAACTTAGCTTGCATTGCCTAAGTCGCGCTTCGCCCTTGTGATATTGCTCCGCAAGGATCAGCCCACTTTGTAACCTCTCGCAGGTCCCGAAGGACCTGTAAAAGAGAAAGAGAGTTAGTTCGAAAGAACGAGCAACGGACAAGTCCCGAAGTCTCGCGAAAAGGGAAGCTTTACAAGCAATTCGATGAACACCTTGTGTGCACAAGAGAAAAGAGGGAGAGGGAGAAAAACAAGGCTTTCAAGGATGAACGAACAGCTGCAAGCCCACAAACAGCCGCTCACCTGGTCCCGGGCGCAAAGACAAGTTCCCGTAAAGGTCACGTGCGAACTTGCGAAAGAGATCTCAACGCCCGGTATATAACCGAAGCCCCATCCAGCCCTGTGCCACCCGGGGGGTTCCTAGGGTCTGAGATGGCTGACATTTTGGTGAGCGGAGGCAGTTCTCCGCTCACCTCCCACGGCACGTGAAAACGAAGCTGTTTTGGGCTGTTTTGGGGCTGTTTTGCTCGGTTCGGTGAGCGGTCGCTTTGCAACGCTGCAGCTTGTTCGAACTTACATATTTACAAGCAAAATGACCCAAAACCAAGAGAAAACATGCTGTCAAGCAGCTGTTCATACAGGTGTGAGCGACGAATGGTTCGTTGAACGGAGTTGTTGCGGGTGCGCGACGACCGTTCGTAACATTCTCCCCCACTTAAACTGTCGACTCCCTCGTCGACGCTTGTTAGTAGTTTTTGATGACTTCTTCTTCATGTCACAGGGTGTCTTCAGGCTCCCAACTAGCTTCAGTTCGGGGAAGCTTTCGCCACTTCACCAAGTACTCTGTCTGCTCCACTCCGTTGGGTAGCTTTATCTTGCGATCCGCTAGAATGGTTTCCACTCGCTTCTCGTAGGAGGCTGTGATGGGAGGTAGCCGAGTTGGAACACTTCGGGAAGCATCTTGCGGATCCGAATGGTAGGCTTTTAGGTTGCTGGCGTGAAGAACGTTGTGAATTTTGAACCACGCCGGCAGCTGCAACTTGTAAGAGACATTGCCTACCCTGCTGATAATTGGGAAGGGCCCTTCATACTTACGCACTAATCCTTTGTGGACTCTGTTCCTGAAGAATTGGAGTGATGCTGGTTGGAGCTTTACCAACACAAAATCGCCAACTTTGAACTCTTGTGGTCGCCTTCCCAAGTTTGCCCACTTCTTCATCTGTTTTGCCGCCTTCTCCAAGTAAGCCCGCGCAATATCTGCATTTCGATGCCACTCCTTTGCGAAATGATAGGCTGATGGACTACTCCCAGTATACCCAATTGCCATAGTGTGCGGAGTCGACGGTTGTTGTCCTGTGATAATTTCGAAGGGGCTCTTGTTGGATGCAGAGCTCCGCTGCAAGTTGTAGGAGAATTGGGCGATGTCCAACAACTTCACCTAATCTCGTTGATTGGCACTCACGTAGTGCCGGAGATACTGCTCCAAGAGTGAATTTATTCTTTCAGTCTGGCCATCCGTCTGGGGGTGGAGGCTTATAGAGAAGTATAACTTTGACCCCAACAATTTGAATAGCTCGGTCCAGAATCGTCCTAGGAACCGAGTGTCTCGATCACTAATGATATTGTATGGGACTCCCTAATACTTCACTACATCCTTCATCATCAGTCTGGCCGCCTCTTCATCTAAACAGTGTAGGGGAGCAGCAATGAAAGTTGCATACTTTGAAAACCGATCGACCACCACGAGTATCGATCCAAGTCCCCCTACAAGTGGCAAGCTTGATATGAAGTATAAGGAAATGCTCTCCCATGGCCTTTCTGGTACGGGCAACGACTCCAAAAGTCCCACCAGCTTCCGCTGCTCCACCTTGTCTTGTTGGCAAGTAAGGCATGTTCGAACATATTCCTCCACATCAATCCCCATCTTCGGCCAGTAGAAGGCCCTCTCCACGAGAGCCAACGTTCTGTGAATGCCTGGGTGTCCAGCCCAAAGGGAATCGTGACACTCTTTTAAGAGTTCACGCCTTAAATTGTCCACTCGGGGAACATAGACCCTATTCCCTTTTGTGTAAACAAGTCCCTCCTGGACCCAAAATCGTCGTGTCTTGCCTTCTTTGATGAGCTGCATCAGGATAACTGCCTAGGGATCACTATACAGTCCATCCTTGATTCGGGAAAGGAAGTTGGAGTGCACCTGACTTGCTTGGCCTCTGCCCTCCAGTTGTGCAGCATTCACACATTCCACCTTCCGACTCAGTGCATCGGCCACGACATTCGCCTTCCCAGGCTTGTACTCCATTGCCATATCAAATTCAGCCAGGAAGTCCTGCCACCGTGCTTGCTTTGGGGAGAGCTTCTTCTGAGTTTGGAAATAGCTCAGGGCGATGTTGTCTGTCCTCAGCACAAATCGTGACCCGAGGAGGTAGTGTCGCCAAACTCGTAGATAGTGGATCACTGCTGTCATCTCCTTCTCATGCACTGGATACCACCTCTCGGTCTCGTTGAGTTTGCGGCTCTCGTAGGCCACCGGATGACCTTCCTGCATGAGTACTCCCCCAATAGCGAAGTCCGAAGCATCTGTATGGACTTCAAAGGGCTCTCCATAGTTTGGCAATCTGAGCACTGGTTCTTCTAGAACAGCAGCCTTCAGATCTTGGAATGCTATCTCACATTTGTCAGACCACTTCCAAGGCTGCTCCTTCTTCAGCAACTCCGTCAGTGGAGTTGCCCGCTTTGAATATCCCGCAATGAAGCGTCGATAGTAGTTGACGAAACCAAGGAAGGATTTCAACTCTGGCACCTTCTTTGGAGTTCGCCATTCCGCAACTGCTTGCACCTTCGACTTATCCATCCGAATGGAGCCATCACCGATTCGATGCCCCAAGAATAGAATCTCAGTTTGAGCAAAGTAGCATTTCTCCCTTTTTATGAACAAAGTGTTCTCCCTGAGAACCTTGAAAATCATCCGCAGGTGCTTGACGTGCTCCTCGAGCGTTTGGCTGTAGACGATGATATCGTCCAAATAGACGACCACGAACTTATCCAAATACTCCTTGAATAGCTGGTTCATGAGAGTACAGAATGTGGTCGGAGCGTTGGTTAAGCCGAAAGGCATCACCAAGAACTCAAACGCTCTATACCTGGTCACACAGGTAGTCTTTGCTTCGTCGCCTTCAGCAATGCGCACCTGCCAATACCCCGACCGAAGGTCGAGTTTTGAGAAATACTTTGCCTTGCCCAATTGATCGAACAAGTCCACAATGAGCGGGATGGGATACTTGTTCTTCACTGTCACTTTGTTGAGGGCTCGGTAGTCGACGCATAATCGGAGGCTCCCATCTTGTTTCTTCTGGAAGAGAACTGGAGCTCCGAAAGGTGCTTTAGAGCTACGGATAAGACCACCGCTTAGCAGTTCACCTAACTGCTTCCTGAGTTCTGCCAACTCTGGCGAGGGCATGCGGTAGGGTGGTCTCGCTGGAGGCTTCACTCCTGGCTCCAGCTCGATACTGTGATCCACGCCTCTGCGTGGTGGAAGAGTCTTCGGCAACTCAGGTGGCATAACGTCTTTGAACTCCTTCAGGATGTTCGCCACCACAGCAGGTTCTTGAATGGCCTCCTCGTTAAGTGGCTCTAGCTTCATAGCAGCCACGAATGTCAGTTCACCTTTTCGCACCCCTTTCTTCAATTGTAATGCCGAAATGTGTTGGGGCTCCTTGGTTCCTCTCCGAGAGACGGGAACCACGCAGGGGTCATCGCCTCCCATCATACATAGGGAGTTTAAGAACGGCATCGGCACCAACTTTGCTGCGTGCATAAACTCCATTCCGAGAATCACTTGGAAGTCGTCCAGTGGCACGGCCATCATGTTGGTGTTTCTGCTCCAAGTCCCGATTTTGATAGGAACACCCTTCGCCAACCCGGAGATTCGCTTGGCCTCCGAGTTCACCGCCTTCATTCGGCTTGGGCTCTTCTCCAAGGTCAATCTAAGTCGTTGTGCTTCGCGATCGGCTATGAAGTTGTAGGTAGCGCCCGTATCCACCATTGCATGGGTCGTTTGGCCATTTAGCTTGATGTCCACATACATCAGCTCACTACTTCTTGCTTTTTGTACCTTCGTCTTCATGTTCTCCCCCACTTGACCCCGCATAGCGTTTAACAAACGCATTGCTCCCATTCGGGGTCCTTGCGACTCCTCGTCGTCGCTGCTGGATTCTGAATTGCTCGAACTAAGAGCAACAGCTTTGCCCTTGTCTAATCGGGGAGGGTGGATGGAAGCCGTCAAAGCATTGAGTGCCTGTTTCTGTGGGCACTCCCTTACTATGTGCGGTCCTCCGCACAAGAAGCATCCTCCAGGTTTTGAGGCCTTGCCTTTTGGGTTCGGCCCTTTGTGGGAGCTCTTCTTCTTTTGTTCGCCCCCGAGCTCCTTCCCTCGAGAATGTTTTGGAGGGCGATTGCCTGAAGATTGTTTCCTTCTCGTTGGGTCTTCAGAGGAAACAAAGTCAGTGAGCCTTTCTGCAGCAGCAATTGCCCCGACTACATCGGTAACATTCCTACGATTTAGCTCCTGTTGAGCCCATGGTTTCAAACCATCGAGGAAGCTGAACAACTTGTCCTTCTCGGATATGTCCTATATGTCCAGCATTAGTGCAGAAAACTGTTTCATATAGTCTCGGATGGTGGTGCTTTGGCGGAGTTGTCTCAACTTCCTTCTTGCGACGAACTCTGTGTTCTCCGGTAGGAACTGAGTTCTCAACTCCCGCTTCAAGTCCTCCCATGTGTCGACTCGACACCGACCCTGTTGGATCTCTTCCCAACGAGTTCGCCATCAAAGTTTCGCATCTCCGTTCAGATACATTGTTGCTATAGAAACTTTGGTATCTTCAGAATCGAGCCTCGTAGCTCGGAAGTATTGCTCCATGTCGAACAGAAAGTTCTCGAGCTCCTTGGCATCTCTGGCCCCTCCATATCCATGAGGCTCAGGTGCCCTCAAATTTTGTGGCGGTGCAACGCGGGTGTTGCCTCCTCCCGCATTTAGTGTTCTTGTGAGCATAGCCACCTTTGCAGTGAATTCCTCCACAACATCCTGTAAGTGTTGCACGGAGTCTTTGGTGTCATCCGACAGTCGGTCGACTAGGGCCTCGACCTTGTCGATCCTAGACTCCGCTTCCTCTTGCGAGCTCTCTACCCCAACAAGTCTTTGTTGGTTATGGTAGAGTTCCTCCATGCTCGCTTCAAGAACATCCAGGCGGGTTTCCACCGTCGTGAGTCTCTCCTTATGACTCTTTTTCCCAGTTAGCGCACCAGATTGCGCTTCCTCAGCTCGCGGAGAGTGGCCAACTTCTCGCTCATCCTGTTCGCTACCGTGCTCCTCTTGAGCGGCTCCAACAGCATGAGAGCGAGTGTGCACATGCAGCCCACCTGCGGTTGCTTGGGGCAAGGGTCCAGCTTGCCCTGTCTTGCTTGATTCGCCACGATGCTTTGCCATGGCGAAGTTGCGAAGTTCGTTCGCTATTCGATCGAAGAGCTTGCCCGCTCTGATACCACAATGTCATGACCTTAGCTGGAATTGCCTAAGGCATGCGGCACCCTTGCGGCCAAAGACGCGATCTTAGCTTGCGTTACCTAAGTCGCGAGTTACCCTTCTAGCAAAGACGCGAACTTAGCTTGCGTTGCCTAAGTCGCGCTTCGCCCTTGCGATATTGCTCCGCAAGGATCAGCCCACTTTGTAACCTCTCGCAAGTCCCGAAGGACCTGTAAAAGAGAAAGAGAGTTAGTTCGAAAGAACGAGCAACGGACAAGTCCCGAAGTCTCGCGAAAAGGGAAGCTTTACAAGCAATTCGACGAACACCTTGTGTGCATAAGAGAAAAGAGGGAGAGGGAGAAAAACAAGGCTTTCAAGGATGAATGAACAGCTGCAAGCCCACAAACAGCCACTCACCTGGTCCCGGGCGCAAAGACAAGTTCCCGTAAAGGTCACGTGCGAACTTGCGAAAGAGATCTCAACGCCCGGTATATAACCGAAGCCCCATCCAGCCCTGTGCCACCCGAGGGGTTCCTGGGGTCTGAGATGGCTGACATTTTGGTGAGCGGAGGCAGTTCTCCGCTCACCTCCCGCGGCACGCGAAAACGGAGCTGTTTTGCTCGGTTCGGTGAGCGGTCGCTTTGCAACGCTGCAGCTTGTTCGAACTTACATATTTACAAGCAAAATGACCCAAAACCAAGAGAAAACATGCTGTCAAGCAGCTGTACATGCAGGTGTGAGCGACGAACGGTTCGTTGAACGGAGTTGTTGCGGGTGCGCGACGACCGTTCGTGACAAAGCGGTGGTACCGCCAATCTGGGTGGTGGTACCACCCAGCACTACCCCCCAGGCAGTGGTACCACCCAGGACAATGTCAGCTAGACTAACACTCGGTAGTGGTACCGCCCGTGCCCGGGGAACCCGGGATGAGAAAGTTTTAGGCTCTAAATTTGAATCAACTTGAAGCCTATAAATACCCCTCTCATCCTTAGTTAAAGCACACAAGCATAGAGAGATTAAAGAGAGAAAACACTGCTACGATCATAAGTATATTCCCTCCTCTAGCTTAAACTTAGATTTCTGTTTAGAGATGAGAGTGAGTGCTTGTAAGGGTTATCTCCTAAACCCGGTAAAAGGAGAAGAGGGGTGTAAAAGATGATTGGCCTTCGCCTATTGAAGGAAGGCCTCTAGTGGACATCGGTGACCTCGTTGGAGGAGGAAGCCGAAAGTGGATGTAGGTCACATTGACCGAACCACTCTAAAACTGTTGTGTTCTCAAGTTTGCATTTCATTCCTGCTATTACCTTACTGCAAACTTCCTTAAGTGCTTACTGCCTTCAATTCATTACATATGTTTTCAAGTTAAGTTTCCAAAATCAGTTTTTTGTCGGAAACGATTTTATCACAATGAAGTTTTTGAATACGTGATTTTTACCGCTGCACTAATTTACCCCCCCGCCCCCCCCCCCCCCTCTTAGTGCCGACCCCGACTCTTGATCCTAACAATTGGTATCAGAGCCTCATGATTTCTCATTTGGATTAACACCCAAGAGAAATGGCTCATTTCGGCTTTCAAGAGGGTCACTCTCTCATTCGTCCTCCCTTTTTCAATGGGACAAACTACACTTATTGTAAAACTCGAAGAGAGTTTTCTTGCTTTCATTGAATCTTGATTTATGGCACATAGTTGAATCCGGTTTTCAAATATCTTCTCTTCCAATGAACCATTGGAATGATTTGGAGAAGAAGACGTTTTCTCTAAATGCAAAGGCTATGAATGCCTTGTTTTGTACCTTAGATAGAAATGAATTTAATAGTGTTTCTACTTGCAAAACGGCTTTCGATATTTGGCACACTCTTGAAATAACACATGAAGGGACTAGCAATGTTAAAATTTTAAAAATTAATTTTTTAATGTATGATTTCGAGCTTTTTCGAATTGAGCCGAGCGAAACCATTGTTGACATATACACCCATTTTACTGATGTCGTCAATGGTTTAAAAACTCTTGGCAAATGTTTTTCGGATTTTGAACTTGTAAACAAGATTTTACGATCGCTTTCTAAAACTTGGGACTCTAAAGTAACGGCCATACAAGAGGCTAAAAACCTAAACAACCTTCCACTCGAAGAACTAATTAGGTCTTTAATGACCTACAAAATGAACAATGTGGTAAAAAGAGAACTCCAGAACAATCTTTTAAAGAATAGGAAGGATTTGGGACATAGAACATTTGAAGACCACTCGAGCATAAGCTCAAGTGATGGTAAACTTAAACTACAAATGAAACAAAAATTAAAAAGCAAAAAGAACGAAACTACTTGCTTTGAACATAAGAAGAAGAACACAAATTGGGATGAATCGAGCTCCTCTGAAGATGAGGAGAAAAACAACAAAGGCGAGGTAGCAAACTACGCCTTAACGCCTTTCGACGTTGAGGTAATCAAAATGCCCCTAATTTATTACGAAATTACATGATGCTTTTCATGATGCATTTTTTTAATTTAGTTTAGAATTAATTTTCTTAAAAATTACATGTTTAATAATGAAAATATAAAAATTAGGAATCATGCTTATCATTCTAGTAATTTTGAAAATAATCATGAAAATTATATGTTTAATAACAAAATGATTTTGGTTGAAAATGCCTTATGCTTAATGAAACTATGATTGATGAATATGCTGTTGAATCTCAAATTTTGATGATGAAACCAATCAATATGTGTTTATGTTTTAATTTATGTTTTGAGTAACGTAGGATGATTCGATCAGGATGAGACAATTAAAGCATGAAAAATCACGTTGGGCTGGAGGAATATGTCAGAAGATTAGACGTCGGGCCGGTGGATCGATCGATGTATCGACATAAGGCTTCGGGCCGAGGATTCGGGCATCGAGCCAAGAAGAGCGGACATTATGCCAAGGATATCGGAGTTGCAGAGTCAACTGGCCAATTGGGCAATAGGCCGTAGGAGAGGACGATACGCCGAAGAAACGGATGAAGCGTTGAGAGAACAATGACATTCCGAACAACTTGATTAATGCTTAGTATTAATTGTCTAGATCGAAGTTTATTTTACATGTGAAGGATTAACTATGATAGCAAGGCATGAAGCAAAATGAAGTCCCGGAGTCAAGGACGTGATCACGTTGGGAGTTCGAGAGTTCGTCAGAAGTCCAGACGTTCGTCGAAAGTTATGGAGGAACCAACCGAGAAATCTCGGAGCTTACTAGATAAGCTCATCGGAAATTGCCAAGAAGATCATCATGAAGTCTAGGAGCTTGCTGGGAGTCCACCGAAACATTGCCGAGAGATCGTCGAAAGTTCGTCGAAAGTTCGTCGGAAGATCGTCGGAAGCTCGCCGAAAGAATAGACTTACAGACTTTGTTTAGCTTAGAATATGTCTTAGGAATCATAGTTAACACGTAATTGGGCTTGGATTGGGCCAACCCAATTATGGGCCATCTAGGCCCATGTAAGAACTATGTTGGGCCCAATAAGAAGCCCAAACAGTGCCCCAAGGAGTCTCACCGTCGTGGCATAGTCTTCAAGACTGTGTCAGGCGGTGGTACCGCTAGTCTGGGCGATTGTACCACCCCTTGCAGGGTGCCAGGCGATGGTACCACTAGTCTGGGCGATGGTACCACCCAGCACTGCCCCCCAGGCAATGGTACCGCTAGACCTGGGCGGTGGTACCGCACAGGGCAGTGTCAGCCAAACTGATATTGGGCGGTGGTATCGCCCGTGCCTAGGGAACCCGGGGTGAGATGTTTTTAGGCTCCAAATTTGAATCAACTTGAAGCCTATAAATACCCCTATCATCTCTGGTTAAAGCACACAAGCACAGAGAGATTAAAAGAGAGAAAACACCGCTGCGATCATAAGTGTATTCCCTCCTCTAGCTTAAACTGAGATTTCTATTTAGAGAGGAGAGTGAGTGCTTGTAAGGGTTATCTCCTCAAGTCGGTAGAAGGAGAAGAGGGGTGTAAAAGGTGATTAGCCTTCGCCTATTGAAGGAAGGCCTCTAGTGGACGCCGGTGACCTCATCGGAGGCGGAAGCCGAAAGTGGATGTAGGTCACATTGACCGAACCACTCTAAAAATCTCAGTTTGCATTTACTTTCTACTATTTATCTTAACTATAAACTGCCTCTATTGCTTTACATCAACTATACTTCCGTATGCTTTCAATTTAAGTTAAGTTTCCGAAAATAGTTTTACATCGGAAATGGTTTTATCGTACGAAAGTTTTTAAACCATCGTAGTTTTTACCGCTGCACTAATTCACCCTAAGATAATTACCTCTTAGTGCCGACTCCAATCCTAACATATGCTATATGTTTAATGATTTCTTTGGCTTGTATGTCCTATCATGATGAATATTTTGAAAATAAATGAAATCATGTTTGATTTGAAGTAAGGCATAATGATCATGCCTAATAAATTTATCTTTCGAAGTTATACATGATGATTTTCGTGATTTATTGGTCTTGATGATTTTTATGATGAAATTCACTTTTCGGTCTTAAAAGTTGATGTATGTTTTTATTTGCAATAAAAAGATAAACACATACTTGTATGAAACCAATAACTTAAGATGAAACATCTCTATCTTATTAATTTTTCGATAAAATATTAATGAATCCATGTATATTATGTTTTTGTGAATCTCTTTGACTATGAAAATGATTTGATGAATTTGAATGAGTTTTATCAAAATCATAATCTCTCATGAAATCTTTTATATAAATCAAGATTTTTCATGATCTCCTAAGAATTCTTTACATTATTTATTTAAGAGGAGATTTGTTAAAATGAATCACGGTTTCTCTTGATTTTTTGGAATTATAATTTTTATGATTCATAATGAATTAAGAGATATTATATATGAATCAAGATAGTTTATGTGTTCTCTCATGACATCTCTTAAGGTTTATGACTTAAATTTTATTTTGTAAAATTCTTTGAATTTATGAAGTATATCTCATCACCAAGTTCTTTTTGATATTCTTCATGTGATGATATGAATGCATAAAACACTCATGATATTATTTTGATACATGCAATGATGAAATATTCATGATGAAAAATTGTTTTGATATTCATGACTTGATTTTTCATCTTTGTTACCTTAGCTTTGTCATAATTTAAAAATTGATGTAAAGGGTCTTCCCTTCTTTTTGACAATGACAAAGGGGGAGCAAAACTTGCTAGAAAGCAAATTTGCTACTTTGCACAATTCGAAAAGAGGCAAACTTTCTAACTTGCTAATCTCAAAAAGGAAGCAAGAAGTGCTATTTTGTAAATCTCAAGAGAAGCAATGTTTACCAAATTACACATTTCAAAAGAGGCAAAATAGTCCATCTTGCACATCTCAAAAGATGTAAAATTTTGTTAACTCTTTTAAGTGTAAAATTTGATAGGTTGCATATTATAAATTTGCATACCAAATGTGCTATCTTGCCTATCTCAAGATGCAAAATATGCTAACCTGCACTTTGCAATGGAAGCAAAATTGCTAGCTCAAACATTGCAAAGAAAGCAAAAAATTGCTAGCTAGCAACTTGCATATTTCAAGAAGCAAGAGTTACTTTCTTGATCATCTCTAATTTGCTAGCTAGCATGATGTAGAACTTGCTATCTTGAACATTATAAAGAAATGCTATTTTGCACATCGCAAAGAAAAGCAAATATGCCAATTTGCACATCTTTAAATTTACTAGCTTATATGTTGTAAAACTTGCATATCTAAAACTTGATAGCATGAATGTTCTAAGCATGATGTAACACTTGCTAAATTTTCTAGCTTTAAATTGCATGATGATAAAACTTGATATTATGTTTTTCATGCAATGATTTGAATCTATATCTCTAAACACATAAGAGTTGGAACATATTCTTTTTGTTGATGACAAAGGGAGAGAAGTATGTTGATGATATGCATGATTTGATCATAACATGTTACTTAGATTTTTGAATCCAAGAGTCTCTATCAATATGGCATATTGATAGAGGAAGTTTGTTTAAACTCCGGGAGTTACGGTTAACTCCGTCGTCGATTGGTTGTCATCATCAAAAAGGGCGAGTTTGTTGAATCTCATATTTTGATGATGAAACCAATTGATATGTGTTTATGTTTTAATCTGCGTTTTGAGTGATGCAGGATGCTTCGATCAGGATGAGACAATTAAAGCAGAAAAATCATGTTGGGCCGGAGGAACATGTCAGAAGATTGGACGTCAAGCTGGTGGGTCGGTTGACGTATCGACAGAAGGCTTCGGGCCATGGATTCGGGCATCGGGCCAAGAAGAGCGGATATTGCGCCAAGGTTATCGAAGTTGCAGAGTCAACTGGCCGATTGGGCAATAGGCCACAAGAGAGGACGATGCGCGAAAGAATCGAACGAAACGTCAAGGAACCAATGACATGCCGGACAACTTGATTAATGCTTAGTATTAATTGTCTAGATCGAAGTATGTTTTATATGTGCAGGATTAACTACGATAGCAAGGCATGAAGCAAAATGAAATCCCGAAGTCAATGACGCGATCACGTTGGGAGTTCGAGAGTTCGTCGAAAGTTCGGACATTCGTCGGAAGTTCTGGTAGGACCAGCCGAGAAGTCATGGAGCTTGCTAGAGAAGCTCATTGGAACTCACCAAGAAGATCGTCATGAAGTCCAGGAGCTTGCCGAGAGTACGTCGGAACATTGTCGAGAGATCATCGGAAGTTCACTGGAAGATCGCCGAAAGCTCACCGGAAGTTAGACATAGAGACTTGTTTAGCTTAGCAAATGTCTTAGAATTTCATAGTTAGCACGTACTTGGGCTTGGATTTGGGCCAACTCAATTAGGGGCCAGCTAAGCCCATGTAAGAACTGTGTTGGGCCCAATAAGAAGCCCAAACAATGCCCCAAGAAATCTCACCATCGTGGCACAGTCTTCGAGACTATGTCAGGCGGTGGTACCGCTAGTCTGGGTGGTTGTACCACCCCTAGCTGGGTGCCAGGCGGTGGTACCGCCTAGGACAGTATCAGCCAGGCTGACATTGGGTGGTGGTACCGCCCAGTGCAGGTGGTGGTACCGCTCGTGCCCAAGGAACCTGGGATGGGAAAGTTTTAGGCTCCAAATTTGAATCAACTTGAAGCCTATAAATACTCCTCTCATCCCTAGTTAAAGCACACAAGCATAGAGAGATTAAAAGAGAGAAAACGCTGCTATGATCAAAGTGTATTCCTTCCTCTAGCTTAAACTTAAATTTCTGTTTAGAGAGGAGAGTGAATGCTTGTAAGGGTTATCTCCTAAACTCGGTAAAAGGAGAAGAGAGGTATAAAAGGTGATTGGCCTTCGCCTATTGAAGGAAGGCCTCTAGTGGATGCTGGTGACCTCATCGGAGGAGGAAGCCGAAAGTGGATGTAGGTCACGTTGACCGAACCACTCTAAAACTGTTGTGTTCTCTGGTTTGCATTTCATTCCTACTATTACCTTACTGCAAACTTCCTTAAGTGCTTACTGCCTTCAATTCATTACGTACGCTTTCAAGTTAAGTTTCCGAAATCGGTTTTTCATCGGAAACAGTTTTATCGCAACGAAGTCTTTGAAGACATGATTTTTACCACTACACTAATTCACCCCCCCCCCCTCTTAGTGCCGACCCTAACTCTTGATCCTAACAAAAAGTGAGAAAATGCTGTAGCAATCACTTGAGAAATCCCCTCTAGCTCTAAGTTTAGAATTCTATTTAGGGAGGAATGAGTGCTTGTAAAAGGTTGTCTCCTAAACCTATAAAAAGGAGAAGAGGGGTATAAAAGGGTAGTTGATCTTAGCCCGTTGAAAGAAGATCGGTCGTGGAAGCCGGTGGCCTCGATGAAAGAAGAATCGGGAGTGGATGTAGGTCACGATGACCGAACTACAATAAAAATATGGTTTATATTTCTATTTTTCTCTTTACTTTAATTACAAACTGAATTATTACTTTCACTACTTTACGAATATGTTTTCAAGTTAACATCTTTCCGAAATGATTTTATGGAACGAAAGTTTTTTAAAACCTATATTTTTATCTGCTACACTAATTTACCCCCCCCTCTTAGTGCCGACTCGATCCTAACAAATATATCTATGATTGCCTTAAAACATAATGTGTATACTATTGACATTGACGATCTTTGTAATAAAATGTGTTTTTCGATTTTAAGCAATGATGCTTGGCTTTAGCATAGGAGGTTAGGTCATGTTAGTATAAAACTAATCTCTCAAATTTTATTTAGAGAACTTGTAAGAGGAATCCCTAGCATTAAGTTTGTCAAAGATAAAATGTGTGATGCATGTCAACTTAGAAAGCAAATAAAAGGTAGTTTCAAGTTAAAGAATCAAATAAGCACCTCTAGACCATTGTTGTAATTGATCCATATAGATTTATTTGGTCCAATTGATACAACAAGCCTAGGAGGTAGCATATACGCCTTTCTAATTATTGATGATTATAGTAGATACACTTGGACATACTTCTTGACACACAAAAATAATTGTTTTAAGTATTTTTCAAAATTTTATAAACTTGTTTAAAATTGAAAAGGCTTTATGATTTCATCTATACGTAGCGATCACGGTGGTAAGTTTCAAATTTGTGATTTCCAAAACTTTTATGAATCAAATGGGCATAACCATAATTTCTCTACTCCAAGAAACCCATAACAAAATAGAATAGTCGAAAGAAAAAAATAGGAGTTTACAAGAAATGGCAAGAACCATGTTAAATGAATATAGCTTACCGAAATATTTTTAGGCCGAAACCGTTAACATGGCATACTATGTCATGAATAGGGTTCTAGTAAGACCATTACTTTCCAAAACTCCTTATGAGTTGTGGAATAACAAAAAACCTAATATTTCGTATTTTAAAGTTTTTGGTTATAAATGTTTTGTTTTAAATGAAAAAGATGCCTTAGGAAAATTTGATGCAAAATTCGATGAAGGCATTTTTCTTGGTTATTCTTCTACTTCTAAAGTATTTTGTGTGTTTAATAAAAGAACTTTAGTTATAGAAGAATCTATTCATATTACTTTCAATGAGGTTTCTGAATTCAAGAAAAATGATTTTAATGATGATTTTGATTTTGATGGTTTAAATTTGAATGAACCCTCTCCTCCCACTAGCAACTTGGATGCATCTTCTTTCAAATAATCCTTACCTAAGGGTTGGAAGTATGTAGATACTCATCCTAAGGAGCTAATCATTGGAGACACTTCAAAAGGTATTCAAACTCGTTCTTCTCTTAAAAATTTTTATGCGAGTGTAGCCTTTTTATCTCAAATTGAACCTAAATGCATTGACGAGGCCTTGAAAGATGATTCATGGGTTATTGCAATGCATGAGAAATTAAATCAATTTGAGAGAAATGAGGTGTGGAAGTTTGTTCCTAGACCTAGTGACATTTGGTACATGGTACTAAATGAGTCTTTAGAAACAAACAAGATGAACTTGATAACGTGGTTAGAAACAAGGCTAGATTCATGGCCAAAGGTTTCAACCAAGAAGAAGGTATCGATTATGAAGAAACCTTCACTCCTATAGCTAGACTTGAAACCATAAGGAGTCTCCTTGCCTATGCTAGTTGTAATAATTTTAAGTTGTTTCAAATGGATGTTAAAAGTGCTTTTCTTAGTGGCTTTATTTTTGAAGAAGTTTATATTGAACAACCTTCCAGATTTGAGAATGCTAACTTTTCAAATCATGTGTTTAAGTTGACTAAAGCTCTCTATGGATTAAAACAAGCCCCTAGGGCTTGGTATGAGAGGTTTAGTTATTTTCTTATTCAAAATAATTTTATGAAATGTAAGGTCGATACTACATTGTTTATCAAATATTTTGAAAATGATTTTCTCATTATTCAAATTTATGTTGATGATATCATTTTTGGATCTTCAAATGAGTCTTTATGTGAATCTTTTGCTAATAGTATGAGCCATGAATTCAAAATGAGTTTGATAGAGGAATTAACTTTTTTCTTAGGTTTACAAATCAAACAACTTAGTGATGGATTCTTTGTTAGTCAAATAAAATATACTTTAGATCTATTAAAATGATTTAATATGGATAATGCTAAGGTTATTAATACACCAATGAGTACTTCTACAAGACTAGATATGGACACTAATGGAGAATGTTCTGATCAAAAGACTTATAGGGGTATAATAGATAGTTTATTATACCTCACAGTAACTAGACTCGATATCATATTTAGTATTGAACTATGTGCTATATTTCAATCTAATCCTAAATAATCTCACTTAAAAGCCGTTAAAAGGATTTTTAGATATCTAAAAGGAACTCATAATCTAGAACTATGGTATCTAAATTCCAAAAACTTTGAGTTACTTGCTTATGCCAATGTTGATTTTCTAGTTGTCAAATAGATAGAAAAAATACATCCAAAATATGTCAATTCTCAGGTCACGCACTTGTCTCTTGGTCCTCTAAGAAACAAAACTCAGTTACATTATCTACAACTAAAGTTGAGTATATAGCAGCAGTCGGTGCATGTTGTGCACAAGTTATCTGGATGAAAAACACTTTAGAAGATTATAAAATTCACTTAAAAAATATACCTATAAAATGTGATAACACTAGTATAATATATTTAATAAAAAATCTCATTCAACACTCTAGAACTAAACATATTGATATTAGGCATCATTTTGTTAGAGATCATATTAATGATCATGACATATCTTTAGAATTTATTGATACAAAGCATCAATTAGTAGATATTTTTATAAAACCATTGAATGAGAAATAATTTGATTTTATTAAAAGAGAATTAAGCATGTTAAACCTTCCAAATGCATGAATTCCTTTATAAGTTTTCAAATTTTTTGATTTTTCGTAACTTAAATTTTCCTTTTAAATTGAGATCATTTCCTATGAATTCTTATTTTTTCTATTTACCAAAGAAGAACCTTAATTTTTTTATCTTTCATTTGATGATACTGTCCCATGAATTCTTTCTCACTCTACTCACAAAAGAAGAATTTTATCCATGGACTTTTAATATGTGATGATCATTTGCAAGAATAAGGATTTGATTTTTTATGGTATGGACATCTTGATCCTTTATGATGAATCCTCTCTCTTTGCTATAGTAGAAGCTTGATTCAATGAAATATAACTTTCATGAATTTGGTTCTTGATTTTTTCATGGAGAATGAATTCCTCTCTTACTCTTCTTCCTCTTCTTCTTATGACAAAGGAAGAAAGAAACTTGTACATCTCAAGAAGAACCAAAAAGCTCTTGCACATCTAAAGCGAAAATGCTAGCTTGCCCATTTCGAAAAGCAAAAGCAGTTATCATGCAAACTTTTTGCTTAACTTCTCATTTTTGCTAGCTTGGATAAATTAGTGTAAAACTTGAATAGTTTAAAACACTTGCATTGTTGAATGATTCTCTCTTTTGTTGATGACAAAGGGGAAGAAATGATGAATGTTTGGTATCATAATCAAAATGGTGATTTAATGCATGAAGTGATAAATACTTAAAAATTTTAATGTCTTAGCATCATGAATGTTATGCTGAAAATGATGTATCATTAATACTTTAGTATGGGAGAAATGATGAATATTTGATATCATAATCAAAATATTGATTTAATGCATGAAGTGATAAATGCTTAAAACTTTTAATGTCTTAGCATCATGAATGTTTTAGCATCATGAATGTTATATCTTAGTATCATAAATATTTAGTATCATGTATGATATGCCCACAGTGTTGATTGATTTATTTTTGGTATCATGCATGAAAATGAAAAATAAGGTTTTGAGATCGTGCATGCTTTTATTTGAAACTATAATGATGCACAAACATATGAAATTTTGATTTGATATATTGCATTCGATCCTTGTGATCAAAATTGTTTCACTTAAATTCAAAGTTACTTATCTTAATATGACATATAGATAGGGGGAGTTAAGGTTAACTCTATCATCAATTGGTTGTCATCAATAAAAAGGAAGAGATTATTGAATCTCAGATTTTGATGATGAAATTAATTGATAAATTATTGATCTAATCCATATGTTGATATAAGTATTGCAGGATTGACTACAATAATGAATAAGGCATAAAGCAGATGTTGGGCCGAGTCAAAGATTAGACGATATGACGAAGATTCGAACGATGTGCCGGAAGCTCGTTGAGAGTTCATCGGGAGCTCGCCGAGAGTTCGTCGAGAGTTTGTCAAGAGTTCATTGGGAGCTCACCAAGAAGTCATCAAGAGTTCACCAAAAGCTCGTCGAGAGTTCATCGGGGGCTCGTCAAGAGTTCGCCAAGAATTCATCAGGAGTTCACCAAAAGCGTGTTGAAAGTTTACCGGAAGTTCATCAAGACTTCATCCAAAGAATGATTGACATACTAGATAAAGATTGCTTAGTTAATGCCTTAATTATCGTAGTTAGAACTTAGATTGAGTTAGCATTGGGAGGTAATCCCACTAACTCAGTTAGGGGCCAACTAGGCCCAAAATAGGGCTGAGTTTGGCCGAATAGAAGGCCACTTGGCCATTTGGAGCCTTGCTAGGTGGTGGCACCACCTAGGGTGGGTGGTGGAACTGCTTGAGGCTCAGCCTCCCAAGTGGTTTGGGCAATAGTAACGCCTAGATTGGGCAATGGTACCATCGGCAGTTAATGTTGTCAAGCGATAGTATCGCCCTATCAAGCGGTGGTACCGCCAAAGCCTAGTCTCCGAGGCTCTGTTAGGCAATAGTACCACCAGACTCGGCAATGGTATCTCCTAGTGTCAGAGTATCAGGTGGTGGTATCGGCCAATACTGGCGATGGTACCACTAATACCCCGAAAATCCTAGATGAGATAATTTTTGGCTTCAATTCAGAAACCTTTAGGGCTTATAAATATCCCACTTCTTTCTGCATGAAAAAAAAAGAGCAGAAAAGTGTGAAAGAATCTTTAAGTGTTGGGGGTGTAAAAGTGTTGTAAAAGTGCTAAGGGTCCTCCTCCTCTTTCTTCAGCTTTATAATCATTAGAGAAGAGGTGTGAGGCTTATAAGGGATGTCTCCTAAACCTGTGAAAAAAAGAAAGCTTTGTAAGAAGGTGGTTGGTCTTTGCCAATTGAAGAAAAATCATTAGTGAACGCTGGTGACCTCAACAAAGGAAGAATCAGAAGTGGATGTAGGTTACAATAACCGAACCATTATCTGGTGTGTTCTTTCCTTACTGCTTTCTTTACACTCTTAAGTCATTACTTTCATTACTTTCTGATATGGGCTTTATCGAAATGATTTTATCAAACAAAATTTTTTAAATCAACGTAATTTTTATTGCTGCACTAATTCACCCCCCCTCTTAGTGCCGGATTCCGGTGGCCTTGACGGAAGAGGAATCGGGAGTGGACGTAGGTCGCAATGACTAAACCACTATAAAATCGGTTTGCATTTACTATCTACTCTTCATTGGTATTGCTTTTTGTTTTAACTACTTAATACACTTACTCTAAGTCAAGCACACTTTTAATATTTGTTTTTATAGAAAGAAAGTTTTCAAATCATCGTAACTTTTATGAAAGTACTAATTTACCCCCCTCTCTTAGTGTCGATATAGTCCTAACAAGAATGTCACAGATGGTTATCGTGCACCCGCAACACCTTCGTCAACATACTGTTCATCACTTTTATTTACTTGTACATATATTTGGTAGTATGTTTTACCTTATTTTTATGTGATTTTGCTTAAAAACTATGAGCAAGAATAGTTTATAGGACTGTAAAGCGACCACTAACAAAAATACGTAAAATTATCACAGAATAGCCCAAATTTCAAGTGTTAGGGCCTGCTTTATATAAATTTTGAGACGGAGCAAAATATTAGCATCTCAACACCCTAGAATCACCTGGGTGGCACATGACTAGATGAGGGTTTGGGTAGTGTTGGGTATTAATTGGATTCGCATATTTGCATGTTAAAATTATGAGAACTTGCTAATGCATCCGACACTTAGTGAGTAGTCATTTGGGGACTTACGACTGTTCATTTACTTTCTAAGGTTTTTTATTTTCTCCTTTCTCTCTTGTATGCATTGTGTTTACTGAATTGCTTGTAAAGCTATCCTCTTTGCAAGACATCAGGACTTGTTCGCTACTTATTTTTGAACTAATCAATTTGCTCTTTTACAAGTTCTTCGAGACCTGAGTGAGGTTTCAACTAGGTTGACCCATTACGGATGAATAATATAAGTGTGTCTCATGACTTAAGTAATTTCAATTAAGTCCATGACATATCCCTGACCCTATTCTGCTATCTTGTCGCGGATCTTTCATTGACATCATCATCGACTTTGCTAACTATAGAAGCGAAGGAAGTCGCTATCATTGATCATTGGCCCACCTATTGTTGATCTTCCACTAACGCCATAGTCATCAGCTCTGCTAGCTACATAAGAGGAGAAAATGAATGCCATCTATCACTAATCCTAGCTTGCTCATTTGCCATCGATCTTTTGCCGACATCATCACCGTCGACTCTATTACTAGTGGGAGAGGAGTAAGAAGAGGAGGAGGAAGAACACAAATGGGAGAAGAAGAAATGAAGAGGAGAAGGGAGAAGAGGTGGAGGAAGAAAGAGAAGAAAAGAGGAAGAAAGAGAAGAAAAGAGGAGGAAGAAGAGAAGGATATTTCGGTATATTTATAAAGAGATCTTTTAGATATATTAAAATTATTAAAATAATATTATCGATGGTAAAATAAAGGTTATAAATAGTAATCTCTGAATGAAAATTACCGATTACCTTATAAGGATAGAGAATACGTGCATTAATCCTCTCAGAACTCAATATTAAGTGAAGCCTCATTCATTGGATGCAGTTTTATTAATAAAAAGAGTAAATGTTTTTTTGTCAATGATTCAACATAGTGTTTAGTGCCATACATAGCAATATGCCAAGTCTCCCAACTTACGTTCTCAACTCTTGAACATGTGCAGCTTTTTCCCGGTAGCATATGCTCAACTCTCTCTCCTCCTTAGTTTCTATTGTCCAAGGATCTCTGCAACTACAAGTTCTAACCATGAAGCCAAGGATCTTAGATCCCCTGTAAGTTGACTGATTCATCCTTTACTAAGCTTTATGGTGGCTGTTACCAGTTAGGATAGACTGGTTTTGCATTATCTGAACATTAGGTTACTATCTGAAGCAAGGTTTCCATGTATGACAGAAACGAGTAGCCAAATTGTCAACCAAGTAGGATCATAAAAAATAAATGAACGGACAACCACAGAATCTGATGTCAATGGGTGGATGTGCCCGTAGCTCTCAGCTCGCCAAACGCTCATGGTTTTAATCCATCATTCCAGAACCTGATGGCTGCTACTGAACTCTGCTTGTGCTCTACTGAAGTGGATGTTGGGAAGAAGTTGGCGACAGAAAGTTATTAGCACCAGACAAAGTACAAGAGACTATCGAGAAAATTCAAGTTATAATGAAAAGATTGAAAACTGTTTAGAATCGTCAAAAGAGTTATGCTGATAACAAAAGACGAGATATTGAGTTTCACGTCAGGGATTTTGTATTCCTGAAGGTCTCCTCTTCTAAAGGCGTTATAAAATTTGGGAATAAAGGAAAGTTAAGCCCAAGATTTGTTAGACCTTTTGAGGTTCTTAAGAGAGTTGGTTCTATCGCTTATAGGATTACTTTGCCACCATCATTGTGTCATATCCATGATATATTTCATGTTTCAATGATCAGAAAGTATATACGTGATCCCTCTCATATCATTAAGTATGAGCCGATGGTGATCGACAAAGACTTGTCTTATGGGGAAGGGTCCACTCAGATTATTAATAAGAAAGAAAAGATCCTAAGGAATCGGATCATCCCTCTAGTTAATGTGATCTAAAGATATCATTATGGGGAGGAAACAACTTGAGAACTTGAGGAATAAATGAAGAAAGCTTATCCTCATCTTTTCGTCGAAGGAGGTATGATAAATTTAGATGACTAATTTTTTCTTTTAAGGAGGGGAGAGTATAACATCCCACATTTTTGATAATTTTGTAGATGCTTGTTTATAAATATGAGGATAATTTAATAATTTTTTTGTATTAGATAATTTTATATTAAAAGTTTATGGCTAGGGACCTAAATGTGAATCTTAGAAAATTGATATGATTTATCAAAGATTCACATTAAGTTAAAAAAAAAAGAGGACATGTGTCACTAGCTAACCTAAGTATGGTGCCACCAATGTTTGTTCTATGGATGACACATAAGCCCCTTTAATGCATGCTTTAAACCTAAGTAATTAGATGAGAGATTAAAGAAAACATTAACAAAGGAGAGATACTTGCTGCAACCAGTGTGGGTTTGAGAAGAGAAGAGAAGAGGAATTGAAGTAGTAGAAGATGAAGCTTTGCTTTGCTTGAGGTTTTGCATCAATTCCCAACATTTGGGAATCAAAATTTTTTAAGACAAGTGTTCTAACCCCATCCCACAGTAATCCTAATATCTGTTTTCATTTTAGTTCTACATAATTTGAAAGATTTCAGTTTAGCACTAGACATTTCTTTCATTTTGATACAAAGCCATGAATTTATAATTTTTTGGTAATCTAACCTCTATGTATTGTTTCGAACCTAACTTTTAGCACCAAACTTTGATTTAGACAAATATAATCTATTTGAAAGTAGACTCAAAGATCTTTATTTTGATATCTAGATTGAATGATTTGGAGTTTAAATGCCTACTCATACTTTTGTTTTAATTAACCATATAGATTCTACAAAATAGGGACTATAATTTTTGATCTTTTATTACTAAACTGTTTATAACTTTCTGCTAGGAACTTAGATTCATGCAAAATATAATTTATTGGAAACTAGACTAAAAAATCTCTTTATATACTTACCTGATTTGAAAATTTTGGAATACAAATGTGAACTGAAGCATCTATTTTCATTAACCCTGTGGATTCAGTAAAACAAAGCTAATGTTTTCGGACCTTTCACTACAAAATTATTTGTAACTCCTTGTTGTAAACTCTAATTTATGCAAAATTTAATTTACCTAAAATAGATTGACACATCTTTCGAATGAAAATATTTTGTATAAATTAGAGCATAATTATTTATCCAAATAATTCATAAAATGTACCTCTCAAATTCTGCCAGAATCGAGCTTTGATCGATTTCGCCGATTCTTGTTTCTTCTCTTTGGAAATTGATTTTAGCAAAAACCCTTACTTTAGTTGAGCTTTAAATTATTATTTTAAGTTTTTGTATGCTTTTGTCCTTTAATTATTTGCATACCTGATTTTATTATTTAAAGTTCATGTTTGTATCACAATGTTTCGTATAGGCACATGCATTCCGTTGTTCCGTATATATTTTTGATATGTCCCAATTTTATTATTTACACTATCCTTTTATACTCTGGTGTTTGTGGGATAAATGTGAACCTTTGCCAGAAATAGTAAAGGGAGTTATGCTTAGAGCCTGCAATGTTCTGTTGGTCCCGTATGACTTCACTCAGATATGGGTGGATGGAGCTCTTAGACGTGGGAGACTTATGTTTGGTAGTTATTCAAAAATGGATAGATCATATTATGTTATGATCCCACTTCACAATCTATATATTTTACATGATATCCAAAGCTTTGGTTATTTGTTTCTATGTGCGCTTTAGATAAGAATGAAATGAATGCGACATCATATGTGTCATTTGAGCTTTTGTTTCATATTTATTTATTGATATGTTTCAAAATATTTATACATCTTTGATATACTTTGAAATATTCTATATATCATGGATATACTCCTTATGCCAATGATATGCTCCAATTAGGCTTTACTATCTTGTTATGAACGAAATATGCTTCAAACGAAATGACATTATAATTCTGCATTTGACAAGTGGCTATCTTTAAACTCTTGTATCTTTATATGCTCATTCTGTTACTATATAATTTTTTTCAGGATAGCTTATTACTCACTAAAATGTTTAAATTGTGCTGAGGCAATGGAAGGCTAGAAGATTTTTGGGGTAAATCTTTCATAGTTGAAAGGTGGTTGATCTATTAGTACACTTTGTATGTAATGAAATATTATTGATAAATTTGGATTGATGTATCTTGTAAATATTTGAAAAGTACCTCTCATGTCGGGATTTTAGGAATGTTAAGTTTAAATTGTGTAATGATATTAAATATGTGATATATGTTGGTTTTGTGATTGTATAGATTCCCACACTTATGAATCTATGATGTGGTTATGGTTTAGTTGAGTTGGTTTTGAATTCTGTGAATCATTAAGTAATATGATGTATGATTAAAAACTACATAGGTTTTATGAATTGTGGATTATAAAAGTGAATTTTAGATTCCCACACTTATGAATTTATGATGTGGTTATGGTTTAGTTGAGTTGGTTTTGGATTTTGTGAATCATTAAGTAATATGATGTATGATTAAAAACTACATAGGTTTTATGAATTGTGGATTATAAAAGTGAATTTTGACTTGAATGTTTTCTTAGTGGCCTCAAATGTGTGTTTGGATCCTGGATTATTTGTTGAATTATAATATTATCAATTTTGAGAATTAAATTCAGGGTCGAAGTATTTCCCCATTAGAGCCTCCTATGAAAGCGAGTCCATGGACAGAAACTAGTTGAGAGCTGGAAGAAGCCTTGCGACATGAAGAAGCAGTCATCAATGCCTACCAGCAAGCATCGATGAGGGCATCGACAGTTTAAGTGGGGGAGAATTATTGAATCTCATATTTTGATGATAAAATAAATTGATGAAGTTATAATATAATCAACGTTTGAGCGATGCGGGATTAACTTCGATCATGGAAAGACAAATCGATTGAAGTAAGAGAATCAAACGTTGGGCCAGAGTAGAACATGTCGGAAGATTGGACGTTGGGCTGGAGGACTGGTCGACGTGACAGAAGGACTTCGTGCCTGTTAGGATCAAGAGCACTAAGAGGAGGAGGAGGTGGGGGGGGGGAGGAGGGGGGGGGGGGGGGGTGGTAGGGTGGTGGGGGTGGTGAATTAGTGCAGCGAAAAACTTTCGACGATTAAAATTGCATTCGTACGATGAAATTATTTCCGACGTAAAACCGTTTTCGGAAACTTAACTTGAAAGCGAGTTCGTAAAGGAGTGCAGCAAAAGTAATAAGGAAGTAAGCACATATGGAGGTTTGCAGTAAGGTAAGCAGTAAGAAGAAATACAAACCAAAGAGCACCACAATTTTAGAGTGGTTCGGTCAATCTTGACCTACATCCACTTTTGGCTTCCTCCTCCGACGAGGTCACCGACTTCCACTAGAGGCCTTCCTTAAATAGGCGAAGGCCAACCACCCTTTTACAGTTTCACTCCTTTTGACGGGCTTAGGAGACAACCCTTACCAACTTTTCTCTCCTCTCTTGAAATATCAAAACTTGGAAGAAAAGAGGGAGGAGAACTTCTAGCCTTTACAACACTTTTGAGCTCTAAAAATCACAAAGTAAGATTGGATTTTCGGTGCCTTTTGGTTGCCCTTTCATGCAAGAAAGGGTGGGGTATATATAGGCCCCAAACTGGTTTAAATTTGGAGCTCAAAAATATCACCTCCCGGATTTCGGGGGTCCTAGCGGTACTACCTCCTAACTGGGGCGGTACAACCGCCTGGCAGCTCGAAGACTGAGCCTCTGGGTAGTGCCACCACCTGACAGGGGCGATTGCACCGCCCAGTCTCACTCGGAGACTAAGCCCAGGTGGTGCCACTGCCTAACTGGGGCGGTTGCACCGCCCAGCTTTCCTAGGAGACCATCTCCTGGGCGGTGCCACCGCCTAACAGGAATTCTGGTCCGAATAGGTTGATCCATTCGGCCCAATTTGGGTCTGTCAAGGGCCCAATTGCCCCCAGATTAAGTTAGTGGGATCACCCCTCATTCCTAACTTAATCTACATGCTAACTATGATATTTCTTAAGACATTTACTGCAACTTGCTCCGGTGCGTCAATCGCTTCTTCCGGCGAGCTTCTGGTGAACATCCGACGAACCTTCGGCGATGCTCCGGCGGACTTCAGGCAAACTCCTGGACTTGCGATGATCCACCTGGTGAATTCCGATGAGCTTCTTGGGGAAGCTCCTGGATTTCTCGGATTTGTTCCCGCAGAGCCTCCGATGACCATCAGGACTTCCGTCGAACTCTCGAACCCCCAATGTGATCATGGTCTTGACTCCGGCGCAACTCCTACTACATGTCTTACTTCCATCGTAGTTAATCCTGCACATGTAAAACAAAACTTCGATCGAGACAATTAATCCTAAGCAATTAACCAAGTTGTCCGGCATATCATTGGTCCCTCGACGCTTCGTCCGATTTTTCGGCGCATCGTCCTCTCCTACGGCCTATTGCCCAATCGGCCAGTTGATTCCGTAACTCCGATATCCTTGGCATAATACCCGCTCTTCTTGGCCCGATGCCCAAATCCACGGCCCGAAGCCTTCTGTCGATACGTCGACCGATCCACCAGCCCGACATCCAATCTTCTGACATGTTCCTCCGGCACAACATAATTTTTTCTGCTTTAATTGTCTCATCTTGATCGAAGCATCCTACGTTACTCAAAACGCAGATTAAAACATAAACACATATCAAGTGATTTCATCATCAAAATACAAGATTCAACAGTGCCATGAGTTCAGGCATCGAGCTAAGAGGATCAGACATTATGCCAAGAAGATCGGATATTGTGGGAGGTCAACATGCTAATAGATTGGGCAATATGCCGAAGGTTCGGATGAAGCGTCGAATGAACCAATGACATGCCAAACAACATAGAATTCTAGTCTTATAATCGTTTATGTCTTGATCATTGTAGGTTACATCGTAATTGAATTAGTTTTGGGTGTAATCATGCTACCTCAATTAGGGACCCATTGGGCCTGATCTGGGATTGAGTTTGGCCCATTGGAAGGCCCATTCAATGACCCAGAGTTAGGTCTAATAGTAGACCACCTATGAGCTGGAACGTATGAAGTATACATTTTTCGGAAGACCCGGCGTTGGTAACGCTAGTATCAAGCAGTGGTACCGCCCAGACTAGCTGTGGTATCACTGAGACTAGAGGTAGTATCGCTAGTACATGGTCTCCCATGTGTCAGGCGATAGTACCACCCAAACTGGGTGGTAGTACCGCCAGTTGTCAATGCTGCAAGCGGTGGTACCGCCCAGCACAGGTGGTGGCACCGTTAGTACCCCGAAAACTCTGGATAAAACTTTTTTTAGCTCCATTTTTAAAGTCATTTGGGGCTTATAAATATCCTACTCATTCTTGTTTGAGTAAGCAAGAAAAGTGAATGAAAAGGCTGGTGATTCTAACTTGTAAAATCTTAAAAAATGCATAGTGTCCCCCTCATCCTCTTTAAAGTTTTGAGCTTATTCTAAGAGAGGTGTGAAACTTGTAAATGTTCTCTCATAAACTTGTGAAAAGGAAAAAGAGTTGTAAATAGGGTAGTTAGTCTTCGCTCATTAAAAGAAGATCGTTAGTGAACACCGGTGGCCTCGACGGAAAAGGAATCAGGAGTGGATGCAGGTTGCGACGATCGAACTACTATAAAATTGGTTTGTATTTACTATCTGCTCTTCATTGATATTGTTTTTTGATTTAACTGCTTAATACACTTACTCTAAGTCAAATAGACTTTTGATATTTATTTTTATTAAATGAAAGTTTTTAAATCGTCATAATTTTTTATGAAAATACTAATTCACCCCTCTCTCTTAGTATCGATATGGTCCTAAAATGAATGTCACATATAGTTATCGTGCAGCTGCAACACTTTCATTAATGAATCGTTCATCACGTTTATTTGCTTATACATATGTTTAGGAATGTATTTTACCTTATTTTTATGTGTTTTTGCTTGAAAACTATGAAAAAGAATAGTTTATAGGGCTGTAAAGCGACCACTAACTAAAATGGGCAAAATTATCCCAGAATGGCCCAAATTTCAAGTGTTAGGGCTTGCTTTATATAGATTTTGGGATGGAGCAAAATATTAGCCATCTTAACACTCTAGAATCACCTGGGTGGCACATGACTAGATGAGGGTTTGGGTAGTATTGGGTATTAATTAGATTCACATGTTTGCATGTTAAAATTATGAGAACTTGTCAATGCGTCTAATACTTAGTGAGTAGTCATTTGCGGACTTACGACTATTCGTTTGCTTTCTAAAGTTTTTTATTTTCTCCTTTCTCTCTTGCATGCATTGCGTTTACTGAATTGCTTGTAAAGCTATCCTCTTTGCAAGACGTCATGACTTATTCACTATTTATTTTTAAACTAATCAATTGCTCTTTTATAGGTTCTTCGAGACCTGAGTATTGGGAGAAAACTTGTTAAAGCGGAATATTCTTTTCCCTCTGTGTATCAAAATGGGTTCCTCATCAAAATACCAACTTGATATCCAAATAAAAGTATCAACTAGCACAGCATAAACAATAGAGCAAAAAATCAATCACATAGTGAGACCAAATCTTTTAACGTGGAAAACCCAATGTGGGAAAAACCATAGGACCGTAGTCCACCTCAAAATTCCACTATCAATAGTAATGATAATAGGTTTACAATAGGTCTTCTCTAGAATAACTAAAGGATCACAATAACATCAAGATCATAGATCTTGGCTTAAGAATAGCATATCTTCATCACATTGGGTGGATCTCCTCATAAGAGAATTTTAGGCCTCACAAAGTGGGTATAATAGGAAAATACCTCAGAGAGGGTAAAATGTAGATCAACACCATTAGGATTGTAGAGCTTACTACAAGGATTTTTTACATAAAATTTGGACCAAAACTGATAACGTTTGGCCACCGATCGTCAAGCAAAAATCTCAAAAACCTTACTTTCTCTCTCTATTTCTCTTTCCTCTTTTCTCTACACGTGGTCGCACACGTTCATTACCCACACACGCTGCACCGAACCCTTTCTCTTAGTTTTCTATCTTCAATTAGTGATTTGGGCTCAATAGGCCCAATTGTCCAAGCCCACATATGGGTTGGACTCAACAATTCTCCCCCTCCATCTCATATGATGGGCTGTACCAAGCCCGCTCTTTGCCTACATACTTCAAGCTTCTTTTTAGGTAAAGACTTTATCAACATATCTGAACCATTCTCATTGGTATGCACTTTTTCCAATTGTAATTCTTTCAACTCAAGCACATCACGAATCCAGTGATAACTCACATCAATATGCTTGGATCTAGAATGGTATGTTGAATTCTTGGAGAGGTGAATGACGCTCTAACTATCACAACAAACAGTATATCCTTCCTATTTCAAGCCCAATTCCTGTAGAAACTTTTTCATCCATAAAGCTTCCTTGCAGGCTTCAGTAATTGCTATGTATTCTGCTTCTGTGGTTGATATAGCAACACACTTCTGTAACTTAGACTGCCAAGAGATTGTTCCTCCTGCAAATGTCATCAAGAATCCCGAAGTGGACTTCTTGGAATCAGTATCACCTACCATGTTTGCATCTGTGTAACCTTCTAACACAGGTTCATCACTGCCAAAACATAAACATACAAGTAGCTCTTAGATATCTTAATATCCATTTCACTACTGCCCAATGTTCCTTTCCAGGATTTGAGAGAAATTGGCTGACAACTCCAACTGCATGAGCTATATCTAGCCTAGTACAAACCATAGCATACATCAAACTACCTATTGCAGATGAGTAAGGTACTCTGGATATTTCTTCTTTTTCTTTCTCACTTGTAGGACATTGTTCCGAACTAAGCTTGAAATGACCTACAAGTAGAGAACAAACTGCTTTGGCTTTACTCATGTTGAATCTTTCAAGAACATTTTCAATATAAATCTCCTGAGATAGCCAAATCTTTCTTTTCTTCCTATCACGAAGAATCTTCATGCCAAGTATTTGTTTCACCGATCCCAAGTCTTTCATGGCAAAAGACTTACTTAGCTCTCTTTTAAGCTTTCCAATTTTTCCAACATCATGGCCAACAATCAGCATATCATCAACATATAGTAGTAAAATAATAAAATCATTATCTGAAATTTTTTTCATAAACACACAATGATCAGATGTGGTTCTATCATACCCTTAGCTCATCATAAAGGAATCAAACTTCTTATACCACTGTCTAGGTGCCTGTTTGAGTCCATATAAGCTTTTCCTAAGCTTACACACCATATTTTCTTTTCCCTTTACTTTGAAACCTTCTGGTTGCTCCATATAAATTTCTTCTTCTAAGTCACCATGAAGAAATACTATTTTTACTTCAAGTTGCTCAACTTCTAAATTCAAGCGGGCAGCTAAACCAAGAACAACTTGGATAGAAGACATTTTCACAACTGGAGAAAATATTTCTTTAAAGTCATTACCTTTCTTCTGACCGAATCCTTTCATAACTAGTCGTGCCTTGTATCTTTGTTATGAGCTATTGTTTTCAGTCTTCAATTTATAAACCCACTTATTCTTGAGAGCTTTCTTCTCTTTAGGCAATTTTACTAAGTCATAAGTGTGGTTCTCAAGCAAGAATCTCATCTCTTCTTGCATGACTTTAACCCACTCATTCTTATTCTCATGTAGAATAGCTTCTTGGTAAGTTTCTGGCTCTCCCCCGTCAGTAAGAATAATATACTCATGTGGAGGATATCTAGTAGATGGTTGTCGCTCTCTAGTGGATCTTCTCAATGGAATCTCAACTGGTGGTGGAGGTGCTTGTTCAGTTGGTTTAGCATCATCAACTGTAGGTGTATCATCACTGGTATTCTCACCATAATCTTCTTGTTCATCTTCCCCATGATCATCATAAACTACAGGTGAAGGAACTGGACCCAAACTCTAAGGAATATAAATAGAGGTTTCTGGCTTCTCAATATTATCACCATCATCAAACAATTGGTCTTCAAGAAACACAATATCTCTACTTCTAATAATCTTCTTATTCATTGGATCCCATAATCTGTACTCAAACTCTTCATGACCATATCCCAAGAAGATACATGCTTTTGCTTTACTATCAAGCTTGGACCTCTCATCTTTGGCAATATGAACAAATGCTTTACACCCAAAGACTCTTAAGTGATTATAAGATATATCTTTTCCTCTCCATACTCTCTCTGGAACATCACCTTTCAGAGGAACTGATGGAGAAAGATTTATCAGATCAACTGTAGTTCTCATAGCCTCCCCCTAAAATGACTTTGGTAACTTGGCATAGGAAAGCATACACCTAATCCTTTCTTCAATGGTTCTGTTCATCCTTTCTGCCACACCATTTTGTTGAGGAGTTTTAGGAACTGTTTTCTCAAGTCTGATACCATGGAACCTGCAATAATTCTCAAAATGACCCCTATACTCGTCACCATTATATGATCGAATACACTTTAGTTTTTTATCAATTTCTCTTTCAACACTGACATGAAACTTCTTGAAAACATCGAGTACCTGATCTTTAGATTTCAAAGCAAAAGCCCACACTTTTCTAGAATGGTCATCAATAAAAGTAATAAAATAAAGAGCACCTCCAAGAGTTCTAGTTTGCATAGTATAAACATCAGTATGAACTAGATCAATAATATCTGATCTTCTAGATGATGGATATATATGAAATGCAACTTTATGTGTTTTTCCAACTAAGCAATGATCACAAGATTTAAGAGATGTACCTTGCAACACTGGTAAGAACTGCTTTCTAGCAAGAGTTTGAAGTACCTTCTTGCTGATATGTCCAAGCCTCTAATACCAAAGATCTATACTTTCACCTTTTTGAATTGCATTAATCTCTCCTTTATGTAGCTTAGCTTCCATGACATAAAAAGAGTTAAATTTCTTTCCTCTTGCCACAATCAAAGAACCTTTAGTGAGTTTCCATTTGCTTTCACCAAAATAGTGTGCAAAACCCTCATCATTAACTATATCTGTAGATATCAAGTTAAGACGAATATCTGGAACATGCCTTATATCTTTGAGTATTAATTTGCTCCCAATACTGGTCTCGAAGCAAATATCTCCAATACCCACAATCTTAGATGTACCACTGTTTCCCATTCTGACATTACCAAAATCACCAGCAATGTAAGATCTAAAGAAATCGCCATGAGAAGTGACATGAAATGAAGCACCAGAGTTAATTACCCAATTACTGTCCTGAGCTACAAGACTAACACAACCTTGATCATAGACAATAGTGATATTACCTTTAGTAGTAACTGTATTGGTCTCTTTCTCATTTTTCTTCATTTCATTATGTTCTCGCTTCCAAAACCTACACTCTTTCTTCATGTGACTTGGCCTGTTACAATGAAAACATTTGATATCTCTTCTAGACTTAGATCTTCCTCTATATCCATGTGGTTTCTGCTATTACTTCTTCCACGTCTTTCTTGCTTTTCAGTAACAAATGCACCAAAAGAAGATTCACCATATTCTTTCCTTCTGGCATCTTCATTTAGCAAACTATCTTTAATCATATCTATAGTTAGAGTCCCCTCTGGCATGGAGTTACAAATTGTCACCACATACGTTTCCCAATTTTTTGGTAAAGAGCTGAGAAGTAATAATCCTTGCATCTCATCATTTATATTCATTTTCATAGCAACCAACTTGTTTGCAAGACTCTGAAATAGGCTTATGTGCTCAACAATATTACCATCATTTTTATTCTTCAAATTTACAAGTCTTCTGATGAGAGAAATTCTATTTCCTACTGTCTTCTTCGCAAAGAGGTTTTCTAATCTTTGTCAAACAACATCAGCTCTAGTTTCATCTGAAATATGCTCATGCAAGTTTATATCCATCCATCTTCTAATATATGCAATGGTTTTTCTATGTTGAACTTCTCATTCTTCATCGTTCATAGTAGAAGATTTATCTTTAACCTTGATAGGCTTATACAAATTTTTACAATAAAGCAAATCTTCCATCAGACGCCTTCAAGTGGAATAATTTGATAAGTTCAATTTAATCATACCATCTGACTGTTTCATTTCAATCATATAAGAAAACTAGCACCAAACAACTTGGCTCTGATACCACTTGTTGGGAAAAAACTTGTTAAAGTGGAATATTCTTTTCCCTCTTTGTATATCAAAATGGGTTCCTTATCAAAATACCAACTTGATATCCAAATGAAAATATCAACTAGCACAGCATAAACAATAGAACAAAAAATTAATCACACAGTGAGACCAAATCTTTTAACGTGGAAAACCCAATGTGGGAAAAACCACGGGATCGTAGTCCACCTCAAACTTCCACTATCAATAGTAATGATAACAAGTTTACAATAGGTCTTCTCTAGAATAACTAGAGGATCACAATAACATCAAGATCATAGATCTTGGCTCAAGAATAGCATATCTTCATCATATTGGGTGGATCTCCTTATAAGAGAATTTTAGGTCTCACAAAGTGGGTACAGCAAAAAAGTACCTCATAGAGGGTAAAATGTAGATCAACACCGTTAGGATTGTAGAGCTTGCTACAATTTTATGTAGAGCTTGCTAAAATTTGGACCAAAATTTTATGTGAAGAATCTTTAAAAACCTTACTTTCTCTCTCTATTTCTCTCTCCTCTTTTCTCTGCACGCCGCCGCATACGTTCATTACCCACACATGCTGCACCGAACCCTTCCTCTTGTTTTCTGCCTTCAATTAGTGATTTGGGCTCAATAGGCCCAATTGTCCAAGCCCACATATGGGTTGGACCTAACACTGAGTGAGGTTTCAACTAGGTTGACCCTTTGCTGACGAATAATACAAGTATGCCTCACGACTTAGGCAATTTCAGCTAAGTCCATGACATATCCCCGACCCTATTCTGCTATCTTATCGCGGATCTTTCATTAACATCGTCATCAACTTTACTAACTGTAGAAGAGGAGCAAGTCGCTGTCATTGATCGTTAGCCCATCTATTGTCGATCTTCCACTGATGCCATCGTCGTCAGCTCTACTAGCTACTAAAGAGGAGAAAACGAATTTCATCAATCACTAGCCCTAGCTTGCTCATTTGCCATCTATTTTTGCTGACATCATCACCATAAGCTCTACCACTAGTGGAAAAGGAGTCGAAAAGGAGGAGAAACACAAATAGGAGAAGGGAGAAGAGATGGAGAAGGAAGAAAGAGAAGAAATTAGGAGAAGAAGAGAAGGATATTTTGGTATATTTACAAAAAGATAGTTTAGATATATTAAAAAATATTAAAATAATATTATCGATAGTAAAATAAAGGTTATAAATAGTAATCTCTGAATGAAAATTACCGATTAGCTTATAATGATAGAGAATACGTGCATTAATCCTCTCAGAACTCAGTATTAAGTGAAGCCTCATTCATTGGATGCAGTTTTATTAATAAAAAGATTAAATGTATTTTTGTCATTGATTCAACATAGTGTTTAGTGCCATGCATAGCAATATCCCAAGTCTCCCAACTTAGGTTCTCAACTCTTGAACATGTGCAGCTTTTTCCCGGTAGCATATGCTCAACTCTCTCTCCTCCTTAGTTTCTATCGCCAAGGATCTCTGCAACTACAAGTTCTAACCATGAAGCCACGGATCTTAGATCCCCTGTAAGTTGACTGATTCATCCTTTACTAACCTTTATGGTGGCTTTTACCAGTTAGGATAGACTGGTTTTGCATTATCTGAACATTAGGCTACTATCACTGAAGCAAGGTTTCCATGTATGACAGAAACGAGTAGCCAAATTGTCAACCAAGTAGGATCATAAACAATAGATGAACGGACAACCACAGAATCTGATGTCCATGGGGGGGATGTGCCCGTAGCTCTCAGCTCGCCAAACGCTCATGGTTTTAATCCATCATTCCGGAACCTGATGGCTGCTGCTGAAATCTGCTTCTCCTCTGCTGAAGCGGATGGCATAAAAAAAGAAAGCTTATTTTTTTTAATCCTCTCCAAGACAACGCACAAGCAATCAGCCATTCAATTCCGCCAAGCTTCCATTGCCATTTCTGATTCTTCGTGACAGAGGGGATGTGCATGTGATTTCATTCGATCTGATACCAACAACAGGGAGCATGCATGGCCTTCACAAGGCCCTACCACAAAACCAATCCTCCAGATTCATGAATGCTCCACTCGAGTCAGGGGCGACTGTGTCAAATCAAATCAAATGGTAAGATTTCAATAATCAGTTAGTATATTCTCAGTGATTATAATACTAAATCTTGATAACATTTCAGTCAATCTATTGTATATATATATAGTAATTTATGATGCACCGTAAATACCCAATCATTGGGATTCTTTGCAACAGCTTTCTTACTTGAAAATTTTGCGCATGCTTATATAGAGATCTACCGACAGATCTTTCAGAAAACTAATTTATTATTTTTTGATATGGTTTCAGACAGTTTCCTTTCTTCTACTACAGCAATGTCGGCGGCCTTCTGATCAAATTGGTCAAGTTTTTCTTCCTCTCAATCGGCCCTATCTGTCTTGTTCATAAGAATATGATCGCTGCCTCTCCATCCCACTCATCAGCCGCTCATTCGACCTCCCACTAAGCTGCTCTATCCATTCTAACTTCCATCCATCTCTAACTCCCCACTAAGTAGCTCACGTGGACCCACCCACATTTTTCTTTTTATACAAAGAGATCAGTGCTCATTTTCCAACAAAAAAACAAATAAGTCATTTTTCTTGAAAGAAACATATCGGTTATGTATAAATTTTATCTTAAAATCTTAATTGAGAGGTTGATTCATCCCAAATAAGTAAGTAGTGTATTTGTGAAATCAAATCTTTCACTTCAAATAAGTGTTATATTTGACTAAATTATATATATATATATATAAGATTAAGAAATCATAAATCTTATCATTTGATTAGATTTGATGATAGCGATGGATGATGGTGAGCAAGATCGGCAAAGCTAACCCACAGTTTTGAGAGGCTTCCTGTGAGTGGTGAGTTGTGTCAGCAGGGCATAGACATGGTCAACCTGCAAGTATTGGAGGAGATGCTGATGAAAGTGGCGCGAGTGTAGCAGCGACAAAGACCACCAAATTGATTGAAATAATGTGCTTCTGTCATTGAATGAAATCCTGAAAATTTGAGATAAAAAAAAAGAGAAAATAACATGCCATTGGAACATTATGATCGAGAACAAAGGTAGCCATTTTTGGATTAGTTTATCCTCGAAATGGAACGCTGAGTCATCGACAGAGACGAAATGATGACACAACTTTATGTCACGGAAATCAAGAAAGATGCGATGATACCGCCACAGGCCCCCGCCGACGTGGAGTCAGATCAGATCAGGTCCGTGTCAGTGTCTCTCCGGTTGCGGGCTGATGGATTTCTATTAGGAAGAACAACATAGCATTTTGTAAACTACACCTGCAGTTATACAGTGTTGAGAAAAAAATACCGTGAATGATTTATTTGATATACATTTATTTTGGCTAGATTGACATGAAACATCATTCCACGTAGAATGTTTTCGTTTTGGTACCGTCCAACATTTGTTGACTTATTTAAGATCACCACTAGATAATATTTTAAGAAAGAGAAATTAGATCACCCGAGATGTATATCCAATGATGTCCCCATTGGTTAGTTTCATCATCGCTGTCTGCTGAAGACGATCTCATCCTGAGCCTCCAGATATTGCGAAGGGTCACACCTACTCACTGTGCTTGAATTGGGATACCGAAGTGCCCCTTGGAATTGAGACTAATTCCCCCCGTCTAAGCCAAATCATGGAAATCCACAAAGAAGACGAACAGATCATTTGATGTAGAACTATATGTATATGTATAATCGATCAACACCAACCCATGTATATACGCACGTGTATGCCCATGACGACTATTCTAATGGCTACGTCACAGTGCAGAAGAGTCCAAGAATCTTATCCAACAAGATGGAACACGACAACGCCTATTGCGCGAAGCAGTCTCGCACGGGCCACAAGGATCTACGCCACGATCCAAACCCCTGTCTTCCAAATCAATGTCGCGTGCCTCCAAAATCACCCGTCACCCTCCATTATTATATCCCTCCTTTTCCTTCCTTTCCACAAGTTGAGATAAACAAACACGTCTCGTGACCCCATGTCTGCCACGGCCACCAAAATAAGACCCGCTTCCGACTGATTGAGCTCTGCAAAGCTAGCCATGGAAGTAGATGCGCTGCAGTCTCACTTCTCCCTCCTCTTCTTCTCCTTCTCCATTTCCTTGGTGGTCGTCGCGGTTTTGGTGGAGCTGCTGAGGACTCGGCCATGGTGGTGCAACTGCGCCGTCTGCAAGGCCTACGTGACGTCGTCGTGGTCGGCGGAGTTCGACAACCTCTGCGACTGGTACGCGCACCTCCTCCGGGAGTCGCCCACACGGACCATCACTGTCCACGTGCTCGGATGCACCGTCACCGCCAACCCCGACAACGTGGAGCACATGCTCAAAACCCGCTTCGAGAACTACCCCAAGGGAAAACCTTTCGCCTCCATCCTCGGCGACCTGCTCGGCCGCGGCATCTTCAACGTGGACGGCGAGCACTGGCGGTTCCAGCGCAAGATGGCGAGCGCTGAGCTCGGCAGCGCCGCGGTCCGCGTGTTCGCGTCGCAGATCGTCGCCGAAGAGGTCGGGTTCCGCCTGCTGCCGCTACTCGACATGGCGTGCAAGAACGATGCGGTGCTCGACCTGCAGGACGTGTTCCGACGGTTGGCGTTCGACAGCATATGCAAGATCTCGTTCGGGCTCGACCCCGGCTGCCTCCAGCTGTCGCTGCCCATGTCGGAGTTCGCGGCGGCCTTCGACAAGGCCACGAGGCTATTGGCGGGGAGGGCGACACATACGATTCCGGCGATATGGAAGGTCAAGCGGCTCTTCAACCGGGGATCGGAGGGACAGATCCGAGAGGCGATCGAGCTGGTGGATCTCCTGGCCAAGGAGGTCGTCCACCAGAGAAGGAAGTATGGCTTCGCGTCGGACCAAGATCTCCTGTCCCGGTTCATGAGATGCATCGACAACGACAGGTACCTCCGCGACATCGTCATCAGCTTCGTGTTGGCCGGCCGCGACACCGTCGCGTCCGCCCTGACAAGCTTCTTCATGCTACTCTCTCGCTACCCGGCGGTCTGCTCCGCCATTCGAGACGAGGTCGAGGACATCGTTGGGAACGCCCCAGCGCTCGCGAGCTACGACCAACTGAGGGAGTTGCACTACTTGCATGCGGCCTTGTACGAGAGCATGCGGCTGTACCCGCCGGTGCAGTTCGACTCCAAGTTCTGCCTCGACGACGACGTGCTTCCGGACGGCACATTCGTGAGGAAGGGAACGCGGATGACGTACCACGCCTACGCCATGGGGCGGATGGAGGAGTTGTGGGGGAGCGACTACGCCGAGTTCCGACCGGAGCGGTGGATCAGGCACGGCCAGTTTGTGCCGGAGAGCCCGTTCAAGTATCCGGTGTTCCACGGCGGCCTTCGCGTGTGCCTCGGCAAGGAGATGGCGCTGATGGAGATGAAGAGCGTGGTCGCGTTGGTCATCCGCGATTTCGACGTCGACGTGCTCGGAGGGAACCGACCGCCGAAGTTCGCGCCCGGCCTCACGGCCACCCTCAGTGGAGGGCTCGCCGTCAGAGCACGCCGGAGAACGGGCAGTGCCGCCCCACACGGGACAAGCTAACAACCACATGTGTCAATGGCCAAAAATGCACTGCCAAAAAAAATTTATGCTGCAATTCTACTAGAAAAATTGTACAGAATTTTCATTAACCGCCCATTTAACATATTTTTTAGTCTCAACTGTCGGTTGGTATCCGTCAAAACATTTTTCTGGTTTCCAACTTTTACATGAAAAATGAGTATATAATTATGATGTTGATATTTGTAATATTTATATATATATCATATAACTATATATATTTTTTAAACTGTATTAAAATGTTGGGGGGGAAGGGGTTTACAAAAGCAGCAATGCAGGGGTCATTACAGTCCCAAAAAACAAAAATTGGAGAATCCACCGTTCTCCTAAAATTAGCAAATCGGCATGCTCTGCTGTTAGCATCATGAGGCGCATGGACCATACTGACAACCTGAAGTTGGGAAGAATAAAAATCCGAAATCTGATAAAATATTTGTAAGGAGCCATGGGAAGTTTGACGTTTCCTAGACCAACTATGATGATGCAAATGGTAGTGAGATTTAAATCTACAGCCTTTTGGAGCCGTTGTAGCATCGTCAAAACTTGTGCTAGTATGGGCAGATTAAGTGTGGAAGTTGTTGCCTCCAATCCCACGGGTGGAATGATCGCTTGCACGGAGAACGTAATCTCTGATAAGTAGATGAGATTTCCTTAACTGTTGAGGGAAATCTCTCTTGAGCGAAATCCTCTAACCTGTTGAGGAAAATTCTCCCTTCTAACATGTATAAAAGGAAGGGGATATGTTAATAACAATCAACTTCTTCTATAACTTGTTTATCTATTTATTTTCTAACATGGTATCAGAGCAGTTCCTCCTTGGCGACAGCAGTATCGCCGTGTGTTAGCCAAGCGGCCACAGTAACAATTCAGAGCCGGTGCTAACGAGCACCGTCTTGGCTCTGCTCATCCACTCCTTCTCTTCCTTCATCGTCGGTCTTGCTTTTCTTCGCCGGCCTTGCTCCCTCTCCTATTTGCTGCCTACAGCAAACACTCTTTGTCGCCGTCACGCAAGGAGGAAAACATTCTCTCACTGCCTCCTCAATAGCGGTGAACGGCGAACAGTGGTGTCTTCCTCGCTTCCCGGCCAGCAACAGTCGCAATTGCTGCATCTTCCTCTACCGCAGCAGCTTTCGCTGCCGCTTCCCTCTACACAACGACGCCTCCTTAACGGCGGTGTCCTCCTCCTCAATAGCGACGAACGGCGAACGACGGTGTCTTCCTCGCTCAGTCTTCCTTGCTTAACAACGGCTGCCGCGTCTTCCTCCTTCGCTGTCGCAGCCGCTTCCCGGCCAGCAGCAGCCGCAACCGCTGCATCTTCCTTCCTCTACCGCAGCAGCTTTCGCTGCCGCTTTCCTCTATACATCTAATTGCTGCAGATTTCTCTCACTGCAGTTTCCTTGAGTACCGCTGCAGATTTTCGTGGCTATTTCCTGGCGAACCGCAATCTTGAGTACCACTGCAGTTTTCGCGGCCATCTTCCGGCGAACTGCAGCCTCTACAATCTGCTGCAGCAAGCAACAATCCACAGTAGCGAACCGTAGTCTTGAGTACTGCTGCAGTTTTAGCGGCCAGCTTCCGGCGAACTGCAGCCTCTACAATCTGCTGCAGCAAGCAGCAATCCACAGCAGTGAACCACAGTCTTGAGTACCGCTGCAGTTTTCGCGGCCATCTTCTGGCGAACTGCAGCCTCTATAATCTGATGCAGCAAACAGCAATCCACAGCAGCTGCTAGCAGCTTTGGGCACTGTTGTAGATTGCCCAATCTGCTGCAGCAATCTACAGCAATAGCCCCCTCCCTTATTCTCCACCTTGTGTGACCTGAGTATCACACAAGGTTCGCTGCATCTCCTTAAAAAAAAAAAAAAAAAAATACACATAAAAAAAAATGTCTTCATTCACTTCTTCTGATGTTTCAGTTCCTGTAGGGACTCCCACTTCTTGTTCTTCTACAGGGCTTATCTCCATCAATGCTGCCATGCTGATCCCCTTTAAGTTATCAAAGGGTGGCAACTATGCGTCCTGGCGAGCTCAATTTTCTAATCTTTTATTTGGATACGACTTGTTAGGTTACATTGATGGCTCTTTCAGTTGTCCTCCGGCCATGCTCAACATCCCCGGCGATCCCAGTCCAGTACCCAATCTAGCTCACAAACTGTGGCTACATCAAGATTGTCTCATCCTCCAAGCTATTCAAGCTTCAGTTGCTGGATCCGTTGCTCCCTTGATATCTTCATGTGTGACAGCTGTCGATGTATGGTCTACACTGCAAACCACCTTGGCAAATCATTCGCGTACTTGCAAGCTCAGTCATCTATCCAAGCTTTTGGTGACGAAACAAGAGGGAAGTACTATCTCTGATTATCTACAACATATCAAGGTTATCATTGATGACTTGGCCTTGATAGATCATTCCCTATGTGACGAAGAGGTTGTCATTCGTACCCTCAATGGTCTCGACACCGACTACAAGGAATTGGCTGCTGCAATTCGGGCACGCGACTCGCCAGTCTCTTTTGAAGATCTCTATGATAAACTGACTGACTACGAGATGTACTTGAAGCGTGCGGACAAACTGCCTGGATCAACTGTCACAGCTCAAGTTAGTCACAAGTCTAAACGGAAGAGCACTCGGTACTCACCGAACATCACCCAAGGTTTGGCTAATGCGCCTCTTGATTCTGTGAGTTCCATGCAACACCCCTCCTATCCTCCTAGTCATCACTTCTCGCAAAGTGGTAACTCCAGCCATCATCCGTCTTGGCGTCCTGCCCTACCGAGCCATCAAAGATGGGTCGTTTGCCAACTATGTGACAAAGTCGGCCACTCCGCTAAAGTTTGCTGGTCTCGTCCCCGCCTCCCTACTTTGTCACACTAGCCTCAGGAAAATCTCCTAACTTCTCCGACACCTAGCCAATCCAACTGGATTGTCGACTCTGGTGCCTCTCATCACATCACCGCTGATCTTCAGAATTTGTCTCTTCACAATCCCTACGGCGGCGATGAAGATATCATCATCGGTGATGGTAAAGGACTTTCTATAACTCATACTGATTCCATAACGCTTAATTCTGACTCTAATACATTTACCCTCGATGATGTTTTATGCGCCCCTCATATTAAACGCAACCTCATTTCTGTTTCTCAATTTTGCAAACATAACAATACTTCCATTGAATTCTTTCCTGATTCATTTCTTGTTAAGGACTTGAGCACGGGGGAATCATTGGTCCAATGCCCGAATAAAGACAATATTTACGAATGGCTGTCAGCCTCTCGAATAACCCAGCCCACTATTCATTCTTCTGTTGTGGCTCCAGTTGATGTGTGGCATCGTCGGCTTGGTCATCCCTCGTCCTTTATTCAGTAGAAATTATTATCTTGTCACTCTCTTCCTCTTTTTAAGTCCACTAATTCTATGATGCATTGTGATGCTTGTCTTAGTAATAAGAGTCATCGACAGCCTTTTGGCTCATCTTCCATTTCCTCCTCTAAACCTTTTGAAATTATATATACTGATGTTTGGGGTCCTGCTCCAATCTTATCTTTTGATAAGTTCCGATTTTATGTTATTTTTGTAGATCACTTCTCTAAGTACACATGGATATATCCTCTTTCTCATAAATTTGACGTTTCTCGCATTTTTTCCACTTTCCAGAAGTTGGTCGAAAACTATTTTCAATCTACCATTAAAACAGTATACTCTGATGGTGGTGGTGAATATCAAGCCCTGACATCCCATTGTTAGAACCCTTGCAGATTCTAAACTTGGGGTTGATCTCTTTAGGGGATCGGCCTCCTTGGAACTCTATAGGGGTTCCTCCTTCCAAGTTTGCTGCTCAAAGGCTGCAGAAAAGATTCATCTATTGCTTATGAAAAGAGGTGGAATACATGACTATTTATAGGGCTTCTAAACCCTAACTCCTAATAGGACTCTTACTTAAGACTCCTACTTCTAAACAACTCCTAATAGGACTCCTACTCAAGACTCCTACTTCTAACCAACTCCTAATAGGACTCCTACTCAAGACTCTTATTCCTTTATAACTCCCTATTCTTCTCTAAGAAATAACATCCTAACCCTAGCCGGTCTCTTCACCTCTTTAATAGGGGTCGGCTTAGGTAGGTTTTACATGAATGTCTCTCTCAATTAGGACTCTCCTAGCTAGAGTCCTAACAGACCCGCCCTCTTTAAATCAGCCTTGTCCTCAAGGCTGACGATTCATGAATTTTGAGAATTTGATCTTCAAGTCATCATAGTTCTCCCAAGTGGCATCTTCTATTAGTAGGTTTGCCCACCATATTAGCAATTCAGTAGTGGATCGTCGTCGTCGAGTCACGATCCGTCGACCAATAATAGCACTTGGCTGAGTCTGAAGTTCTCCTTGGGTAGTCATATTTGGTGGGTGGCTTTGAGCTGTCTCCAAGCACCTATTTACAACTTCCGTTTGGCCGTCGGTTTATGGGTGATATGCCGTACTCATTTTCAATTTAGTACCCTGCATATGGAATAACTTTGTCCAAAATCTGCTCGTGAAGATGTAAGTAGAATTTATCATAAGCACAATGCGTCCCTTATAGTGTAATTCTTTTGAGTCCCAATTGTAATGAGCCATGGGGCTTGGTGCTTCCTCCAATATTATTATAATCTTACTAGTATCTGAATCTTCTTGTCATTCCATCTTAATATCCTCAAGGAAGTCGCTGGTCGGAAGTGAAACGGCCGAAACTTCAACTTGCTCGGGTAGCTGCGAAAGCGCATCTGCAAGAACATTCTCTTTCCCCTTTTTGTAAGTTATTTCAAAATCAAATCCAAGAAGTTTTGTTACCCATTTTTGCTGCTTAGGGGATGGTATCTTTCGCTCCAAAAAGTACTTTGAGGCTTTTATGGTCAGTTTTAATTTGAAATCGTCGACCAATCAAGTAGGGTCTCCACCTCGTTGCTGCGTGCACAATGGCGAGCATCTCCTTATCATATGTTGAATTATTTTGATGGGAGGGAGATAATGCCTTTCTAGTGTATGCGAGTGGTCGACCATCTTGCATGAGAATGGCTCCAATTCCGACTCCAGATGCGTCGGCCTCAATAATGAAGGGTCGGTTAAAATCTGGTAGTGTTAGCACCGGCGACGTCGTCATGACTGCCTTAAGTTTGTCGAAGGCAGCGGAGGCTCGTCCGACCATTGGAAGACATCTTTTTTTAGTAAGGAAGTAAGTGGTTCACTGATCTCGCCATAGTTTTTCACGAACTTGCAGTAGTAGCATGTTAAACCTAGAAAGCCATGTAGCAATTTTACGTTCCTCGGGGTAGGCCAGTTTTGCATTGCTTCAATTTTGAAGGGGTCCACTGTCACACCTTCCTCTGATATGATATGCCCAAGATATTCCACGTTCTGTTGAAGAAAGCAAAAATTTGTAATGGTTGTTGTGTGTTCAAAAGGTGGTTTTCAGTATGTCTTCTTCGCATACTTATATTTGATGATACTCGGATCAAAGGTCCAGCTTTGTAAAGATTTGTGCTCCCTTTCATCTAGCAATTCATCTGCTATTGGAATAAGGTATTTGTCCTTGATGGTTATGCCATTGAGAGCCCGGTGATCAACACATATTCGCCATGTTCCGTCCTTTTAGCGTACAAGTAGTACCGGTGAAGAATAGAGGTTGCAACTTGGCCGAATAACCCCTGTTTCGAGCATTTCTTTTACAATTCTTTCTATTTCATCCTTCTAGAGATATAGATATTGATATGGCCGAGTATTTGCTTGAGGTTTGCCTGAAAGAATCATTATATAATGATCATACCGACGGGTAAGAGGTAGGTTGTATGGTTCATCAAATATATCTGAAAATTCAGCAAGCAAAGGAAGTAGGTTTGGATCTTCAAATTGTATTGGCTCTCCCTTAGTTTGCTGCTCAAGTTGTATAAAAAATCTGCTGCATGCTTTATGCAAAACCTTCTCCATTTGTTGTGTGCAAATCATCGTTATGTCACCTCCACGTTTTCTATTCAGTATCACTTGTTTCTCCTTACTATAAAATTTCATAATTAGTTGCATAAAATTCTAAGAAATATCACCTAATGTTGTCAACCATTTAATTATGAACATGGCCTTATGATCATCAAGAGGGAGAAGGAAGAAATCTGCAATTATCTCTTGGTCCTACAGCAATAGTTTCTTCTGCGAGAGCCTACGATCACAATTCAAAATCCATCCGTCGACGACCTTAACATCAAACCTGCTGCAATTCTCAATAGGTAAGGCCATCTGGATAGTAACCTTACTGTTTAGAAAGTTATTAGAACTGCTCGTGCCGATGAGAATAGTGATCGGTTGTTGTTTGAGAAGGCCTCCAACTTTCATCGTTTCCGGGTTTGAGTAGCCGGCTAGTGCATGTACCGTAACTTCAGTCGGTTGTAACTCTTCTTCTGCATCTTCTTCTTCATGTTCAAGGCTCTCTTCTGGATGTTCAATGACCTCTTCTTCTATTGGTTCAATCATAAGAAGTCTCCCTTTACTACAGCGATGTTCACAGCTCCACGGCTTGTCACAATGCCAACATAACCCCTTCGCATATCGCTCCCGAAGCTCTTCTCTTATTAACCTCTTTGGTGTAGGGACTTGGTCGACAGTAGGGGGGGCTGAGGGCTTCAATATTACTGGTTGAGGAGCGACCCTAGTCCTCCGAGCTTCATGATTCAATTGCTCCTCTTGATGTCGTGCAAAAGAGATGGCTGCCATAAGCGTATACGGTTGTCGCGCTTTAACTTCTCCTCGGATCTCTGGCTTCAAGCCCTCAATAGTTGTTTTTGAGACCAATCACGAGTTTGATTAGATAACCTTTCAAACCTGGTTTGGTACTCCTGAATGGTGGAGGTTTGTTGGATCTTTGCTAGTTGTCCATCAATATTCTCGTAATCGGTTGGTCTGAAGCGGATCAGCAGTCCTTCTTTGAATTGTCGCCATGAAAGAACTCCATAAGTATGTTCAAACCAATCAAACCACTGTATAGCATCCCCTTCAAGATGTATAGCTGTAATTTTCACCATAGATGCATCCGCAGTTTTATGGTACCGAAAATATCGCTCCGCGCGTGAGATCCAACCAATCGGGTCTCCTTCTTCCCATCTAAGGAAATCCACTCTCATGCATGGATATAGTTGGGGTTGGTCATAGAGCTTCCCCTCTCTTGGAAGTCATATCTTTGGGCTTGGTGCGATTGGGCAAAGCTCTCTCCTTGATGTGATTTCTTCGGGCTTAGTGGTCGGCCTAATCTGAGTTCGGTAAAGAGCGTCCGAATCTTATCCTCCATTCGCGCCTCGAAGGCTTTGAATTTAGTATTGATTATCTCCTCAGATGCCATAGTATATGCCACCAAATCTATGATGTTAAGATCTCTCTTTTGTTGTTGGGTTAAAGGAATATATTGGTTGAGAGAGCTGACGGTCAAAAGGGTTGGTAGATCGGTGGATGTAAGCTACGGTTTAGGCTTGTTTTGTGGCTAATTTGGGTGCAGTTTGAGGGTGTGGTTTGGTGGAGTTTTAGGGCTATAGATGAAAGTTTTGGATCTGTGGTAGATGGTAGCAAAGGTTTAATAGAAATAAGTGGAAGTTGCAGCAAGTATGTGCTGTCTTGTAAGAGTAGAATTGTCGTCGAAGAAACAACGGTTTCTCAACGTAAATTCTACCAAAAACTTGAGAGAATTGAGGAGGGAATTGATAACAAAATCACAGTTTATATGACAGCAAGGATATCTAATTTAATCAAGAAAATTTTCGTAGTATAACAGCAAGGAAATTGGTGCAAGTTGCGATTGCAGAATTCTCGTCGAGAAATTTCATCGGGTTACGATGAAAATTTGCAGCAACACAAAATCATTTTTAGAGATGAATTTCTTAATAGATCAATCATAGATGGAAGCCAAGATGATCTATGAAGTGTATAAGAAATTTCATTCAAAAAAGATTGCAAATAGATGGGTTAAGGCAACAATATGCGGCTGAAAATTTCTGCAGCACAGATTTTTAAGTATAACAGATTGGATGTAAAAGATTAGTAGGTTATATTGAGAATTTTTTGATGAAACCAAAGGGAAATCTACTATTAGGAAGTGTCAAAGCTATCATAAAAATTTTGTAGAGATTTGGATAGAAACAACGTAGTATCAAGATCAAACAAACAGTGCTATGTGGCTGAAATTTTATAGTGCAGATTTTCAAGTATAGCAGATTAGATGTAAAATATCAATGGTTTATATTGAGAATTTTTTGACAAAACTAAAGGAAAATCTGCTGTTAGGAAGTGTCAAAGATTTCATAAAAATTTCATATAGATTTGGATAGAAAAAACACAGTAGCAAGATCAAAAAGACGGTGCTATACGGTTGGAATTCTACAATGTATCTTTCGTCATAGAGATGAAAACTTTATGACGAAAAGTTTATGCAGCAATATAGGAATAATTTTTTTGGGATTTTCAAATAAGGATAACTAAATTGCAGCAGCAGTAAGGTAGAAAACCAGAACCTGTTGCAATTCATGGGGAGATCAAAGGATGATCCGTGGTGGTGGAGATGATGGCGGAATTTGGCAACGATCTCTTAAGCAATTGTGGGAATTGCTTTGGACAGTTGTGGAGGGTTGATGGATGGCTATAGAAGGGCAGCGAGATGCCAAGAATGCTGCTCTGATACCAGGTGTTAGAACCCTTGTAGATTCTAAACTTGGGGTTGATCTCTTTAGGGGATCGGCCTCCTTGGAACTCTATAGGGGTTCCTCCCTCCAAGTTTGCTGCTCAAAGGCTGCAGAAAAGATTCATCTATTGCTTATGAAAAGAGGTGGAATATATGACTATTTATAGGGCTTCTAAACCCTAACTCCTAATATGACTCTTACTTAAGACTCCTACTTCTAAACAACTCCTAATAGGACTCCTACTCAAGACTCCTACTTCTAACCAACTCCTAATAGGACTCCTACTCAAGACTCCTATTCCTTTATAACTCCATATTATTCTCTAAGAAATAACCTCCTAACCCTAGCCGGCCTCTTCACCTCTTTAATAAGGGTCGACTTAGGTAGGTTTTACATGAATGCCCCTCTCAATTAGGACTCTCCTAGCTAGAGTCCTAACACCCATCTCTTAGCTTATGACATTCAACACCTCAAGTCTCCCCCACATTCTCCTCAACTAGTTGGTTCTGCCGAACGCAAACATCGGCATATAGTAGAAACTGGACTCACACTTCTATATCAGGCTTCCATGCCTTCAACTTTTTGGACAGCAACCTTTCAAACTGCTGTCTACCTAATTAATCGAATGCCTACACCAGTTCTACAATACCAGTCCCCCTTTGACACACTATTTCACAAACCCCCTAACCTTTGTAAACTCCGAGTGTTCGGTTGTTTATGTTATCTTTGGCTACGTCCCTATGCCTCTCATAAGTTAACATCTCGATCTACTCCTTGCATCTTTATTGGCTACTCACTTGAACATAATGCTTTCCGCTGCTATAATCTCCACACTCACAAAATCTTCATATCACGTCATGTTGTCTTTGTTGAGTCTAACTTTTCTTTCCAAACCCTTCCATATCTTGCCATACGGACCACTTCACTATCTCACTAGAGTATACCTTCGGACCAATTGGACGAGCCTCCCATGACTTCGTCTACTTCCTCCCCTCCTGATCCGCACTATATCACTCCAGTTCAACACTTGCCTGTTTCCTCTGTTCCTACTCCACTCCACTCTTCCCCAATTGATGGGGCAATATGTTCTGAAACACAACCATCCTCTTTACCTCCTTCTCGCCCAAGTGCCCCTGACGTGTCTCCACTTGACCCGGCTTGTGCCACAGATCCTCACCCAACATCACCTCCCAATCCTGTCGTCTCCAATCATCCTATGACCACTCGCTCTAAGCATGGTATTTTTAAACCTCGTCAGGTACTTAACCTACAAGCTATCATGAATTCCTCATCCCCCAACGTTGAACCCACCACCTTCACCGAAGCCCAAAAATCTCCGCATTGGCGTACTGCCATGAGTGAGGAATATAATGCCCTCCTCCATAATTCAACGTGGGATCTCATTCCTTTCCATCATTCACAAAACATCATCGGGTGTAAGTGGGTCTTTAGAATTAAGCGGAACCCAGATGGCTCTGTTGCCCGATATAAGGCACGCCTAGTCGCCAAAGGGTTTCATCAACGACCTGGAGTTGATTTCATTGAGACGTTTAGTCCTGTTGTTAAACCCATTACAATCCGGCTTATCTTGAGTCTGGCTACCACTAAAGGCTGGCAATTATGACAATTGGATGTTAATAATGCCTTTCTACAGGGATCTCTATCCGAAGATGTTTTTATGCAATAACCCCCCGGTTTTACTCATTCTCAGTATCCACAGCATGTTTGCAAACTTCAGAAAGCCATTTATGGACTTCGTCAGGCTCCGAGAGCTTGGTACACTGAACTTAGCTCATTTTTTACTTCTGTCGGCTTTCTTAACTCCAAATCTGACACTTCGTTGTTTCTGCGACATCATCATGGAAACACAATGTATATTTTGGTATATATGGATGATATTATTGTCACAGGCAACAATCCCATCAGCATCCAAGCGTTCATCAAACAGCTGGCAGCTCGATTCTCGCTTAAGGATCTCGGACCCTTGAGCTACTTTCTAGGCGTCGAAGCTACCTTCACGTCTTCCGGTCTCCTTTTATCACAACGCAAGTACATTCAAGATTTGTTATTAAAGACAAACATATAGGATGCAAATGCAGTTACAACCCCCATCTCTACTAGTGGTTCTCTCAAATTATCGGATGGAAGTCCTGCTACGGAACCCACTCAATACCGCCAAGTTGTTGGCTCTTTACAATACTTAGCTCTCACGCGTCCAAACATCTCATTTGCTATTAACAAATTATTACAGTTTATGTAGCAACCATCTACTCTACACTGGTCTGTGGTCAAGAGACTTCTACGATATCTTAAAGGGACCCTAAATCATGGACTCTTTTTTCGTAAACACTCTCCACTTCATCTTCATGCCTTTGCCAATGCTGATTGGGCAAGTAACCTTGATGATAGAACATCCACATCGGGGTATATTATCTTCCTTGGTGCTCATCTAATTAGTTGGAGTTCTAAGAAGCAAAAGACAGTCGCCCAGTCTACAACTGAAGCTGAATACCATGCCATTGCCGCTACCACTGTAGAACTCAATTGGATCACGAATCTACTCTAGGAACTCAACATCGATTCCACCCCTACAATATATTGTGATAATATTGGAGCTACCTATCTGTGCGCTAATCCGGTATTCCACTCCCCCATGAAACATATTGCTATCGACTTCCACTTTGTACGCGATCAAGTTGTCCGCCGTCAACTTCGTGTTTCTCATGTTCATACGGCTGATCAATTGGCCGACTCATTTACGAAGCTTCTAGCTCGTAAACTTTTTTCATTACATCTGTTCAAGATTGGCCTCCTTGATCGAAATACCATCTTGCGGGGGTATGATAACCTGTTGAGGAAAATTCTCCCTTCTAACCTGTATAAAAGGAAGGGGGATATGTTAATAACAATCAACTTCTTCTACAACTTGTTTATCTATTTATTTTCTAACAATCTCCTCTTGCAACAATTGGAGAGGCGTCACCAAAAAAAATTTTCAGATAAAAGTTTTGATTTTAGGAGTCACTTTCAATTGCCAAGACACCTTCCAACCTCACCAATTCTCCTCTCTGACTTGAATTCTCATTCTTAAACTTCGATAGGCACTACTTACCGACGTGCATCCAGATGGGCTATGGATCCAACCTCACCAATTCTCCTCCTTGATCATCGAGCTAATGTGGGAGGTGAATGACTCAGACTCTTTCGATGAAGGATCCTTGAAACAAAGAAAGCAGCAAGGTTTCACACCAAGAACCATTCCGCATGAGATCTGCCACACTAGAAATAAGATGCATGTTATCAATATTGATGAATACTGGCCACTTGGAGAAAGGTGTGTATTATCTAACTAGGGGTCTTCCCAACAGGAGATAGAGGCAGCAGGGCCAATAATGATCCGGAAGCCAGTACTGAGTAATTTGATAAGGTTGAAGATAGAGCGGGCTATCCTAGAGGCTCTTTTTGAGCGAGTCGGGGTCCTAGAAATTTAAGGCACCATGCTTAGAAGTGAAAATAGTCGTTCATGGCTTGTTCTCCCTATTTAAAGTGGGCACGAGACGTTTTGCACACATTGCTTAAGCCCAAAGCCACCATTATCTTTTAGTTTGGTAAGTGTATCCCAGCTAATGAGGTATAGGCTATAACGATTAGCACTATCATTTCAAAGGGAGTTCGTAGTTAAGTAGAAGATTCTATAAAAGATTTTGTACAAGACTCATGAGTTTAGAACGATCCGGATAGGCGACGAGTTAATAACTAAGTTGATAAGGACTTGCCAGCCTTGGAAAGAAAATTCTTATACCAACCTTGAAGTTTATCGGTGACTTTGTTCACTAAAGATTATTGGTATTGGTCCCTTAGTCTTCCGAGGAAAAGATAGGTGCCAAGGTATTTGAATGGCCAATTCCCCTCCCGAATGCCCAAAGCAAAGCAGATGGAGTGTTTAGCAGAACCTAGATAGTGTTTTGGGAAGTAAATACATGATTTGTTATAGTTAACATTAAGATCAATGATATCAGAGATGCTGTTCAAAAATTTCTGTATGTGAAAGCATGATTTGGGGTTAGCATGTAAAGTGGGTAATAGATTGTCGAAAAAAATTAAGTGAAATATTTTGATTCTTTTTAAGGTTAAAGGGTGTAATATTACCTTTCAGGACCTTAGGGGAGATGAGGGATGGAAAGATCTATTGAGCTATAATGAACATATAAGTGGAAGAGGGATTTCTTGCCGGACACCTCGATAACTTTTGAATCAATTATATTGCTTATTATTAATTAGGCATGAAAAGGTGGGGAAGGTAATATAGGTCATAATCCAGTTAATGAATTGATTAGGAAAGTTCATGTTTATCATGATATTCTTGATAGTAGATCAAGAAACAAAGTCAAAAGCTTTCTCTAAGTCCAACTTAAGTAAGGTTAGAGAGAATTTACTCTTGGAGTTATTCATAGTGTGGACAAGCTCATTGGCTATACAAATATTATCATATATAGTTTTACCTTTAATGAATGTAAGGATCTTATAGAGGATATTGCATAAAGTAATAGGATGAAAGTCTTTGATAAATGAGGCGTTAACCTTTTTAAGGATAAAAACGAGCCAAGTTTTATCTCAGTTGGGGGATCACAATAATGGCGTGAAAAGATTCAAACTCTAGAAAGAGTTTAGGTTTAAGAATTTCTCAAAACATAGAGTAAAATTTGATAGTGAAACTATTGGACCAGAGCTTTTTCCCTAGCCCATGTGATCGATGGTATTTTTGATCTTAGTGAGATAGAAAGGGCACAAAGCTCATTCCACTTTCTAGAATGAAATTTAGGAAGATTAGGATAGTTGTTGTATTGCTAGTTAGGGGTAGAATATTTATTTCATAATGAATGATACCAGTCAGCAAAGAAGTTAAGGATATATGGGTATCAATTTAGTCCTCGTTGTTATTAGTTTTTATAAGATGAATCCAATTCTTCGTACGATGAGTATTGGATATTTGGTGAACGAATTTTTGAATTTATATCATCATTCAAGGCATATTGAGTGTTAACCTTGATCTATCATCTGAGGTGGAGTTGTCACTATAAGGCAGCAACTTTGTTTTCGTTACACTAGAGAGTAAAGATCTTAAGGTCTATGAGAAACCTAATAGCATCTCTCAATTCAAGATGAGCATTGGCCTCGTTAGCCGATTTGATATTGCCTCAAGGTCAATAGTCTTGCTAGACTTGGCCCATTTGTTGATGGTAGTGTTAATATTATTAAGGAGAGGGTGCATTATAATCTATACTAAGGGTTTAGCTCAGTCAATGCAAAGTTACAAGGTTGATAAACTCATTCATCTCAAACTATTATGGTTCAATTTTAATATTTAACTTGGCATGTTTTTTAAGGAAGCAATCAATCCTGATAAAACTGTTGTAATGCAGGGAAGATTGAGAAACTGATGTAAAATCAAAAGTATTGTCCATAAAATATTAAAAAAATTCTGTTAAGACAAGCTAAAATCTGATCTTTGTCATAGCGATTATTATAGTGAGTAAATTGACTATAAAAAAACTAGCATCGATGAGTCCATTGTAAAAGATGAAATAAGTGAAATCCAAAATTGATGAGAAAGTAGTAAAAGGTCAACCACCTAGCTTGTCTTTAAGTGACTAAATGATGTTTATATCACCACAAAATACCTAAAGGATTAAAGATGTGTTAATATAAGAAAACAACAACCAAAGTGATTTGCACAAATGAGGAAGATTGCTAGCATAAGGCACAGTGGCCTATGTGGGATCTCCAAGATTAAATTTATTGCTTGCTTGTTGGTGAAGACCTCGGATGCTTTGAGGGAGAGAGGATTCCATGTTACAATGATCCTGCCATATCTACCCTCAATAACAGATAATACCTCAGTCCATCATGTTCCTAATAGATTGTTATTCCTATAAGTGTGTTTCAAGCAGTGTGATAACATCTAATTTAAGGATTCTAATATATTCATATAGGGCCTCATGAAACTCTTACTTAGAGGCACCCTCATAATTCCAAGGATGGATAGATTCATTTGTTAACTATAGAAAAAGTGTTATGGGAGGGAAGATAACCCTCTAGAGTGAAAGAATCAACAAGCAACCATACTTTGTTCTTCTTGTGTTTGTGCTTAAAAGAAAGGGAAGGAGGAATGACACTTCCCATTTGAATCCTTCTTCTGGATTGTGTCTCTCTCATTGAGATTGTTGTTTATCATTCAGGAGCCAGTTCATCGATCATCGCATCATTCTCATCAAGAAGACCATCATCCACTGCTCTTCTAAAGGCATTGGTCATGTGATCAACCAAGGCATCAAAGGACTAAGAAAGAGGTGAAGCAAACGATCGATTTGTGAGAAGTAGGTCTCTAGTGGTGGCTGATAATTGGAAAAGGAATGGTTCTAACCAATAGGCTCTTCCTCCATCTTTGTATTTTCAATCATTAGTGCTACAAAATGATTAGAAGAGGAAAGAATTAGAAAGAGAGATAAAATGAGATTTTTCTATATCACCCATCCCGGAGGATGAAGCTTGCCTTTTGCCATCATCACCTAGGGAATAGGAGAAAATAATAATCGGCAGTGCAACATACCACCTTCCAACCTCTATGCTTTCTTTCTCTCCTTAGCATTAATGGAAAAAGGAGAGGCGTCATCGATTTCAATGGAGGATGGGGCTTTAGGGCTAGTTGGCAACACCCAAATGTTGCCCAGATTTAACCTTATCGCTTGATCTCTATTAACTATATTATTCAAGGATGGCTTGGAACCTATAGAAGAGATATTAGTATTGCATCCTTTGGTAGTGTGAATAGGAGATGATTTCGAACGATCACTAAACCCATTAAATGAGGTTATCCCATGAGGAGTTTTTCTCATTTCATGAGGGTGAGTTACTAAGGACGATTTATTGTTAGAAGGAAATATTTGGGTGGATTAGGCAATAATGTTGTTAATGAATGAGGAAAGCTTTAAGGTTATGCGATCAGCCCAATCGGGTGACTCGATTTGAGTTCAATAGTGGGGTCGGCCTCTAAAGCTCAAGGATTAGGTCTAGGCTTACAACTCAATGCCTTCTTCTTCTGGACCTTACTCTGAGGTCTATAATTAAGGTTGTCTTCAACTTCCATCCATGGGATCGAAACCCTAACCTTCTCATTAGTCACCCCATCTCTGTTATTGTTAGTTTGAGTAGCATTGCATAACGATGTGCAATGACTAATCTTACTATAGTGTAAGCACATATTAGAGTTGTTTTCATAAGTTATGGTCCGAAAGAATTAAGAAGTACATTCTTCAATCTCCCTTAAGGAAAGAGTTTCTCTAAATCAAGGAGGATACAAACCATAGTAAATTTTCTTCTAGACCTAGTGAAAGTCATATCATCTATTTTGATAAATTGATTGATACATGAGGCTATATGAGATAGAAGACTTAGGTTGAGGAGTTCCAATAGGATTATGAGAAATTAGACCCATATGGGGGGGGGGACCTTGTCTACACATGCTAACCTCCTCATTAGTCACCCCTTTCACATTACTACTACTTTGAGTAGCATTATATAACGATGTGCGATGGGCCATCTTACCATCGTAGAAGCATATGTTATGATTGTTTTTATAAGCTACTATGTGAAAAAATTGGGAAGTACCATCTTCAATCCACAACCCATGAGGAAAGAGTTTCTCTAAGTTAAGGAGGATACAAACCCTAACAAATTTTCCTCTAGACTTAGTTAAGGTCATATCGTCTATTTTGAGGTATTGATCGATACAATAGGCTATATGAGATAGGAGACCTAGATTGAGGAGTTCCAATGGGAGTTTAAGAAATTGGACCCAGATTGGGACCTTGTCTACACACTCAACGAGCGGTTGGAAGCATGACTTCTAGAAGATTAGATTTAACAATTCTCCATGAATAAACCACAAACCACCCAATAGAACCTTCATCATATTTGATTCAGAAGAAAATTAAAAATAGAACCATCCAACTATCAAATCATTGATGTTGCAACCTCATAGTTTGAGGAGGACAAAGTGGAGGAAATCCAAAGGGGGAATCTTACCTAAAAACTTATCATATAGATTGATTTTTCAATCATTTTGAGCCCAACTCACCTTGATAGGATCTAGCTTCAAGCGTAGGGGAGGATTAGTATTGGATATTAAGTAGCTTGACCTCTAACTCCACATCTAGCTTCTAGGAATTGAAGCCATGGACTTCCAAAAGTGACTCATCCACAAAGAAGGCGATGGGGCTTTGGCCAATAGAGCAATCAGGGGTGCTTCGTTGGTCAATGAGACTAGACTAGAGGCACCTAGTGATAAGTGGGTGTTAGAATCTTGATTAAGGTGAGGGTTTTGTTTGGGGGGGGGGGGGGGGGAGAAGAGATGAGCAAATGATATTGGGTTTCTTGATAGTAAATAGCAGAAGGAAGAGACCAGTATCTAAATGTTTAGAGGGAACTAGGGAGAGGGGTTAATGTGGGGATGCAAGCGAGAAGGTTGCCAACAAGCAACCTACTCATCTTGAGAGCATGCATAATTGCTATTATAATTATATAAATTCACCTCTATAAAAATACACATCATGTTTTTAATCGTACTTTCATATGATATAAATTTTGTTTCCTTAAAAAAAATGTTTGGCGACGAGAGATCATGATACTAAAAGAATAATATAGAGGATTTGCTAGTCATAGGTGCCCTGCAAGCCAATCACGTGAGTGATGGCACATGTGACTTGACACGTAGTATTTTTACTTATTATTATTATTTAATATTTTAATATTTTATATTATTTGTTTCTCGAATATATTGTGATATCCATGGATCTGTGCAATGAAAATCAGATTATGATGAGATCACGATTATCCTGAATAATCTCGATCATAAGTTACTCGAGAGGGACATCGAGATAATCGAACAGACTGGTGAGTTATATACTCATCCATATGATGGATGCAGCTGGTCTCATAGCTGCTCATGTGGGGACACTAAGGATATAGTACAGGTGCTTATTAGAGAATGAGTTCACTAATTGATCCTCTTACGGAATGTTGGATGGTTGATGATGTCTTATTGTTAGACATCGATTCTGTAGTCCTAGTAGTGTACCTAGTCCGTAAACTTGAAACATCAAGGATGTCTTGTATGAGTGCTCCACTCTTTGATACTAGATTTATAGGTTTGGATGTTTCAGATCTAGCACAACCGGATATCGGGAATGGTAGCCAACCTTATGAGGACTATTGAGTGTCAATAGATGATCATCCACTCTTAGTGTAATGAGAGGAATATCCCATGTGTTCTTACTCAGACAAATCCCTAGCCAGGGTCATTCAGATTGAGAGAGAAAGAGTTCTCTGGGAGAATCTGATTAGAGCAAGACTCGATTAGAAACTATATGGGTCTGACAGCACCATGTCCGATATACGGTCTTTGGGATATTATATGGATGAGGGATTATAAGTACACGGTAACTAAGGACAGACAAATCCAATGGATTGGATTCCCCTATATCATTTGAGAACTACGACATAGTGGCCTAGTACGTTAGCAGTCGATGAATTGAGTGAATTATTATGGAGATAATAATTCACTGAGCCAAACGGAGTTCTGACAGGTATGACTCATGGCCAGCTCGATATTGGGCCTAAAGGGTCACACACGTATGGTAGGTATTGCGATGAGTAGAGGTTCAGATATGAGATATCCGTTGGAGCCTCTATCTTATTAAATATTCAATAAGCCCTTGAATTATTAGATCCTATGGATGAGATCCAATAAGAGCCCATGAGAGATTATTGGATAGAGATCAACTAATTCAATATGCTTGGATAGTTGGATGGAGATCTAATACCTAATAGAGTAGGATCTATTAGGGTTAAGTTGACAGGGGACCTCTATAAATAGGAGGGAATCAGTGGTTCATAGGCTAGAGCTTTTTTGGTTTGTCTCTCTTATTCTCCTCCCCTTCTCCTCTTCAAAGCAGGCTTAAAGTGGCCACTACTAGCAGTGGCCACTGCTAGCAGGGTGGCGACGACTGCAAACAGCATGGGAGAGGGTTAGTGTTTTCGAGCAAAAGGATAATTTTGCCCATCAGAATTTTAGAAATTCCAAGTTTGTCTTTTCTATCCGAATTACCAAAATACCCCTTAGAATTAAGAAAATTTTCTACATATCCTTGACTACAAAAATTATTAATTAATTAAAATATTTAATTGATTATTATTTTTGTTATCATCTAGTAGTCCTATATTATGATGATTTATACATGTAATGTATGATATGTGGACGGATGATCATGGACTATGTGATGTATGTACTTGTGATTATTATTATTGGGGCTTGCGAGCCTCCATTTTATTTCTCGTTTATTGTCGGGCCTGCGTGCCTCTGATTAAGTTATAATCATACGAGGAGACGCAGCAAGAGCATGGATGCGATAGCGGGACCCACGAGATGGACGATCACGATGCATGGAGATGCTAACGGAACCGACGAGGACGAGATGGACGATCACAGGGCATGGAGATGCACCATTACATACATAGATCTTGATGTGAGTGATTATGCCCACTGGCTCGGGCCTGATCACATTAGGCTATGGTCCATGATCATCTGGTGTGATTGCTCATGTGATGTGTGATTCTTTATATACATACTAGATATGTATATATATTTATATGCGATGTAGATATATATTAAATATGTATATATGTAACATCATATTAGGAGACCAAATAAAAAAAAACCCCTCACTCGATAATATTAAGTCGATAAACGTGAGGCAATTAGATTGACCCACATGGCCTTCCATCGTTATAGGTAGGGACCGATTCTCGATGTAGGTTGAGTTGGTTGAGTCCCTTGAGGCTCACCTATATCACGATTCGCTATCTTGCCTATAACATAGAGATGTCACCGGTGACCTAAGGACATGGTATACTTAGTCGAGTCCCTCGAGGGTATATCATCGAATCAGATTCGTCTTATAACGATGGTGTTGACTTAATTGGACATCATGGTTGGTCAAGTCTCTCGAGACCATGGTAGCTCGGAGGCCGAACAGGATGGGAATCACAAGGAGTTATGATCGGCAAGAGTTGCCTACCTTTTGGGCTTAGTGTGATTGGTCGAGTTTCTCGAGGTTACACTAAGACGCTGATTGGATCCCGATCCTCACTAGAAGTTTGCCGGAGACTTTCGTTTCACGTGCTAAGGGTGTCACGTGACTCGCCAGTAAAATAATGGGAGTAGATTAAGATAAAAGTTCATATCTTGATTATTTATTTTTTATAAAATCTGCATGTTATTTATTTCTGCTCCATCTTTATTTTTAGAAAATGTCGCTTTCAAATCCCTTACGTGACATACTTGATGTCAACTACCTCACTAGTCCAAATTATACGGATTGACTCCGCAACTTGAGAATTATTCTCATGGCGAAGAAAATCGCATAAATCCTTGATACAATGATGCCTATGCCTGAGGAAGGGACAAGCAAGGATGAGATCACTCATTATGTGAAGTACATTGATGACTCCACTCTTACTCAGTATTACATGTTGGGCTCCATGACTCCTGAGTTACAAAGACAGCATGAAAAAATGGATGTCAGATCCATTCTCCTACATGTCCGCAAACTGTTTGAGGAATAGGGAAGGACTCAGCGATATGAGATACCCAAGAGCCTCTTCCGCGTTAGGATGTCTGAGGGGACACCGATTTAGAACCATGTCCTAAAGATGATTGAGTGGATAGAGAAGCTCACAGGTCTATGAATGGTTCTAGAGGATAGCTTGTGTGTCGATCTTGTGCTTCAGTCCCTACTAGATTCATTTTCACAATTCATAATGAATTTTAATATTAACAAGTTTGAGGTAACTCTCCTTGAGCTCCTTAATATATTGAGGGAGGTAGATAGCACTATCAAGAAAGAGAAGTCAGTTCTCTATACTAGTGAGACCAAAAAGAAAAGAAAACTAGAAAAGTCCCTTAAGAAGGGCAAGGGCAATGGCAGACCAGGTAAAGCAAAGATTGCTAAAAAGGACCCGGCAAAAGACAAAAGCAAGTACTTCCACTACGGCAAAGATGTGCATTGGAAGAGGAACTATAAAGAGTACCTGTTGAATCTCGGATTTTAATAATGAAACCAATTAAGCGTGTTTATGATTTAATCTACATTTTGAGTAACGTAGGAAGCTTCGATCAAGAATAATATGCTCCCACTATTTTACTAACGAGTCACGCGACACCCTCAGCACGTGAAACAGAAGTCTCCGGCAGACTTCTAGTGGGGATCAGGATCCAATCAGCATCTTAGTGTAACCTCGAGGGACTCGACCAATCACACTAAGCCTAAAAGGTAGGCAACTCTTGCCGATCACAACTCCTTGTGATTCCCGTCCTGTTCGGCCTCCGAATCACCATGGCCTCGAGGGACTCGACCAACCATGATGCTTGGTTAAGTCAACACCTTCGTTACAAGATGAGTCTGATTTGATGATATACCCTCGAGGGACTTGACCAAGCATACCATGCCCTCAGGTCACCGGTGACATCTCTATGTCGTAAGCAAGATAGCGACGCGATATAGGTGAGTCTCGAGGGACTCGACCAACTCAACCTACACCGGGAATCGGTTCCTACTCATAATGATGGAAGGCCACGTGGGTCAATCTAATTGCCTCACGTTTACCGACTTAATATTATCGAGAGAGATGTTTCTTATGATTTGGTCTCCTAATATGACATGTCACACATATACATATTTAATATATATCTACATCGCATGCAAATATATGTACATATCTAGTATGTGTATAAGCAATCACACCAGATGATCATGGACCACAACCTAATGTGATTAGGCCCGAGCCAGTAGGCCTAATCACTCACATCAAGATTTATGTGTACAACGGTGCATCTCCATGCCCTGTGATCGTCCATCTCGTCCTCGTCGGTTCCAGCGACATCTTAATGCATCTTGATGCATCGCGATCGTCCGTCTCGTGGGTCCCGCTATCGCATCCACGCTCCCACTGTGCCTCCTCATGTGATTACAACTTAATCATAGGCACGCAGGCCTTACAATAAACGAGAAATATAATGGAGGCTCGCAGACCTCAATAATGATAATCACAAGTACACATATCACACGGTCCATGATCATCCGTCCACACATCATACATCACATGTATAAATAATCATCATCATGTAGGACTACTAGATAATGATAAAAAATAATAATCAACTAAACCTTTTAATTAATTAGTATTTTATGAAATCAGGGACATAGGGAATTTCGGAATTCTTAGGGGTATTTTCATAATTTGGATAAAAGACAGAAATTAGAATTTCTCAAATTTCGAGGGGTAAAACTATCTTTTGCTCAGAAAACCCTAATGCCCTACTCCCCTTTGCTGCTGCCACCCTGCTGGCGGCGGCCTGTGCGGCAGGGCGAGGGCGCTGCTCTCGCCTACAGGCGGCACGCCCACTGGCGGCGCTGCCGCTACAGGTGGGCACCCCCGCAGGCGCCGCCGCCTCCACGGGCGGTTCTGCCGGCGGGGCAACGCCCGCAGGCGGTGCTGACCCGCCGGGCGGCCGCCCTTGTGTGTGTGTGTGTGGGGGGGGGGGGGGGGGGGGGGGGGGGGCGGGGGGGGGGGGGGGGGTTTCGCCCGTGGGAGCAGCGGCGGCTCACCCTGCGGGTAGAGGCGCCCGATCTGCCCGCGGGCTGCCAGCCCCGCCGGACACAAGCCTGCTGCAAGCAGGCCGTCGGCCGGCTGCTGCAGACGCAGCCCCTGTGCTGTCCGCCTTCGGCTGCGCTGCACGCACGTAGATCGAGGGCAGCAACTGTTGTTGCCCTTCCTTGTTTTTGCATCAACGATTTTGATGTCAAAATTCTTCCTAAACACAACAAACGCAGTTCAAAACCAATCATTCGCACGAACAACCTGGCTCTGATACCACTATTGGGAAATCTTGAGGCGACTTCATATACGCAGCGGAAGAACAAGAAAACAAAATCCCCGATTCCCAAAGAGATGTTCGTCGTCGTGCGAAGATTGGTGCGCAAAATCCGCAAAACTTAAAATTGCGTATAGAGTAGATTGTGTTACCTAGGGAGATCATATATCCCTGTTTCCTTGCAGATCCTTAGGAGAGGGTGAAGGAGGTCAAGCGTCCTCCTCTCTAGCGGTGATCCACACAGCAGGGTTGCGACGACGCTCCTCAAAACTCCAGGCCTGCTTTGAGGGAGAGGAGAATTGGAAAGGCAAGAAAAGACTCTAGCCTATGAGCCTTTGAATCCCTCCTATTTATAGAGGTCCCCTATCAAACCCTAATGGGTCCTCCCCTAGTGGGTATTGGATCTGCATCCAATAAGACAAGGGCTCCGTCGGATATTTCATATCCGAACCTCTACTCATCGCAATGCCTACCATATGTGTGTGACCCTCTAGGCCCAATATCGGGGGGGGGGGGTTGGGGGGGTTTCGCCCGTGGGAGCAGCGGCGGCTCACCCTGCGGGTAGAGGTGCCCGATCTGCCCGCGGGCTGCCAGCCCCGCCGGACACAAGCCTGCTGCAAGCAGGCCGTCGGCCGGCTGCTGCAGACGCAGCCCCTGTGCTGTCCGCCTTCGGCTGCGCTGCACGCACGCAGATCGAGGGCAGCAACTGTTGTTGCCCTTCCTTGTTTTTGCATCAACGATTTTGATGTCAAAATTCTTCCTAAACACAACAAACGCAGTTCAAAACCAATCATTCGCACGAACAACCTGGCTCTGATACCACTATTGGGAAATCTTGAGGCGACTTCATATACGCAGCGGAAGAACAAGAAAACAAAATCCCCGATTCCCAAAGAGATGTTCGTCGTCGTGCGAAGATTGGTGCGCAAAATCCGCAAAACTTAAAACTGCGTATAGAGTAGATTGTGTTACCTAGGGAGATCATATATCCCTGTTTCCTTGCAGATCCTTAGGAGAGGGTGAAGGAGGTCAAGCGTCCTCCTCTCTAGCGGTGATCCACACAGCAGGGTTGCGACGACGCTCCTCAAAACTCCAGGCCTGCTTTGAGGGAGAGGAGAATTGGAAAGGCAAGAAAAGACTCTAGCCTATGAGCCTTTGAATCCCTCCTATTTATAGAGGTCCCCTATCAAACCCTAATGGGTCCTCCCCTAGTGGGTATTGGATCTGCATCCAATAAGACAAGGGCTCCGTCGGATATTTCATATCCGAACCTCTACTCATCGCAATGCCTACCATATGTGTGTGACCCTCTAGGCCCAATATCGGGGGAGGGGGGGGGGGGGGGGGGTTGGGGGGGTTTCGCCCGTGGGAGCAGCGGCGGCTCACCCTGCGGGTAGAGGCGCCCGATCTGCCCGCGGGCTGCCAGCCCCGCCGGACACAAGCCTGCTGTAAGCAGGCCGTCGGCCGGCTGCTGCAGACGCAGCCCCTGTGCTGTCCGCCTTCGGCTGCGCTGCACGCACGCAGATCGAGGGCAGCAACTGTTGTTGCCCTTCCTTGTTTTTGCATCAACGATTTTGATGTCAAAATTCTTCCTAAACACAACAAACGCAGTTCAAAACCAATCATTCGCACGAACAACCTGGCTCTGATACCACTATTGGGAAATCTTGAGGCGACTTCATATACGCAGCGGAAGAACAAGAAAACAAAATCCCCGATTCCCAAAGAGATGTTCGTCGTCGTGCGAAGATTGGTGCGCAAAATCCGCAAAACTTAAAACTGCGTATAGAGTAGATTGTGTTACCTAGGGAGATCATATATCCCTGTTTCCTTGCAGATCCTTAGGAGAGGGTGAAGGAGGTCAAGCGTCCTCCTCTCTAGCGGTGATCCACACAGCAGGGTTGCGACGACGCTCCTCAAAACTCCAGGCCTGCTTTGAGGGAGAGGAGAATTGGAAAGGCAAGAAAAGACTCTAGCCTATGAGCCTTTGAATCCCTCCTATTTATAGAGGTCCCCTATCAAACCCTAATGGGTCCTCCCCTAGTGGGTATTGGATCTGCATCCAATAAGACAAGGGCTCCGTCGGATATTTCATATCCGAACCTCTACTCATCGCAATGCCTACCATATGTGTGTGACCCTCTAGGCCCAATATCGGGGGGGGGGGGGGGGGGGGGGGGGGGGGGGGTTGGGGGGGTTTCGCCCGTGGGAGCAGCGGCGGCTCACCCTGCGGGTAGAGGTGCCCGATCTGCCCGCGGGCTGCCAGCCCCGCCGGACACAAGCCTGCTGCAAGCAGGCCGTCGGCCGGCTGCTGCAGACGCAGCCCCTGTGCTGTCCGCCTTCGGCTGCGCTGCACGCACGCAGATCGAGGGCAGCAACTGTTGTTGCCCTTCCTTGTTTTTGCATCAACGATTTTGATGTCAAAATTCTTCCTAAACACAACAAACGCAGTTCAAAACCAATCATTCGCACGAACAACCTGGCTCTGATACCACTATTGGGAAATCTTGAGGCGACTTCATATACGCAGCGGAAGAACAAGAAAACAAAATCCCCGATTCCCAAAGAGATGTTCGTCGTCGTGCGAAGATTGGTGCGCAAAATCCGCAAAACTTAAAACTGCGTATAGAGTAGATTGTGTTACCTAGGGAGATCATATATCCCTGTTTCCTTGCAGATCCTTAGGAGAGGGTGAAGGAGGTCAAGCGTCCTCCTCTCTAGCGGTGATCCACACAGCAGGGTTGCGACGACGCTCCTCAAAACTCCAGGCCTGCTTTGAGGGAGAGGAGAATTGGAAAGGCAAGAAAAGACTCTAGCCTATGAGCCTTTGAATCCCTCCTATTTATAGAGGTCCCCTATCAAACCCTAATGGGTCCTCCCCTAGTGGGTATTGGATCTGCATCCAATAAGACAAGGGCTCCGTCGGATATTTCATATCCGAACCTCTACTCATCGCAATGCCTACCATATGTGTGTGACCCTCTAGGCCCAATATCGGGGGGGGGGGGGGGGGGGGGTTGGGGGGGTTTCGCCCGTGGGAGCAGCGGCGGCTCACCCTGCGGGTAGAGGTGCCCGATCTGCCCGCGGGCTGCCAGCCCCGCCGGACACAAGCCTGCTGCAAGCAGGCCGTCGGCCGGCTGCTGCAGACGCAGCCCCTGTGCTGTCCGCCTTCGGCTGCGCTGCACGCACGCAGATCGAGGGCAGCAACTGTTGTTGCCCTTCCTTGTTTTTGCATCAACGATTTTGATGTCAAAATTCTTCCTAAACACAACAAACGCAGTTCAAAACCAATCATTCGCACGAACAACCTGGCTCTGATACCACTATTGGGAAATCTTGAGGCGACTTCATATACGCAGCGGAAGAACAAGAAAACAAAATCCCCGATTCCCAAAGAGATGTTCGTCGTCGTGCGAAGATTGGTGCGCAAAATCCGCAAAACTTAAAACTGCGTATAGAGTAGATTGTGTTACCTAGGGAGATCATATATCCCTGTTTCCTTGCAGATCCTTAGGAGAGGGTGAAGGAGGTCAAGCGTCCTCCTCTCTAGCGGTGATCCACACAGCAGGGTTGCGACGACGCTCCTCAAAACTCCAGGCCTGCTTTGAGGGAGAGGAGAATTGGAAAGGCAAGAAAAGACTCTAGCCTATGAGCCTTTGAATCCCTCCTATTTATAGAGGTCCCCTATCAAACCCTAATGGGTCCTCCCCTAGTGGGTATTGGATCTGCATCCAATAAGACAAGGGCTCCGTCGGATATTTCATATCCGAACCTCTACTCATCGCAATGCCTACCATATGTGTGTGACCCTCTAGGCCCAATATCGGGGGGGGGGGGGGGGGGGTTGGGGGGGTTTCGCTCGTGGGAGCAGCGGCGGCTCACCCTGCGGGTAGAGGCGCCCGATCTGCCCGCGGGCTGCCAGCCCCGCCGGACACAAGCCTGCTGTAAGCAGGCCGTCGGCCGGCTGCTGCAGACGCAGCCCCTGTGCTGTCCGCCTTCGGCTGCGCTGCACGCACGCAGATCGAGGGCAGCAACTGTTGTTGCCCTTCCTTGTTTTTGCATCAACGATTTTGATGTCAAAATTCTTCCTAAACACAACAAACGCAGTTCAAAACCAATCATTCGCACGAACAACCTGGCTCTGATACCACTATTGGGAAATCTTGAGGCGACTTCATATACGCAGCGGAAGAACAAGAAAACAAAATCCCCGATTCCCAAAGAGATGTTCGTCGTCGTGCGAAGATTGGTGCGCAAAATCCGCAAAACTTAAAACTGCGTATAGAGTAGATTGTGTTACCTAGGGAGATCATATATCCCTGTTTCCTTGCAGATCCTTAGGAGAGGGTGAAGGAGGTCAAGCGTCCTCCTCTCTAGCGGTGATCCACACAGCAGGGTTGCGACGACGCTCCTCAAAACTCCAGGCCTGCTTTGAGGGAGAGGAGAATTGGAAAGGCAAGAAAAGACTCTAGCCTATGAGCCTTTGAATCCCTCCTATTTATAGAGGTCCCCTATCAAACCCTAATGGGTCCTCCCCTAGTGGGTATTGGATCTGCATCCAATAAGACAAGGGCTCCGTCGGATATTTCATATCCGAACCTCTACTCATCGCAATGCCTACCATATGTGTGTGACCCTCTAGGCCCAATATCGAGCTGGCCATGAGTCATACTCGTCAGAACTCCTTCTAACTCAGTGAATTATTATCTCTGTAATAATTCATTTGACTCATCGACTACGGACGTACTAGGCCACTACGCCGTAGTCCCCAGACGTTACAAGGGAATCTAATCCATTAGACCTGTCTGTCCTCAGTTACCATGTACCTATAGTCCCTCATCCATCTAATATCCCAGAGACCGTATATCGAGCATGGTGTTGTCAGACCCATACGGTTTCTACTCGAGTCTCGCTCTAATCGGATTCTCCCGGAGAACTCTTTCTCTCTCAACCCGAATGACCCTGGCTAGGGATTTGTCTAAGCAAGAATACATGGGATATTCCTCTCATGACGCTGAGAGTGGATGATCCTCTATCGATACTCAATAGCCCTCGTAAGATCGACTACCACTCCCAATGACCAGCTGTACTAGATCTGGGACAGCCAAACCTATAAGTCTAGTATCAAAGAGTGGAGCACTCATACAGGACATGGTGTCTCAAGTCTAAGGACCAAATACACCACTAGGACTACGGAATCGCTGTCTGACAATAAGGCATCATCAACCATCCAGCATTCCGTAAGTGGATCAATCAGTGAACTCATTCTCCAATGAGCACCTATACTGTATCCCTAGTGTCCCTACACGAGCAGCTATGAGACCAGCTGCATCCATCATATGGACGGGTATACAGCACACCAGTCTGTTCGGTTATCACGATGTCCCTTTCGAGTAACCTATGACCGGGATTATTTAGGATATGTGTTTAAAGGTGAATCGATCTCATTATCGTGATCTCATCACAATCCGATTCCCATTGCACAAATCCAAGGACATCACAATATATGTATGCATTTATGCAATAGTTATAAAGTGATATACGCCAAAATATAATAAGCAAAAAGATTCTGTATCAAGTCACACGTGCCATCACTCACGTGATTGGCTTGCTGGGCACCTATGACTAGTACTTTGCACAACTCTTTCCATCGCTGAGCAACTCATTCCACCTTGCATGGTCTCATCCTTTACCAAACGCCTCGCTTGCCTTAAGCACCATCAAGTATAGTTGTCAACGTTGAGCCGTAGCTCAAACTCAACCATCCTAACATTTGTGGGCTCCACATTCTTCCAAGCTTGCCTATTCTCGTGGTGCCTCTTGTGCGAAGGGTTGGCCATTCCTTTGAATGTCAATCTCAGATGTCCGCTCCTCCGAGCGACTCCTTTTCCCTACATCTCCATGCCCGTTTTCCCCCAAACGGTCATGCGTGTGCTGACTGCACTCAACGCAGCCCCATTAGGTCCCCCACATTTGCATGCTAAGTGTTTCTATGAGTGCTTGTCCTGCTCTGATACCATCTGTCATGGACTTAGCTGGTTTTGCCTAAGTCATGCGGCACCCTTGCGTGTCTGTCCACAAAGGTTAACCTCCCCAAAGCCTCTCATGGTCCCTTAGGACCTACAAAAGAGAAAACGAGTTAGAGAGAACACCTCACTCGGGATCCACAAGTAAACATTCTAGGAAACACTTCATAGACAATGTAAATTACAAACAGACTTTATAAGCTATGAACAGTTGCACAACAAAGAGTCAAAATGGTCCACTATAGACCGAAAATCTCTCACAAGTGTCCACATGACACAACATTTATTTACAAGCCTAAAGCGGCTACCAACCTAACTAAAATAGGACTATTAAGCCTTTGGTCATCCCTCTACATGCTGTGCAAAGCATGAACATACCAAAAGACATGGACATACATAAGCATTATATCAAACATCCTATTTAGAAGTTTGTCCGTGACAATTCATCGAAAGTTCTACCAAAATTGATCGAGAAGTCCAGGAGCTTGCCAAAGAAGCTCATCGGAACTCGCTAAGAAGATCGTCGTGAAGTCCAGGAGCTTGCCAGGAGTTCGCTGGAACATTGCCGAGAGATCATCGGAAGTTCACCGGAAGCTCGCCGGAAGAAACCTAGACTTACGGACTTGTTTAGCTTAGTAAATGTCTTAAATTTCATATTTAGCACATAATTGAAATTAAAATTGGGCCAACCCAATTAGAGGGTAGTTGGGTCAATGTATGGACTGTGTTGGGCCCAATGAAAGGCCTAAACAATGACTCAATAAGTGACACCGTCGTGGCACAGTCTTTGAGACTGTGTCAGGCAGTGGTACCGCCTAGTGTCAGTGTCAGGCGGTGGTACCACCCAGACACAGTCTCCAAGATACTGTCAGGCGATGGTACTACCAGACTTGCCGGTGGTACCGCCTAGTGTCAGTGCTACAGGCGATGGTACTACTAGGACCCAGGAAACCCAAGATGAGACCCTTTTTGGCTCTAATTTTGAAGCCAATTGAGGGCTATAAATGCCCCTTACTTCTTAGCTGGTAAACGTAGAGAAGTGATAAGAACTAATCCAAAACTATAGTGAAATAGCTTGCAAAAGTTGAGAGTTCACCTCCATAGTTTCTGAGTGTAAAAGTTTGTAAAAGGAGAGTGAGCCACTTGTGAAAGTTCTGTAAATGGGTGATTGATCTTTGCCCTTCAAGAAAGATCAATAGTGGAAGCCAGTGACCTCATTGGAGGAGGTATTGGGAGTGGATGTAGGTCGGATGACCGAACCACTATAAAATTGGCATGTTCTCTGGTTTGCATTTCTATTGTTGTCATTTATATATTGTAAACTACTCTACTTATTTATTACGCTTCCATACGCTTTCAAGTCAAGTACATTTCCAATATGGTTTTTCATTGTATAAAGTTTTTTAGAGTTTTTCAAAACTGTTGTTTTTATCCACTGCACTAATTTACCCCTCCTCTTAATGTCGACTCGTTCCTAACAGTACCTTACAGAGAGGGTGAAACAGAAGCTTGGAGAAGTTTCAGGTACATTCATGATCAGTCTCCATTTGTCAGATTCTTATGATAACACATGAGTATTGGATACTGGTAGTACTTATCATATTTACAATTCATTACAAGCTCTAGCAAGACCTAGGAGATTGGCGAGACGCGAGATAGACCTCAAGATGGGCAATGGAGCAAAAGTTGCTATAGTAATCGAGGTCGCCTTACATCTGCTTGGTGGAACTATTATTACATTGGATGCATGCTATTTTATTCATTATATTATCAAAAACATAATTTTTATTTCGTATTTGATAATTAGTGGTTATAAATTAGTTTTTGAGAAAAATGGTTATTCAATATTATTAGATAATGAGATCATCATGAAAGGAATATTGTATAATGGTTTGTTTATGCTAGACACTACTCCACATATCATGAATGTAAGTGTGTCCAATAGGAAACAAGATGAGGCGCATAGTGCATACCTGTGGCATTGTAAGCTAGGTCATATCTATGAGAGAATGATTCAAAAGTTGCTAAAAGATTGATATCTAGATCCATTCGACTATGAGTCATATGCAACTTGCGATTCTTGCCTTCGTGGAAAACTAACTAACCCTCCATTTAGTGGAACTAGAGAGAGCCACTGAGCTGTTGGAACTCATACATAGTGATATATGTGGACCCATGTCAACTCATGTCATTGGTGGTTACTCCTACTTTATTACCTTTACTGATGATTTCTCAAGGTATTAACATATGTACTTAATAAAGTACAAGTTCGAGGCCTTTGAGAAATTCAGAGAGTATAAGAATGAATTGGAGAACCAGACTGGAAAGAGTATTAAGGCTCTTCGATCAGATCGATGAGGTGAGCACTTAGTACAGAGTTTACTAAGTTCCTCAAGGACCATGGGATTCTATCCCAATGGACATCTCCTTATACACCTCAGCTCAATGGTGTATATAAAAGGAGGAATCGTACACTGTTAGACATGGTGTGGTCCATGATGAGTTTCGCTGACCTACCCATCTCATTCTGAGGATACGCCCTAGAGACTGTAGCTTACCTTCTGAACAGAGTTCCAACTAAATCGGTAGTATCTACACCATATGAGATATAGAAAGAGAAGAAGCTCGATCTTAAGGTTGTTAAGATTTGGGGTTGTCCTGCCCACATTAAAAGACACAACCCCAATAAGTTGGAATTGAGAACGGAGAGATGCAAGTTCATGGGATACCCCAAGAAAACTTGTGGATATTATTTCTATCACCCATATGAACAAAATATCTTTGTAGCAAAGAGAGTCGTGTTCCTTGAGAAGTAACACTTTCATGGCGGAGACAATGGGAGCATGATAGAGTTAAGCGAGGTTGGAGAACCTAGCTCAAGCACCAATCCACAGCCCAAGTCTGTTCAGGTACCTAGCACACAAGTTCTAAAATTACGTAGGTCTGACAAAATATCCCATCCTCTTGAAAGATGTGTGGGACATATTAGAGGAGAGGATGTTGAGGATATTGATTCTTAGACCTACGAGGAGGCTACTATGAGTGTAGACTCCGGGAAGTGGCAAGAAGCCATGAATTCTGAGATGGATTCCATGTACTCTAACAAGGTTTAGAACCTAGTTGATGCACCCGAGGGTATTGTATCCATCGGTCGCAAGTGGATCTTTAAGAAGAAGATCGGAGTAGATAGAAAGGTAGAGACCTATAAAGCAAGGCTAGTGGCTAAGGGGTATCGTGAAAGGCAAGGTGTTGAGTATGACGAAACCTTCTCACCCTTAGCCATACTAAAAGCCATCCGAACTCTATTGGCTATTGCAGTATACTATGATTATGAGATTTGGTAGATAGATATGAAAATCATATTCCTTAATAGCAACCTCGAGGAGGAGGTATATATGATGTAGCTCGAGGGATTCGTATCGAAGGACTACCCAGATAAGGTGTGCAGGTTGCTTAGATCTATTTATGGACTAAAGCAAGCTTCCTGAAGTTGGAACATAAGATTTGATGAGGTAATCAGATCTTATAACTTCGTTAAAAACGAATATGAGCCTTATGTGTATAGGAAAGTAAGTGGGAGCGATATCACCTTGTTGGTGTTATATGTGGATAACATCATGATCATTGGGAATAATGTAGGAATGCTATCCATAGTAAAAGCTTAGTTACCTAGACACTTCTCCATGAAGGACTTAAAGGAAGCATCCTGTATCATGGGGATTCGGATCTATAGAGATAGATCGAAGAGGATGCTTGGCTTGTCCCAGTCTAGGTACATAGATACCATTATCAAAAGGTTTAACATGAAAATTCTAAGAGAGGTATCATACCAATGAGACATGGGATATCGCTTTCCAGGAGTATGTCCCCAAAGACTCCTAAAGAAAGGGCAAACATGGATAGGATACCCTATGCCTCAGTGATAGGGTTTATCATATATGTCATGCTCTGTATGCTAGTCATAGGTGCCCAGCAAGCCAATCACGTGAGTGATGGCACGTGTGACTTGATACAGAATCTTTTTGCTTATTATATTTTGGCGTATATTACTTTATAACTATTGCATATGTGCGTATATATATTGTGATGTCCTTGGATTTGTGCAATGGGAATCGGATCGTGATGAGATCACGATAATGAGATTGATTAACCTTTAAACACATATCTTAAATAATTCCGATCATAGGTTACTCGAGAGGGACATCGTGATAACCGGACAGACTGGTGTTCTGTATACCTGTCCATATGATGGATGCAGCTGGTCTCATAGCTGCTCGTGTAGGGACACTAGGGATACAGTACAAGTGCTCATTGGAGAATGAGTTCACTGATTGATCCGCTTACGGAATGCTGAATGGTTGATGATGCCTTATTGTCAGACAACGATTCCGTAGTCCTAGTGGTGTATCTGGTTCTTAGACTTGAGACACCAAGGATGTCCTGTATGAGTGCTCCACTCTTTGATACCAGACTTATAGGTTTGGCTGTCCCAGATCTAGTACAGCTGGTCATTGGGAGTGGTAGTCGACCTTACGAGGGCTATTGAGTGTCGATAGAGGATCATCCACTCTCGGCGTCATGAGAGGAATATCTCATGTGTTCTTGCTCAGACAAATCCCTGGCCAGGGTCATTCGGGTTGAGAGAGAAAGAGTTCTCCGGGAGAATCCGATTAGAGCGAGACTCGAGTAGAAACCGTATGGGTCTGACAACACCATGCTCGATATACGGTATCTGGGATATTAGATGGATGAGGGATTATAGGTACACGGTAACTGAGGACAGACAGGTCCAATGGATTGGATTCCACTATATCGTCTGGGGACTACGGCATAGTGGCCTAGTACGTCCGTAGTCGATGAGTCGAGTGAATTATTATAGAGATAATAATTCACTGAGTTAGAAGGAGTTCTGAAAGGTATGACTCACGGCCAGCTCGATATTGGGCCTAGAGGGTCACACACATATGGTAGGCATTGCGATGAGTAGAGGTTCGGATATGAGATATCCGACGGAGCTCTTGTCTTATTGGATGCAGATCCAATACCCACTAGGGGAGGACCCATTAGGGTTTGACAGGGGACCTCTATAAATAGGAGGGATTTAGAGCCTCATAAGCTAGAGTCTTTGCTTGTCTTTCCTATTCTCCTCTCCCTCTCCACCTCAGAGCAGGCCTGGAGTCTTGAGGAGCGTCGTCGCAACCCTGCTGTGTGGATCACCGCTAGAGAGGAGGACGCTTGACCTCCTTCACCCTCTCCTAAGGATCTGTAAGGAAACAGGGAAATACGATCTCCCTAGGTAACACAATATACTTTATACGCAGTTTTGAGTTTCGCGGTTTTTGCGCACCAATCTTCGCACGACGACGAACATCTTTTTGGGAATCGGGGATTTTGTTTTCTTGTTCTTCCGCAGCGCATGTGATGTCGCCCCCATGATTTCCCAACAGTGGTATCAGAGCCAGGTTGTTCGTGCGAATGATTGATTTTGAACTACATGTGTTGTGTTTAGAAAGAATATTGACGTCAAAATTGTTTACGCAAAAGCGAGAAAGGGCAGCAACAGTTGCTGCCCTCGATCTACGTGCGTGAAGCGCAACCGAAGGCGGGCAGCACAGGGGCTGCGTTTGCAGCTGCCGGCCGGCGGCCTGCTTGCAGCAGGCTTGCTGCCGGCGGGGCTGGCAGCCCACGGGCAGAGGCGCCGTAGGGCAGCGGCGCCTGCCGCCGCTGCTCCCGCGGGCGAAACCCCCCCCCCCACAGGGTCGGCCGCCCGGCGGGACAGCACCGCCTGCGGAGGCAGCGGCGCCCGAAGGGGGCGCCCACCCGCAGCGGCATCGCCGCCAGTGGGCGTGCCGCCTGCAGGCGAGGGCACTGCCCTCGCCCCGCCGCACAGGCCGCCGCCGGTAGGGTGGCGGCGGCGGCAGCAGCGAAAAGGGGAAAGGGCATTAGGGTTTTCTGGGCAAAAGACAGTTTTGCCCCTCGGAATTTGAGAAATTCCAGTTTCTCTTTTGTCCAAATTACGAAAATACCCCTATACATTTAGAAATTCCCTACATGTCCCTGATTTCAGAAAATATTAATTAATTAAAAGGTTTAGTTGATTATTATTTTTTATTATTATCTAGTAGTCCTACATGATGATGATTATTTATACATGTGATGTATGATGTGTGGACGGATGATCATGGACCGTGTGATGTGTGTACTTGTGATTATTATTATTGAGGTTTACGAGCCTCCATTATATTTCTCGTTTATTGTCGGGCCTGCGTGCCTATGATTAAGTTGTAATCACATGAGGAGGCGCAGCGGGAGTGTGGATGCGATAGCGGGACCCACGAGACGGACGATCGCGATGCATGAAGATGCATCAAGATGTCGACGGAACCGACGAGGACGAGATGGACGATCACAGGGCATGGAGATGCACCGTTGCACACATAGATCTTGATGTGAGTGATTAGGCCTACTGGCTCGGGCCTAATCACATTAGGTTGTGGTCCATGATCATCTGGTGTAATTGATTATACACATATTATATAAGTATATATATTTGCATGCGATGTAAATATATATTAAATATGTATATGTGTGACATGTCATATTAGGAGACCAAATCTTAGAAACATCTCTCGATAATATTAAGTCGGTAAACGTGAGGCAATTAGATTGACCCACGTTGCCTTCCATCGTTATAAGTAGGAACCGATTCCCGGTGTAGGTTGAGTTGGTCGAGTCCCTTGAGACTCACCTATATCGTGATTCGCTATCTTGCTTACGACATAGAGATGTCACCGGTGACCTAAGGGCATGGTATACTTGGTCGAGTCCCTCGAGGGTATATCATCAAATCAGACTCATCTTGTAACGAAGGTGTTGACTTAACCGAGCATCATGGTTGGTCGAGTCCCTCGAGGCCATGGTGATTCGGAGGCCGAACAGGACGGGAATCACAAGGAGTTGTGATCGGCAAGAGTTGCCTACCTTTTAGGCTTAGTGTGATTGGTCGAGTCCCTCGAGGTTACACTAAGACGCTGATTGGATCCTGATCCCCACTAGAAGTTTGCCGGAGACTTCTGTTTCATGTGCTGAGGGTGTCGCGTGACTCGCTAGTAAAATAGTGGGAGCATATTAAGATAGAAGTCCATATCTTGATAGTTTATTTTTTGTAAAATCTGCATGTTATTCATTTCTGCTGCATCTTTATTTTCAGAAAATGTCGCTTTCAAATCCCTTACGTGGCATACTTGATGTCAACCGCCTCACTGGTCCAAATTATACGGATTGGCTCCGTAACTTGAGAATTGTTCTCACAGAGGAGAAAATCGTGTACGTCCTTGATATAGTGATGCTTTCGCCCGAAGAAGGGGCAAACGAGGATGAGATCGCTCGCTACGTGAAGTACATTGATGACTCCACTCTTGCTCAGTACTATATGTTGGGCTCTATACTCCTGAGTTACAAAGACAACATGAAAAGATGGATGCCAGATCCATTCTCCTACATGTCTGTAAATTATTTGAGGAACAAGGAAGGACTCAGCGATATGAGATATCTAAGAGCCTCTTCCCCGCTAGGATGACTGAGGGGACACCGGTTCAGAACCATGTCCTAAAGATGATTGAGTGGATAGAGAAACTCACAGGTCTAGGAATGGTCCTAGAGGATAACTTGTGTGTGGACATTGTGCTTCAGTCCCTACCAGATTCCTTTTCACAGTTCATAATGAATTTTAATATGAACAAGCTTGGGGTGACTCTCCCAGAGCTTCTCAATATGTTGAGGGAGGCAGAGAGTACTATTAAGAATGAGAAGCTAGTTCTCTACACTAGGGAGACCAAAAAGAAAAGGAAAGCAGAAAGGTCCCTTAAGAAGGGAAATGGCAAGGGCAAACCAGGTAAAGCAAATGTTGCTAAGAAAGACTCAGTAAAGGACAAAGGCTAGTGATTCCACTATAGTAAAGATGGGCACTGGAAGAGGAACTGCAAAGAGTACCTTGTAGAAAGGGCGAAATAGAAGCTTGGAGAAGCTTCAGGTACATTCATGATCAATCTCCAATTGGCAGATTTTTGTGATAGTGCATTGGTATTGGATACCAATATTGCTTATCACATCTACAATTTATTGTAAATTCTAGCAAAGCTAAGAGGAGATTGACGAGAGGAATATTGCATAAAGGTTTGTTTATGCAAGACACTACTCCACATATCATGAATGTAAGTGTCTAAGAGGAAACGAGAGGAGGTGAACAGTGTATACCTATGGCATTGTAGGCTAGGTCATATCCATGAGGGAAGGATTCAAAAGTTGCTAAATGATGGATATCTAGATCCATTTGACTATGTGTCATCTGCAACTTGCGAGCCTTGCCTTCATGAAAAACTGACCAACTCTCTATTTAATAGAACTAGAGAGAGAGACATTGAGTTGTTGGAACTCATACATAGTGATGTATGTGGACCCATGTCAACTCATGCCATTGGAGGTTACTCCTACTTCATTACATTTACTGATGATTTCTCAAGGTATTGATATGTGTACTTAATGAAGTACAAGTCCGAGGCCTTTGAGAAATTCAGAGAGTATAATAATGAGGTGGAGAACCAGACCGGAAAGAGTATCAAAACTCTTCGATCAGATCGAGGAGGTGAGTACTTAAGTATAGAGTTTACTCAGTTCCTCAAGGACCATGGGATATTATCCCAATGGACACCTCCTTACACACCTCAGCTCAATGGTGTCTCTGAAAGGAGAAATCGTACGTTATTAGATATGGTACGGTCCATGATGAGTTTCGCTGACCTACCCATCTCATTCTAGGGATATACCCTAGAATCCACAGCTTACCTTCTGAACAAAGTTCCAACTAAGTCGGTAGTGTCTACACCATATGAGATATGGAAAGGGAAGAAGCCTGATCTTAAGGTTGTTAAGATTTGGGGCTGCCCTGCCCATGTTAAAAGACACAACCCCGATAAGTTAGAATTAAGGACAGAGCGATGCAAATTTGTGGGATACCCCAAGGAAACTTGTGGGTATTATTTCTATCATCTCGAGGACCAAAAGGTCTTTGTAGCTAAGAGAGCAGTGTTCCTTGAGAAGGAACACATTCTTGGCGGAGACAGTGGGAGAATGATAGAGTTGAGCGAGGTTGGAGAACCAAGCTCAAGCACCACTCTACAGCCCGAGTCTGTTCAGGTATCTAATACACAAGTTTCAACTTTACGTAGGTCTGATAGAGTATCCCATCCTCTTGAGAGATATGTGGGACATATTAGAGGAGAGGATGTTAAGGATATTGATCCTCAGACCTATGAGGAGGCTATTATGAGTATAGACTCCGGGAAGTGGCAAGAAGCCATGAATTCTGAGATGGATTCTATGTACTCCAATAAGGTTTGGAACATAGTTGATGCGCCCGAAGGTATTGTACCCATCGGTTGCAAGTGGATCTTTAAGAAAAAGATGGGAGTAGATGGAAAGATAGAGACCTATAAAGCAAGGCTAGTGGCTAAGGGGTATCGTCAAAGGCAAGGTGTTGACTATGACGAAACCTTCTCACCCGTAGCAATGCTAAAATCCATTAGAATTCTATTGGCTATTGCAGCACACTATGATTATGAGATCTGGCAGATGGATGTGAAAACCGCATTCCTTAACGGGAACCTCGAGGAGGAGGTGTATATGATGCAACCTGAGGGATTCGTGTTCAAGAACTGCCCAGATAAGGTGTGTAGGTTGCTTAGATCCATTTATGGACTAAAGCAAGCTTCCCGAAGTTGGAATATAAGATTTGATGAGGCAATCAGATCTTATGACTTCGTTAAGAACGAAGATGAGCCTTGTGTATACAGAAAGGTAAATGGGAGCGCTATCACCTTTTTGGTGTTATATGTGGATGACATCCTCATCATTGGGAATGACGTAGGAATGCTATCCACAGTAAAGACTTGGTTATCTAGACACTTCTCCATAAAGGACTTAGGGGAAGCATCCTATATCTTGGGGATTAGAATCTATAGAGATAGATCCAAGAGGATGCTTGGCTTGTCCTAGTCCAGGTAAATAGAAACCATTGTCAAAAGTTTTGGCATGGAAAATTCTAAGAAAGGGCAAACATGGATATGATACCTTATGCCTCAGCAATAGGGTCTATCATGTATGCCATGCTATGTACTAGGCCTGATATAGCGCATGCTCTGAGTGTCACAAGCAAGTATTAGGCGGATCCAGGCTTGGAGCACTGGAAAGTAGTAAAGTGTATCCTTAAGTACTTGAGAAGGACTAAGGATCTTTTACTAGTATATGGAGGTAATAGCCTTAAGATTGAAGGCTACACTGACTCAAGTTTTCAGTCTGATGTCGATGATAGCAAGTCGAATTCAAGGTATGTGTACACCTTGAATGGAGGAGCAGTGTGCTGGAAGAGTTCCAAGCAAGATACTACTACTGACTCGACCACAGAGGCGGAGTATATTGCTGCATCAAATGCAGCAAAGGAGGGAGTCTGGGTGAAGAAGTTCATCACAGATTTGGGAGTCGTGCCGGGTAGCAAGGAGTCGACTTCCTTATATTGCGACAACCATGGGGCGATTACTCAAATAAGGGAACCCGGGTCTCATCAGAAGTGTTCTGAGGAGGTTCCAGCTTATCAGAGAGATTGTAACCCGAGGAGATGTAGTAGTGGAAAGAGTTCCATCCGAAGATAACATTGCAGATCCATTGACAAAGCCGTTGTCTCATTTTGTCTTTGAGCGTCACAGGGGACTGATGGGGATCAGACACATAAGTGATTGGCTTTAGGTCAAGTGGGAGATTGCTAGTCATAGGTGCCCAGCAAGCCAATCACGTGAGTGATGGCACGTGTGACTTGATACAGAATCTTTTTGCTTATTATATTTTAGCGTATATCACTTTATAACTATTGCATATGTGCATATATATATTGTGATGTCCTTGGATTTGTGCAATGGGAATCGGATCGTGATGAGATCACGATAATGAGATTGATTCACCTTTAAACACATATCCTAAATAATCCCGGTCATAGGTTACTCGAGAGGTACATCGTGATAACCGGACAGACTGGTGTGCTGTATACCCGTCCATATGATGGATGCAGTTGGTCTCAAAGCTGCTCGTGTAGGGACACTAGGGATACAATACAGGTGCTCATTGGAGAATGAGTTCATTGATTAATCCGCTTACGGAATGCTGGATGGTTGATGATGCCTTATTGTCAGACAGCGATTCCGTAGTCCTAGTGGTGTATCTGGTCCTTAGACTTGAGACACCAAGGATGTCCTGTATGAGTGCTCCACTCTTTGATACCAGACTTATAGGTTTGGCTGTCCCAGATCTAGTACAGCTGGTCATTGGGAGTGGTAGTCGACCTTACGAGGGCCATTGAGTGTCGATAGAGGATCATCCACTCTCGGCGTCATGAGAGGAATATCTCATGTGTTCTTGCTCAGACAAATCCCTGGCCAGGGTCATTCGGGTTGAGTGAGAAAGAGTTCTCCGGGAGAATCCGATTAGAGCGAGACTCGAGTAGAAACCGTATGGGTCTGACAACACCATGCTCGATATACGGTATCTGGGATATTAGATGGATGAGGGATTATAGGTACATGGTAACTAAGGACAGACAGGTCCAATGGATTGGATTCCCCTGTATCGTCTGGGGACTACGGCGTAGTGGCCTAGTACGTCCGTAGTCGATGAGTCGAGTGAATTATTATAGAGATAATAATTCACTGAGTTAGAAGGAGTTCTGATAGGTATGACTCACGGCCAGCTCGATATTGGGCCTAGAGGGTCACACACATATGGTAGGCATTGCGATGAGTAGAGGTTCGGATATGAGATATCTGACGGAGCTCTTGTCTTATTGGATACAGATCCAATACCCACTAGGGGAGGACCCATTAGGGTTTGACAGGGGACCTCTATAAATAGGAGGGATTTAGAGCCTCATAGGCTAGAGTCTTTGCTTGCCTTTCCTATTCTCCTCTCCCTCTCCACCTCATATCAGGCCTGGAGTCTTGAGGAGCGTCGTCGCAACCCTGCTGTGTGGATCACCGCTAGAGAGGAGGACGCTTGACCTCCTTCACCCTCTCCTAAGGATCTGTAAGGAAACAGGGATATACGATCTCCCTAGGTAACACAATCTACTTTATACGCAGTTTTGCGGATTTTGCGCACCAATCTTCGCACGACGACGAACATCTTTTTGGGAATCGGGGATTTTATTTTCTTGTTCTTCCGCTGCGCATGTGATGTCACCCCCATGATTTCCCAACACTGTATTAGGCCTAATATAACACATGCTCTGAGTGTCACAAGCAAGTATCATGTGGATCCAGGCTTGGAGCATTAGAAAGCAGTAAAGTGTATCCTTAAGTACTTAAGAAGGACTAAGGATCTCTTCTTGATATATGGAGGTAGTAGCCTTAGGGTTGAAGGCTATACGGACTCGAGTTTCTAGTCCAATGTCGATGATAGTAAATCAAATTCGTGATATGTGTATACCCTGAATAGAGAAGCAGTATGCTAGAAGAGTTTCAAGTAAGATACTACTATTGAATCGACCATAGATGTGGAATATATTATTGTAGTAGAGGTAGCAAATGAGTGAATCTCGATGAAGAAGTTCATCACATATATGGGAGTCATGCCAGGCAACGAGGAGTTGATTCCCTTATATTGTGATAACTACGAGGAAATTGCTCAAATAAGGAAACCCGGGTCTCATCAAAAGTGTTCTAAGGAGGTTCCAACTTATTATAGAGATAATGACCAGAGGAGATGTAGAAGTGGAAAGAGTTCCATCTGAGGATAACATTGCAGATCCATTGATAATGGCATTATCTAATATTGTCTTTGAGCATCACAAGGGTCTGATGGTGATTAGACACATAGGTGATTGGCTTTAGGTCAAGTGGGAGATTGCTAGTCATATGTGCCCTACAAGCCAATCATGTGAGTGATGGCACATGTGACTTGACACGTAGTCTTTTTGCTTATTATTATTATTTGATATTTTATTACTTTATATTGTTTGTTACTTGAATATATTATGATATCCATGGATTTGAGTAATGGAAATTGGATCGTGACGAAATCACGATAATGAGACTGATTTATCTTTAAACACATATCCTAAATAATTTCGGTCATAGGTTACTCGAGAGGGACACAGACAGACTGATGTGTTGTATACTTGTCCATATGATTGTTGCAGTTGGTCTCATAATTGCTCGTGTGGGGACACTAGGGATATAATACAAGTGCTCATTGGAGAATGAGTTCACTAATTGATCCGCTTACAGAATGCTAGATGGTTGATGATGTCTTATTGTCAAACAATGATTCTATAGTCCTAGTGGTGTACCTGGTCCTTAGACTTGAGACACCAAAGATGTCCTGTATTAGTGCTCTACTCTTTGATATCGGACTTATAGGTTTGGATGTTCTAGATCTAGCACAACCGGTCATCGGGAGTGGCAGTCAACTTTACAAGGACTATTGAGTGTCGATGGAGGATCATCCACTCTCAGTGTCATGAGCAAAATATCCCATGTGTTCTTGCTTAGACAAATCACTAGCTATGGTCATTTGGATTGAGAGAGAAAGAGTTCTTCGGGAGAATCCGATTAGAGCAAGACTCAATTAGAAATCGTATGGATCTGACAGCACCATGCCCAGTATATGGTCTTTGAGATATTAGATGGATGAGGGACTATAGGTACATAGTAACTGAAGACAAATATATCCAATAGATTGGATTCTCTTGTATCGTTTGGAGACTGCAACGTAGTGGCCTAGTACGTCTGCAGTCGATAAGTCGAGTGAATTATTATTAAGATAATAATTTACTAAGCCAGAAGGAGTTCTGACAGGTATGACTCACGGCCAGCTCGATATTCGGCCTAGAGGGTCACACACATATGATAGGTATTTTAATGAGTAGAGGTTCGAATATGATATATCCACCGGAGCCTCTATCTTAATGAATATCCAATAAGCCCCTGAATTATTGGATCAGATGGATGAGATCCAATAAGAGCCCATGAGAGATTATTAGATAGATATCCACTAATCTAAGAGCTTGGGTAGTTGGATGGAGATCTAATACATAATAGGGCAGGATCCATTAGGGTTAAGTTGACAATGGACCTCTATAAATAGGAGGGAATCAGTGGTTCATAGGCTAGAGCCTTTTTGGTTTACCTCTCATATTCTCCTCCCCTTCTCCTATTGGGAAATCTTGGGGGCGACACCACATGTGCAACGAAGGAATAGAAAATAAAATCTCTAATTTCCAAAGATATGTTCGTCGTCGTACGAAGATTGGTACGCAAAATTCGTAAAATAGAAAACCATGTGTGAGATAGATTATGTTACCTAGGGAGATCGTATGTCCTTGAATCCCCATAGATCTCTAGGATAGGGTGAAAGAGGTCAAGCACCCTCCTCTCTAACGGTGATCCAGATAGCAGGGCTGCAATGATGCTCCTCAAAACTCGAGGCCTGCTTTGAGGTGGAGAGGGGGAGGAGATTAAGAGAGGCAACTAAAAAGCTCTAGCCTATGAACCACTAGTTCTCTCCTATTTATAGAGGTCCCTTGTCAACTTAACCCTAATTGATCCTCACCTATTGAGTATTGGATCTCCATCCAACTATCCAAGCCTCTTAGATTAGTGGATCTCTAACCAAAAATCTCTCATCGACTCTTATTGGATCTTATCCATATGATCCAATAATTTAGGGGCTTATTGGATATCCAATAAGATAAGGGCTCCAGCAGATATCTCATATCCGAACCTCTACTCATCGCAACGCCTATCATATGTGTGTGATCCTCTAGGCCCAATATCGAGCTGGCCATGAGTCATACCTATCAGAACTCCTTCTGGCTTAGTGAATTATTATCTCCATAATAATTCACTTGACTCATCGACTATGGACGTACTAGGCGATTACGCCGCAGTCTCCAGATGTTACAGGGGAATTCAATCCATTGGACCTGTCTGTCCTCAGTTAGCGTGTACCTATAGTCTCTCATCTATTTAACATCCCAGAAACCGTATACCGGGCATGGTGCTATCAGACCCATACATTTTCTACTCGAGTCTCGCTCTAATCGGATTCTCCCAGAGAACTCTTTCTCTCTCAATCCGAATGACCCTGGCCAAGGATTTGTATAAGCAAGAATACATGGGACATCCCTCTCATGATACCGAGAGTGGATGATCCTCTATCGACACTCAATAGCCCTCGTAAGATTGACTACCACTCCCGATCACCGGTTGTGCTAGATCTGGGACATCCAAACCTATAAGTCAGGTATCAAAGAATGGAGTACTCATACAGGACATCCTTGGTGTCTCATGTCTAAGGACCAAATACATTACTGGGACTATGTAATCGCTAAATGACAATAAGGCATTATTAACCATTCAACATTATATAAGCGGATCAATCAGTGAACTCATTCCCCAATGAGCACCTATATTGTATCCCAAGTATCCCCATATGAGCAACTATGAGATCAGCTGCATCCATCATACGGATGGGTATACAACACACTAGTATGTCTGGTTATCTCGATGTCCCTCTCAAGTAATCTATGACCAAGATTATTTAGGATCTGTGTTTAAAGGCGAATCAGTCTCATTATCATGATCTCATCACTATTTGATTCTCATTGCAAAGATCCAAGGACATCACAAGTAATATAAAATAATAAATACCAATATATATATATATATATAATAAGTAATATAAAATAATAAATATCAAAATATAATAAGCAAAAAGACTGTGTGTCAAGTCACACATGTCTGTCAAGTCACACATGTCATCACTCACGTGATTGGCTTGCTAGGCACGTATGACTAGCAATCTCTCACTTGACTTAAAGTCAATCACTTATGTGTCTGATCTCTATCAGACCCCTATGATGCTCAAAGACAATCTAAGATAATGGCTTTATCAATGGATCTACAATGTTATCTTTAGATGGAACTCTTTTCACTACTACATCTCCTCGAGTCATGATTTCTCTAATAAGTTGGAATCTCTTCAGAACACTTCTGATGAGACCTGGGTTCCCTTATTTGAGCAATCACCCTGTTGTTAATGCAATATAAGAAAATCAGCTCCTCGTTACCCGGCACGACTCCTAGAACTATGATGAACTTCTTCATCTAGACTCCCTCCTTTGCTGCCTCTACTACAGCAATATACTCCACCTCTGTGGTCGAGTCAGTAGGAGTATCTTGCTTGGAACTCTTCTAGCATACTGCTCCTTCATTCAAGGTGTACACATACCCCGAATCAACTTGCTATCATTGACATCGGACTGAAAACTCGAGTCTGTGTATCCTTCAACCTAGAGGCTACTACCTCCATATACTAGTAAAAGATCCTTAGTCCTTCTCAACTACATAGGATACACTTTACTACTTTCTAGTGCTCTAAGCCTGGATCCACCTAATACTTGCTCGTGACACTTTGAGCATGCACTATATCAGGCCTGGTACATAGCATGGCATACATGATAGAGCCTATTGCTGAGGCATAGGGTATCATATTCGTGTTCACCCTTTCTTCAGGAGTCTTTGGGGACATACTCTTAGAAAGTGATATCTCATGTCTCATCGGTATGAGACATCTTTTGAAATTTTTCATGCTAAACCTTTTGACAATGGTATCTATATACCTAGATTGGGACAAGCAAAGCACCCTCTTAGATTTATCTTTATAGATCTAAATCCCCAAGATATATGATGCTTCCCCTAAGTCCTTCATGGAGAAGTGTCTAGATAACCAAGCATTTACTGTGGATAGTATTCCTACATCATTCCTAATAATCAAGATGTCATCCACATAAAATACCAAGAAGGTGATAGTGCTCCCACTTACCTTCCTGTACACACAAGGCTCATCTTCATTCTTAATGATGTCATAAGATCTGATTGCCTCATCAAATCTTATATTCCAACAATGGGAAGCTTGCTTTAGTCTATAAATGGATATAAGCAACCTGCATACCCTATCTGTGTTGTCCTTGGATATGAATCCCTCGGGTTGTATGATATACACCTCCTCATCGAGGTTGCAATTAAAGAATACGATTTTCATATCCATCTATCAAATCTCATAATCATAGTATGCTGCAATAGCCAATAGAATTCGGATGAATTTTAGCATGACTACGGGTGAGAAGGTTTCATCATAGTCAACACATTACCTTTGACGATACCCCTCAACCACAAGTCTTGCTTTATAGGTCTCTACCTCTCCATCTACTCCGATCTTTTTCTTAAAGATCCACTTGCAACCAATGGGTACAATACCCTCAGGCGCATTAACTAGGTTCTAAATCTTGTTGGAGTACATGGAATCCATCTCAGAATTCATGGCTTCTTGCCACTTCCTGGAGCCTATACTCATAATAGTCTCCTCATAGGTCTGAGGATCAATATCCTTAACATCCTCTCCTCTAATATGTCCCACATATCTCTTGGGAGGATGGGATACTATGTCAGACCTACGTAAAGTTGGAACTTGTGTGTTAGGTACCTGAATAGACTCAGGCTATAGAATGGTGCTTGAGTTAGGTTCTCCAACCTCGCTCAACTCTATCATGCTCCCACTATCTCCACCAAGAATGTGTTTCTTCTCAAGGAACATCGCTCTCTTAGCTACAAAGACCTTTTGGTCCTTAAGATGATAGAAATAATACCCACGAGTTTCCTTGGGATATCCCACAAACTTGCACTGCTTCGTCCTTAATTCCAACTTATCGGTGTTGTGTCTTTTAACGTGGGTAGGGCAGCCCCAAATCTTAACAACCTTAAGATCGGACTTCTTCCCTTTCCATATCTCATATGGTGTAGACACTACCAACTAAGTTAGAACTATATTCAAAAGGTAAGCTGCGGTCTCTAGGGCATATCCCTGGAATGAGATGGGTATGTCAGCGAAACTCATCATGGACCGTACCATGTCTAACAGTGTACGATTCCTCCTTTTAGACACACTATTGAGTTGAGGTGTATAAGGAGGTGTTATTGGGATAAAATCTCATGGTCCTTGAGGAACTGGGTAAACTCTATACTTAAGTACTCACCTCCTCGATCTAATCGAAGAGTCTTGATACTCTTTCCAGTCTACCACTCCACTTCATTCTTATACTATTTGAATTTCTCAAATGCCTTGGACTTGTACTTCATTAAGTACACATCCATACCTTAAGAAATCATCAGTAAAGGTAACGAAGTAGGAGCAACCACCAATGACATTAGTTGACATGGGTCCATATACATCACTATGTAAGAGTTCCAACAGCTCAATGGCTCTCTCTCTAATTCCACTAAATTGAGAGTTGGTTAGTTTTTCATGAAGGCAATGCTCGCAAGTTGCATATGACTCATAATCGAATGGATCTAGATATTCATCCTTTAGCAACTTTTGAATCCTTCCCTCATGGATGTGACCTAGCCTACAATGCCACAAGTTTGCACTATTCACCTCATCTCGTTTCCTCTTAGACACACATACATTCATGATATGTGGAGTAGTGTCTAGCATAAACAAACCATTATGCAATGTTCATCTCGTGATAATCTCATCATCTAATAATATTGAATAACTATTATTCTCAAAAACTAATTTATATCCACTAACTATCAAATATGAAATGAAGATAATGTTTTTGATAATAGAAGGAATAAAATAACATGTATATAATGTAATAATAGCTCCACCAGGCAAATGTAAAGCGACCTCGCCAATAGCTACTACAGCAACTTTTACTCCATTGCCCATCTTGAGGTCTATCTCGCTTCTCACCAGTCTCCTAGGCCTTGCCAGAACCTGCAACGAATTGTAAATATGATAAGCACTACCGATATCCAATATCCATGTGTTATCATAAGAGTCTGACAAATGGATATTAATCATGAATGTATCTAAAGCTTCTCAAGCTTTTATTTCGCTCTCTCTGCAAGGTACTCTTTGTAGTTCTTCTTCTAGTGCCCATCTTTTCCACAGTAGAAGCACTAACCTTTGTCCTTTGTCGGGTCTTTCTTAGTAACCTTTGTTTTACCTGGTTTTCCTTTGCCCTTGCCCTTCTCAAGGGACTTTTCTACTTTCCTTTTCTTTCTAGTCTCACTAGTGTAGAGAACTGACTTCTCTTTCTTGATAGTGCTCTCTTCTTCCGTCAACATATTGAGGAGCTCCGGGAGAGTCACCTCAAGCTTGTTCATATTAAAATTCATTATGAACTATAAAAAGGAATCTGGTAAGGACTGAAGCACAATGTCTACACATAGGTTATCCTCTAGGACCATTCCTAGATATATGAGTTTCTCTATCCACTCAATCATCTTTAGGACATGGTTCTGAACCGGTGTCCCCTTAGTTATCATAGCACGGAAGAGGCTCTTGGATATGTCAAATCGTTGAGTCCTTTCCTATTCCTCAAACAGTTTACGGACATGTAGGAGAATGCATCTGGCATCCATTTTTTCATGATATCTCTGTAACTCAAGAGTCATGGAGCCCAACATGTAACACTGAGCAACAGTGGAGTCATCAATGTACTTCACGTAGTGAGCAATCTCATCCTCACTTCCCCTTCCTCGGGCGTAGGTATCACTGTATCAAGGACGTACATAATTTTCTCCACCATGAGAATAATTCTCAAGTTGCGAAGTCAATCTATATAATTCGGACTAGTGAGGCGGTTAACATCAAGTATGCCACGTAAGGGATTTGAAAGTGACATTTTCTAAAAATAAAGATACAGCAAAAATAAATAACATGTAGATTTTATAAAAAATAAACAATCAAGATGTGGACTTCTATCTTAATCTGCTCTCACTATTTTACTAGTGAGCCACACGACACCCTCAGCATATGAAACGGAAGTCTTTGGTAGACTTCTAGTTGGGATCAGGATATAATTAGCATCTTAGTGTAATCTCGAGAGACTCGACCAATCACACTAAGCCCGAAAGGTAGGCAACTCTTGCCGATCACAACTCCTTGTGATTCCCATCCTGTTCAACCTCCGAATCACTATAGTTTCGAAGGACTCGACCAACCATGATGTTCAATTAAGTCCATACTATCGTTACAAGATGAATCTGATTTGATGATATACCCTCAAGGGACTCGACCATGCATACCATGTCCTCAAGTCACCGGTGACATCTCTATACCATAGGCAAGACAATGAATCATGATATAAGTGAGCCTCGAGGGACTCGACTAACTCAACCTACACCGAAAATCGATCTCTACCTATAACGATAGAAAGCCACGTGGGTCAATCTAATTATCTCACATTTACCGACTTAATATTGTCGAGAGAGAGGTTTCTTTGATTTGGTCTCCTAATAGACATGTCACACATATACATATTTAATATATATCTACATCGCATGCAAAAATATATATACATACATAGTAGGTGTATAAGCAATTACACATCACATGAGCAATCACACCGGATGATCATGGACCATAACCTAATATGATCAGGCCCGAGCCAGTGGGTATAATCACTCACATCAAGATCTATGTGTGTCGTGGTGCATCTTCATGCCTTGTGATCATCCATCTCGTTCTTGTCAGTTCCGTCGACATCTCGACGCATCTCCATGTATCGCGATCGTCCGTCTCGTGGGTCCCACTATCGCTTCCACGCTCCTACTGTGCCTCCTCATGTGATTACAGCTTGATCATAGGCACGTAGGTCTGACAATAAACGAGAAATAAAATGGAGACTCGTAAGCTCTAATAATAATAATCACAAGTACACACATCACATGGTCTATGATCATCCGTCCACACATCATACATCATATATATATATATATATATATATATATATATATATATATATATATATATATATATATATATATATATATATATATATATATATATATATATATATCATCATCATGTAAGACTACTAGATAATAATAAAAATAATAATCAATTAAACTTTTTAATTAATTAATATTTTCTGAAATCAAGGACATATAGGAAATTTTTTAAATTCTAAGGGGCATTTTCATAATTTGGGCAAAAGGATAGAATTAGAATTTCTCAAATTCACAAGGGCAAAACTATCTTTTGCCCAAAACCCTAACCCTCCCCATCTCCTGTTGCTTATTGCGGCCACCGCCACACTACCGGCGGCGGCCCTCTACGGCGGGGGGGCGCGGGGGTGCAACCCCTGCCCATGGGCGCTGTGCCCGCGGGCGACGTCACCCTTGCGGTCGAGCACCGTTGCGGGTACTATAACCCCCGCGAGAGATTGTGCTCGCGGGTGCAACGCCCGCAGGTGCCGTTGGCACCGCCCTTGAGCGCAGACGTAGTGCCCGCGTGCAGGTGGCCGCCATGCTTGCGGGCACCACTGCAAGCAGTCGTGCTTGCGTGCATAGTGCCCCCGCATAGGTGGCTGCCATTGCAGCAGCCCGCCGGCCTGACACGGACTTAGCTGGTTTTGCCTAAGTCGTGCGGCACCCTTGCGTGTCCGTTCGCAAAGGTCAGCCTCCCCGAAGCCTCCCATTGTCCCTTAGGACCTCCAAAAGAGAGAACGGGTTAGAGAGAACACCTCAATCGGGATCCACAAGCAGACATGTCCGAAAAACACTTCATAGACAATGCAAATTACAAACAGACTTTACAAGCTCTGAACAGTGGCACAACAAAGGGTAAAATGGTCCATTATAGACCGAAAAGCTCTCGCACGTGTCCACATGACACAACCTTTATTTACAAGCCTAAAGAGGCCACCAACCCAACTAAAGTGGGACTTATAAGCCTTCGGCTGCCCCTCTACACGTTGTACAAGGCATGAACATGCCAACAGACACGGACAGATATAAGCATTACATCAAACACCCTGTTTCAAAGTTTGTCCGTGACATTCTCCCCCACTTATCCCTTCGACGTCCTCGTCGAAGCCTTTGTGAACACTGCAACTCTTCGCCCTTGCTGAGTCTTCAATCTTCTGCTCCAGCTGCAATGCGCCTCCTGGCTCCCAGCTGCTCTCCGTTGCTGTTTTTGGGTAGTCGAACCTTTGATCCGCCATGCTGCTTCAACTCGCCAATGACTCTGACTCTGGTGTGGGGTTGGCTGAGTTGTGTTGATCCTCGTTGATTCCTGCGGATCCACCAAATGAAGGAAAAGACCATCCTTACTGCGCCAGTTTCTCAAAATTTCCACATGCTGCTTGAACTGGGTGGATGCTTGTTGGAGCTTTAACGAGCATCACTTCCGCTTTCACTTGGCATTTCGTTGGGAAATGAAGCGGACAATCTACTCTCAGTAGCACTGATCACCGTTGGTGAGGATTTGACAACTATTGTCTTCCATTATCTTCGAAGGGTCTTTGAACTTATGCAGAGCTCCTCTACTGGATAGATAAGAGAACTGGGGTACTCGGTTTCGCCCATTCTCTTAAGAGTTGAGAAGGCAAAGGTTACTTGACTTCGCCCGCCTCCTCGAGGTTGTACTTCATGCATCGAGCTGGTTACTGGCCTTCGTCTGCTCTTTTCTCACACTTCTGAAGCACTTGAAGTGTTTGCACTCCTTCCGTTGAGTTAGTTACTGTGATTCACCTTCTCAAAGCCATTGAACTTCTGGAATGCAGGAAGTTTCCACCCCAACTTGGAGTAATTCTCTGATAGATGAGGTCGCCTCTGGGATTGTACCGTCTTCTCCATCAACCCTGCCGCCTACTCCACTGAGTAGCAAAGGTACAGCACCGCGTACTGCCTGCTTCGTTCCTTGGTCGTGCACTCTTGCATGACCCGAAGTCCTTCACTTACGGCTGTCTTGATGAGAAGCACACTGACACCGGTCTTACGAAGTTCCTCGGCCTCTGCCCTTCAGCCTTGTCCCGGTACTTGGAGATTGCCTCTGCATGCTCCACCTCCTCGGCCCCTTTCACGACCAAGCACTCTCCCTCCATGAGAGTAAGGGATCAATGACTTTCACGGAAGTCCCGCCTCTGCGGTACCATGGCGCTGCCATGCCCATGGCCCTACTATCCGTCGCCTCGCATCTGAATCCCTTTTCTTCACGATCAGTAGAGATGTCTCTGTGGCACTCCTCCGAGTCCACCTCCATTCTAACTGATGCTTGATTTTGGGTAGCTAAGTCCCTCTGGACTCGTCGTCGCTTCCTCGCCCCTTTCGACCCCCTGCTTCAACACCTCTGTGTTCTCCAAGCAGTCTGTTTGGTCGATGGAAAGACAGACTGCAACTCCCATGCATGGCCTCTGCCATCGCGTTGTAGGGTTTGCACCAATTCTGTTCTCCTTAGCTTCCTTGGTAGCAACGTTCGCCTACTCGACCTTGTCCTCTGACTTGTCGGGCTCCCTTAAGCGAATATGAGCTCTGGAGCAGTCTAACTCTCCAGCTGCTTCGATCATACCTCTGCATGATCAAGTCCCTCCCATGGAACTCACTGGTACTTGCATTCGAACTTTTCCCTTGGTGGAACCCAGCCCTCATATGCTGATGACCAAGGTTTTCATCCGATGCAAAATTCGGTGCACGCCCGGAAGACCCGCCTCTGCGGTACCATGGCCTTCACTCCTTGAATCCATAGCCCTTCTTGTCGTCGTGTTGTTCACCAAAGCGGAGCTCCCAGTAGCTCCCGATCATACCTCCATATGATCTCATCCCTCACGGGACTCAGTCGTGTGTATCGCATTGCCACGAACTGTTCCACCACGATCCGCTGCACCATGTCGCCTCCTGGTGACATCTCCATTGCATTTTGATCCTTGTGGAATAAACTCGAATTGTGAACCCTCCATGTGTGGCCTCTGCCAATACATTGCAGGGTCTCCTCCACCTTCGATTTTGTTCGCTCCTTTGGCAATCGACCTTCATCCACCCACTCTTGGGTCACACCTAGATGAAGCACCGCTCTAGGACAGTCCGTCGCCTAGTAGCTCCCGAAATTCACCGACTTCACTGTAATTTGTGCACCATTGTCTGGATCCTGGGCCTCTGCCCCTACCAGCACAATCTCCGTTGCGCACCGCTTCCTTCATAGCAACTCGAATGGCAACACTGTGGCATATTCTTCAAGAGTACCCGCCTCTGCGTCCTCTTACCCCGTGCTAAGGCCTTCTGAACCCAACTTCGCCTCCGCAAATTGAGTTGCCTTAGTTCCTCCATCAAATGCTTCTCCGAGATAAGGTGCATGTGCCCCGAAGCTCCCTTCGTCTTTGGCACCATGCAAGATGAGTCCACTCCGTCAGAATGAAGGACCCATGGAACAACATGATCCTGCTCTTGCCTCTGCAAGAGCTCATGTCCTTGACCTCTGTCTAAGAAAAGCACTGTGCCTCTGCTCCATGTTCCAACTTCTCTGCTGGCTCCCTTCATGCGGCTTGGGTACTTCACCAAGTTACACCCAAGTTGCTCCGCTCCTCGTTTTTGCATTGAGTCGATGGTGGCCCTCGTGCCCACCATTCCACGGGTCAGCCCTCCCTTGAGTCCGATCTCCACATCGACTCCAAGTGCGCCTTCATTTGTGTTGCTCCCCCACTTGATCTCGCAATGCATCCACCAATACATTCTCTCAAGCGAGATCATGCGACGACTCCTCGCCGCTTGCTCAGTCCATCGAGCTTCGTGGAGTTGTTGTTTATTGAGGTACTCCTCCTCAACATGTGAAGTCCGTCTCACATGATTCTCCCTCTGGAGAGCTGAGACTTATCCCTCCTGGATAACTGTCCCATTGGAGCAACATCTCTCTTCGTTTCGGAGACCACCATCCCCTTGGACTACTCCGATCTGCTGAGCAAACTGTGCATTGTTCTGCCTCCTGCAAACACACTTGCTAGATTGCGACTCCCCGTCAATACAGCCCCCACTGCACCCCTCAAGGCCTAGCAACATGCTGAACTCATTGCACACTTCAGCCTCCTACGGACGTATCCTTCACATGCCGAAGAGAAAGTTTCAATGCTCCATGGCGCCGAGTCTCGGTCGCCTTGGGATGGCCATGAACATTCCGTCGTCCGCATACAAGCCCATGCATGAGTACCAAATTCTTCGAGTTAGCAATTCCCCTCACCTCTGTGAGCTTTGCATAACTCTTTTGGTCGTTGAGCAACTCATTCCACCTTGCATGGTCTCATTCTTGCCAAGCGCCTCGCTTGCCTAGAGCACCGTCAAGTATAGTTGTCAACGTTGAGCCGTTGCTCAAACTCAGCCATCCCAACCTTTGTGCGCTCCACATTCTTCCAAGCTTGTCTGTTCTCGTGGTGCCTCTTGCGCGAAGGGTTGGCCATTCCTCTGAATGCCAATCTCAGATGCCCGCTCCTCTGAGCGACTCTTTTCCCTACATCTCCATGCCCGTTTTCCCTCAAACGGTCGCGCGTGTGCTGACTGCCCTCAACGCAGTCCCGCTAGGTCCCCCACGTTTGCATGCTAAGTGTTTCTATGAGTGCTTGTCCCGCTCTGATACCATATGACACGGACTTAGCTGGTTTTGCCTAAGTCGTGCGGCACCCTTGCGTGTCCGTTCGCAAAGGTCAGCCTCCCCGAAGCCTCCCATTGTCCCTTAGGATCTCCAAAAGAGAGAACGGGTTAGAGAGAACGCCTCAATCGGGATCCACAAGCAAACATGTCCGAAAAACACTTCATAGACAATGCAAATTACAAACAGACTTTACAAGCTCTGAATAGTGGCACAACAAAGGGTAAAATGGTCCATTACAGATCGAAAAGCTCTCGCACGTGTCCACATGACACAACCTTTATTTACAAGCCTAAAGAGGCCACCAACCCAACTAAAGTGGGACTTATAAGCCTTCGGCTGCCCCTCTACACGCTGTACAAGGCATGAATATGCCAACAGACACGGACAGATATAAGCATTACATCAAACACCTTGTTTCAAAGTTTGTCTGTGACAGGCCGTTGGTCGTCGGCCGAGACCCTACACGCAGATGGCAGCACTGCCATATGCGAGGGCAACAAGGGTAGCAATAGTTGCTGCCTATTCTCGCTTTTGCGTCAATGATTTTGACGTCAAAAGTTTCTCCAAAACATAACACACGTAGTTCGAAACCAATTTTCATACGAACATCCTGGCTCTAGTACCACTATTGGAAAATCTTAGGGGTGACATCACATATGCAATGGAAGAATATAAAATAAAATCTCCAATTCCCAAAGATATATTAGTCGTCGTGCGAAGATTTTATGCGCAAAATCCGCGAAACAGAAAACCACGTGTAAGATGGATTGTGTTACCTAGGGAGATCGTATATCCCTGAATCCCTACAGATCTCTAGGATAGGGTAAATGAGGTCAAGCATCCTCCTCTTTAGTGGTAATCCACACAACAAGGCTGCGATGATGCTCCTTAAAACTCTAAGCCTGATCTAAGGTGGAGAGGGGGAGGAGAATAGGAGATGCAACCAAAAGACTCTAGCCTATGAACCACTAGTTCTTTCCTATTTATAGAGGTCCCCTATTAATTTAACCATAATGGATCCTCTCCTATTGGGTATTGGATCTCCATTCAACTACCCAAGCCTCTTAGATTAGTGGATCTCTATCCAATAATCTCTCATGGGCTCTTATTGGATCTCATCCATAGGATCTAATAATTTATGGGCTTATTGGATATCCAATAAGATAGGGGCTCTAGCGGATATCTCATATCCGAACCTCTACTCATCGCAATGCCTACTATATGTATATGACTCTCTAGGCCTAATATCGAGCTGGCCGTGAGTCATACCTATCAGAACTTCTTTTGGCTCGGTAAATTATTATCTCCATAATAATTCACTTGACTCATCGATTGCAGACGTACTAGGCCACTACGCCGCAGTCCCTAGACGATACAGGGGAATCCAATCCATTGGACCTATCTGTCCTCAATTACCGTGTACCTATAGTCCCTCATCCATCTAATATCCTAGAGACCGTATACCGAGCATGGTGTTGTCAGACCCGTACGGTTTCTTCTCGAGTCTCGCTTTAATTAGATTCTCTCGGAAAACTCTTTCTCTCTCAATCCGAATGACCCTAGCCACGGATTTGTCTGAGCAAGAACACATGAGACATTCCTCTCATGATACCGAGAGTGGATGATCATCTATCGACACTCAATAGCCCTCGTAAGGTTGACTACCACTCCCGATGATCGGTTGTGCTAGATTTGAGACATCCAAATTATAAGTTCGATATTAAAGAGTGGAGCACTCATATAGGACATCCTTGGTGTCTCAAGTCTAAGGACCAGATACACTACTAGGACTACGAAATTACTGTCTGACAATAAGGCATCATCAACCATTCAACATTTTGTAAGCGGATCAATAAGTGAACTCATTCCCCAATGAGCATTTGTATTGTATCCCTAGTGTCCCCACATGAGCAGCTATGAGACCAACTGCATCCATCATACAGACGGGTATACAACACACCAGTTTGTCCGGTTATCTCGATGTCCCTCTCGAGTGACCTATGATCAGGATTATTTAGGATATGTGTTTAAAGGCGAATCAATCTTATTATAGTAATCTCATCACAATCCGATTCCCATTACACAGATCCAAGGACATCACTATATATATATATATATATATATATATATATAAAACAAGCAATATAAAGTGATAAATGTCAAAATATAATAAGCAAAAAGACTACGTGTCAAGTCACACGTGTCATCACTCGCGTGATTGGCTTATTGGGCATCTATGACTAGCTCCTTATTAGAGCGTGTGGATCATTGCTAGAGAGGAGGGCACTTGACTTTCTTCATCATCTCCTAAAGATTTGTAGGGATTCAAGGATATACGATCTCCTTAGGTAATATAATCTTTTATATACGTAGTTTTAAATTTCACGGATTTTTACGCATCAATATTCGTACAACGACGAACATATATTTTGAAATTTGGAGATTTTATTTTCTGTTCTTCTGTTACGAATGTGATATCGCCCTCCTAGATTTCTCAACAGGATTAATAATAAAACATAAACTTATAACAATATCACAAATAGGATTATATGGTTTCACACTCATTTCCTACTTGCATAGAGAAAAATTAAAATTTTCATTGAATAAGAATAATATAATATAATATTATCCTTAAATTAATTCAAAATCTTTATAGATCCTCTTATATAAATCTTTAAAAATATTTTCTCTTGATTTTTCAGATTTATTAAAAAAATCTAACTTTAAAATATTTTCTTCTATATATTTCTATTCTAAAACCTTATATGAATTTCATTTAATAAATATCGTTCAAGTTATCTAGTCCATCAAGTAATTAGATTATTCCAACCCTAACAAAGATACAAAATAATATTAATCTTTTTGTTTCTTTTTATATGAAAATATTAATGTGACGGACACCTCAGTACTTTATTAGTGACAGACAAGAGGATGTGTATGACCATGACCATTTCCGATATTAATATATATCTATGAGTATACTGGTCCAAAAATCATATTATAAAAAGCTCTCTCCCTCATTATGTTTCTCCAAATATAATATATTAATATCTTCTTTGAGAATAGCACTGTTGGCTTTCAGTGATTTTATCGAACATGCTCTTAAAATAATTTTGTAAGGTTGACACTCAACGGATTTAATGTTCCGTTCACAAACATAAAATAAGACATGGATTGATTCAGAGTGCAGTATTTTCATCATAGAATCAAATTTTGATTTAATAGAATAGATATAAACTATAAGTAGATACTTATTTCAATGATATATGCAAATTTAAATATTTTAAAAGAATTTATATATTTATTAAAATCAGAGGACAAAGACTAAAATCACTTTTTTTTGGGAGGGGGAGATAAACGCAAATTTTCCACTTCGACTTAATGGTTGGTATGTGATCTGTGTTGAAAGTGACCTGCTGTCACTAGAACTGGTCTTTGTATATACTATATATACAACCCACAGATGTAGTTATATTTTTGTCATTGTTAATACCGTGCGAATAATAATGTCTTGCATACTAAAGTTTCAAGCTTTTGGTGGGCAACCACCTCGCCCAAAATGATACCCTCTCCAAAAGTAATTGACGTACACTGCTGTAGATTAGGTTGTAGCTTTTGATGACCCTCAACTTAGGAGTCACGGTCTCCGGCCCATGGTGTGCGTGGGACCCATCACAAGAAGCTGGTACAATTTTGGCAGAGCACATTGCACGTACGAGAATCATAATCCAAATTAAAGATTTCATATTCCATTCTTTTAGTTCGCGATAGAACCCTAAAAGAAACAAAATAAAGATATGTAACACAGTAATCAAACGCAATAAGGTTGGTAAAAAAAGGCGGTGTTTGGTTTTGACCAATCTCACCCGTCAGATTGGGGATAGGAGGAAACTGACGGACCAGAGCCAATCGATCAAGGTGACTACGACGAGGAGGGAGGCGTCGGCGGGGACGGCGAGGAGGATGCGTCCCAGGGAGTCATATCCATCGGGTAGCTGCCGAGCACGCGGAGGAAGGAGGTGTACTCCTGGACCTCGGCGAGGGCTTTCTGGGCGCGGGTCTCCGCCATGGACGCTTCGAAGTCGACGTAGAACATGTACTCGAAGTGCTTGGCGGTGCCCACGTTGGCGTCGTCCACCAGGCGCAGCGGCCGGTGGCGGTGCGGCCGGCTTTCGATCTTGGTCAGGCTGATGTCCCGGAAGGCGAAGGCGGAGAGCACCTTGAAGAGGACGGAGGTGCCCTCCCGGTCGTGGGCGAACACGATGCTGGTCTTGAAGGGCCGGTCGGTGCGCGGAATGATGGGCTCCCGCGCCAGCATCACGAACCGCGTCACGTTGCCGCTGTCGTCTTGGATGCCGTCCGCCAACACCTGCAGTTTGTACAGCTCCGCCGCCCGCGCCGACGCGATGGCCGCCGTGTCCCGGAGGCCGTTGTTGGCCACGTACTCGGCGGCGCCTGCCGTGTCGTCGAAGGCCTCCCGCGCCACGTTGAGTCCCATCCCGGTCAGCGTCAGCTCGCACTGGGAAAGCGCCTGAGGGTGGCTGATCACCCGAGTCAGCTGCTCCTTGCGAACGCCCGGGAGGGCGAGGAGGCAGTGGTGAACAGGGAGCTGAACCTCACCCACGATGTGGAGCCGGTGCCGCAGGAGGAGGTCGTAGTTGCGGTGGATGCTGCCGCCCAGGGAGTTCTCCACGGGGAGGACGGCGCGGTCCGCGATCCAGAGCTCCACCGCCTGGAAGGCCACCTCGAACTGGTCGCAAGGGATGGCTTCGCAGTTAGGGTAGGCCTTTCCGGCCGCCGCTTCGCTGTAGGCCCCCGGCACGCCCTGGTACGCCACGCGGACGCTGGACCCGTGCTTCGGGGAGGGCGAGAGGTCGGAGATGGAGAGGGGCCGCGGGAGGTTGGCCACCGGCACCAAGTCCAGCGTCGCCGAGTTTTGCTTCAGGCCGTTGACGGGAGTAGGACTCGTCAGATGGTAGTGGTTACCATCGTTGCTGCTTCTGGGTTCATTAGATGCCGCGCCGGCGTTGTCTCCTCCGGAGGATGAAGAAGAAGAGGAGTTAGAGGCCGCCTTGCTGGCGAGGATGGCGCAATTGGTCTGCCAGTCGGAGCGGCTGGAGCCGAGGGCGCCGGGGAAGGGGGCGGCAGAGGTGGATTCTGGCACGTAGATCGATCGGATGGCCGAGCGGAGAACGGCGGAGGGGAGCCGCCGGAAGGCTGGTCCTCGCTTGGGGAGCGCCGTAGGAGGCGGGACATGGTTGTCCGGCGGCGGGAAAATGGGGCTGAGCACATGCCTTGGCGCAGAGGAAAGCATGACCGCCGCCATCGGTGACATATACATGTATCAGACAGAATTATACTTTAAGATGTAAGAGAGAGAAAAATGAAATAAGAAGAAGAGTAGATGGCAGAGAAGCTTGAGAAGAGGAACCCTTTCAAGCTGGAAGAAAGCAGGAATGGCAGAGATAGAGGCTTTATTGTGGCTCTGGTTTGTGGTAGATGGGCAGGAGAGGGTGGGTAGGTAGGGACGGAGAGAGAGAAGAGTCGGACGCTGATGATGAGGAAAAAAGAGAGTTGAAAACAACAGATGTTGGATTTGGTCAGGTCTCACACCTAACATACCACTGCACAAATGTATGCGACCAAGCACTCTTAGACTGTTCATTATTACTTCTTCGATCTCCTCCGAATTTTATGCGACACTCAGCGTTGAATGTGTTCAATCAAATGCATTTCCTATCTAAATTTCATGAGAAGAATAAAGTAGAATTGTACGTGCAAGCGGTCCCACCACAGTCATGGCCAAGGCCAAGTCAGCGGTTGGTGAACCTGACGCATCGTGAGTGTACCGGTGTGGTGCAGTCTGCCTGCACAGCGTCCATCCTCAAACCAGCAAATGACACGTTTTGTGATGGGATTCCCGCCTTTGGTGGGCCTGACTGCCGACACTTCCATGCCAGGTCAACCCATCATGTGTACTCAACACACTTCCCACTTGCAAGTCATGGAAATGAATGTAGGCCCCACCCACGTATGTGAACCTCACTCACCATTCTTTTTATTTTTTTTTATCAATTTCGACTTCATCACTTTAAAGGGAAAAAAGGACGTGTACTCAGCAAATTACCCACTTGCAAGCCGTGGAAATGAATGTAGGCCCCACGTATGTGAACCTCACTCACCATGTTTATGAGATTTTCTTTTTTTATCAATTTCTACTTCATCACTTTAAAGGAAAAAAAGGACTTATTTTGAAAAAGTTCTGCTATTTTTTTTTAGCTTTCCACAAGGTCATCATTTTCATATTTCTGATAGAATACATTTCATTTATTATAATATTTGAAATATCTCCTACCAAGATAATTAGAATAATACAAACTGATCCAATTTTTTATATATTAAATTTAGATTTTTAGTTATAGTATTTTTGAATAGAGACTTATAATATTTTTTGATATCTTCACGAGAACATTAAAAATCTATTCAAAAATATTATAATTGAGACAAATAAATTCAAAACTCAATGCTCATCTATAACAATAAAACTTCAAGCAGTACCTTTGTTGGTTTAGGATTCAGCAATCAAATAAGAAAACTTCTATATCAATTACATTATTTTTAAATAAATTTATAATATTTTCGGCACTTTCATTAAAACATTATATTCCTACCTAGATGTAAATGAACTTAAAATATAAATAATCCATCTCATATGCAAAAAATAAATTCCAAATAGATATGGTTATTGGTTTAGGAACAAGAATAATCAAACAGATATATTTCTATATCAATTACAGTATTTTAAAACACGTTTACACCACCACAACACATTCCTACTGTAGAATTGGACCCATTCATTATATGAATCGATCCATAGAGTTGACCCAATAGGTGTTATTCAAATGTCTTAAATTATAACACTCTTTGAGAAATATGAATAAGATGAGTATTTCCCCTAGAATTCACTAAAAAAATATTTTTGATCTAAGATAATTACTTTTGAACTTTTTCTAAATAACACCCCATAATTAGTTTTTATATAAGGTTATTCTTTTTAATCAATTTGATGAAAAATATTCCTTTTGTTGGTGTCAACAACTTTAAGCCGTGGCCTCGGGGCCAACACGGCTGAGTTCAGGTCCGAATGAGCAGGGATCTCTCGGGATTACCCTTGAGAGTGCTGAGGTAGTCGAGTGCGCTGATCCGGTCTCGACGGGGCAGACGTTTCCTCCAGGAAGGAACTCCTCGCTTGGTCACGCGGTGGAGTGGCACTCCATCTTCGTCCCTGCATATAGGTCGGGTCGGGAGAACTCGATCCGACCCCTCCGACGGTCAAGTCAGTCGATAATCTTATGAGGCTTTTTTCTCCCTCCTAACGCGAGGGTTTTTATAGGGAAGGTCACAGTTGTTAATGTGCCCGCTTGTAGGGAGCAGGACTGTACCTGGGAAGGTGTTTGACTCGGGCGTTGGGGTTGCGTGAAGGACCGGGCTCTTGTAGAATGGCGACGTGCCTCGGTCGACGTTCTGGTCTGCCTCGGCCCAACGTTGTCAGGTCAGATTGAGGCAGATGACCCATGTATCTCCTTGGTTCTCGTGACACAGGAGACGTCACCCAGGAGCAGGCGATGTCAGTTTGCGTCCCATCATTATTATTACCCTCATCATTCTCCCCCCGAAGGAAGCCATGCGTCGGTCATTGCTAGGGGGTCCGGGGCGTGGCTTCTGTTTTCAGTGGTCGTTTCCGTCGGTTCGCCCTTGGGTCAGTGCCAGGGAGGTTTCCAGAGGATCAGGATGGTCGGTTGTTGGCCCGTTCATCCTATACGACGTGTCACCGAGGGGTATGACTTGGGCAGGGCAGAAGACTCGGACGAGCGGATGGTGCCAAGGTGTAGGAATCATGTGGTTTGCGGCCGAGATATGCGGCTCAGGCGGGCAGGCCGCGCAGAGATGGACTCGGGCAGATGCAACCAAGGGACACAGCTCAGGCGGGTAGGCCGCTCAGAGGTGGACTCGGGCAAAATGCAGTCGAGGGACACGGCTCAGGCGGGCAGGCCGCACAAAGGTGGACTCAGGTAGAATGCAGCCGAGGGACACGGCTCGGGCGGGCTGGCCAGGCAGAGGTGGACTCAGGCAGACTGCAACCGAGGGACACGGCTCGGGCGGCAGGCCGCGCAGAGGTGGACTCGGGCAGACTGCAGCCGAGGGACATGGCTCAGGTGGGCAGGCTGCGCAGAGGTAGACTCTGGCAGACTGCAGCCAAGTGACATAGCAGCCAAAGGGGCTCACAACATGAATATCAAGGCACGACCTCCTCGATTTCGACTCCCGGAAGCCGACGACTCGACGCGAGGGATCGACGCTTGCCCTCCCGCGCAGACGAAGACATACTTGGCCACCCACGCCGCATGTCAGATTGCTGCTCCAAGCATGCCCTCGGCTGTCGTGTCATGTCTCATTTATGGCAGGGTGACGTTTGGCCTGCCTGATGCGACGTTCACTGAGGGAAGGGTAGCGATGGGCTATCGCCCACTCCCCCGGATGCCAAGGGTCGCTACTAGCAGGATCTTTGCTATAAATAGCGCGTCGTTGGGTTCCAGCATGCCTCCTACTAGTCATATGTTCGATTGTTTCTCCGGAACTCATCGCTTCTGCTCGAGTCGACTCTCCTACCTTACCTTCCAAAGGTCAGTAAGGATGGCCACCACCTCCTCCTCCTCGACTTCATCCTCCTCTCCTTCCTACCCAAGCAACGTCGGGGAAAAAACACTACCGCCGAGCCCCAACTCGTCATCCGACGAGAAGGTGGCCCAGGCCCTTGAAGCTCTGATGTGGCCACATGACCTCGACTACATAGTGAGTGAGTCGTCGCTCGGCAACCTCCGGGAGCACTTCAGCGTCCCCGAGGGTTATGTCCTACTTGCCCCCGAGCCAAGGCAACGAGCGTATGATCTGATCCCCAAGGGTAATGCCTTAACCCTGGATGCCCTCGAGGCGGGGTTACACTTTCCTTTGCACCCCATTATTAGCTCCTGTATCTCCTGGTGGCGCATTTCCCTGTCACAGATGGCGCCGAACTCCTGGCGCTATCTAGTGGCATTCTTGGGGGAGTGTCATTACGCTAATATTACCCCGACTCGGTCTCTCTTTCTGTCTTGTTTTTGCCTTTCCAAGGGGCTTGGGGGTTACTATCTGTCAGCCCGGTCGGGCTTCCGAGTTAGCGGGGCCCCCTCCAGCAACAAAGGATGGAAGGGGCATTTCTTTTATATTTGCTGCGAGAGGGTTGGAGTTTTGGGCTCCGGTGGTTGGCACGCATGATCAATAATACCACCCCGGTTTTGAGCGATGATGAGCGCAGGGATCTCTGGAGGCTCAAGGAGATTCTTCCTACCTCTCGAGCCATCCGGAACATGACTGAGCTGTGGTTGGTCAAGGCGGGTCTTAGCTCGACGCCTCGAGGTATGCTCGCAGTGGGTAGACTAGGGTCTTTACGAGTCATTCGGAGTACTGACCAACGTCCGTGTTTTCACGCAGAGATGGTGAATCTTAGATCCGTGCGCGGGGAACAGGCTTCGTCGGTTTCAACATTGCGCCCACCGACCGAGCCGATGATCGGCTCAAAGGATGCGCCGGTGGAGATCGAGGCTGGTCAGCCTCGGAAGAAAGTGAAGACCAGTGTTATGAAGGTGCCCAACGCGACAACGGCCCAAACAGGGGCAGCCACTGCTGAATCGGCCGATCGTGCGGGGAGGAGCCGCAGACGGGGTGAGGCCGGCCCTAGTAGGGAGGGGATGGGGAAGGCGCCTTGGGAGCCTTCCGTTCGTGATCTCTATCGCCTTCCTGCAGGTATGAAGGACAAGCCTTACTAGGCTTGCGCAATGGCCAACCTCCCGGAGGGCGCCGCCTCTGACCTGTTGGTGGCCCGCTAGGGGGCCTTGTCCCACGGGGAGCGGGTATGGGTCGACGGGGATTCTGTGACTCTGTTTATTCGTGGAGGGCTTCATCCCGACATGGCTCGGGAGTTGTACACCTCGTCCTCCAAAGTCCTACTCGGCAGGTCTGCCAAGTCGCTGCTGTGGGTAAGCATCTCGCCACCAGCCCTCCGTTAGCACCCGGCGATATCATTCTAACTTCTTTCCATGTAGGGCCAGCACTACACCATGGCGTTGATGGATCGTGTGCGTGACACTGGCCGAGTCATCAGCAACTTGAGCGACCGCAACGCCGAGCTGTGTAAGCAAGTCGAGGAGATCCGCGCGGGAGCGGCTCCTAAGGCGGTGGTCGCAGCCGAGTAGAGAGCATTAGATCTAGAGGTAGAAGCGACGTGCCTTAAGTCTGAGCTCAAGGCCGTTGAGGAGCAGAACAAAGAGCTCCAGGTGCATTTAAAAGCGGCTCGCGCTGAGGTTCGCCTGGCGAAGGGGGAGACGCTCGCGCTCAACCAGAAGCTAGATGAGGCGTGCGCCGATGCACGCGCAGCTTCAGAGGCCCTGGCCGACAAGATTCGCCAACGACCGGAGAAGGATAAGAAGCTGATCGAGGACTACAAAAAATCCTTGGGCTTCGAGCTCGAGCTGACCCAGACGGGGCAGGTTACCTATGAGTACAAGTACCGGGTCGCCCTGGCTCACTTTCGAGCATGCTACCCTGACCTCGAGGTCGCGGAAGATCCCTTCGCTTCCTTTCCTGAGGACTTGGGCATCGACATGCCCGAGGAAGTTCCTTTTGACGATAGCGTGGAGTTCCCCGAGAAGTAGGGGAGACCTATTGTAATTTTTTCTAGTGGGGTAGGTCAGGCGCTGGCGGAGGCTGTAAAGTGTTTGTTTGGTCTTGTAACCAGATCTTTGCTTTAAATGAAAAATTTTTTGTTTAGGCTTCTTCCTCGTCTTTCTCGATCTTACTTATACGAAAAACCTCTTAAGGTTCTACACGTTCCACGTCCTCGGCAGGGGGTGGCCTTGCATCGTCGCGAGCTGGTAGGTGCCGATTCTGACGACGTCGACCACTCGATAAGGTCCTTCCCAGTTTGGAGCGAGCTTGCCGCGTGCTCGGGTCGGGTCGCTGACTTCGGCTTTTCGCAAGACCAGATCTCCCAACTTAATCGGTCGGGGATCAACCTTTAGGTTATAGATTCTCACGACAGCTCTCTTGTAGGAGAGGGCCTTTAAGTGTGCATCAGCACGTTGCTCCTCGAGCATGTTGAGACCGGCTCGAAGTCCTTCGATCGTTGTCCTTTCCTCGTAATTTTCCGTTCGAGGGATAGGGAAAACCACTTTGGGCGGTAGGACGACCTCGGTTCCAAATGTGAGACTGTAGGGGGATTCTCTAGTTGCGGTTTTGGGGGGTGGTCCACAAGGACCACAAGATGCTAGGGAGCTCGTCCACCCAAACCGAGCAGACCGCGGTCACTCTTTTTCTGAGCCCGTCCAGGATGGATCGGTTGGTTACCTCCGCTAGTCTGTTCGTCTAGGGGTGGGCCACCGAGCTGAACCTCAGCTGAATCCGATGGCTCGCGCAAAACTCTCGGAAACGCACGCTGGTGAACTAGGCCCCATTATCCATGATAATAGTCCTCGGCAAGCCGAACCGAGTCACTATATTCTTCCAAATGAATTTCTCCACTTGACGCTCTGTGATTATCGCTAGTGGCTCGGCTTCGACCCATTTAGTAAAGTAATCCACTCCCACGACGATGTATCTCCACTGCCCCGAGGCCGGTGGGAAAGGTCCGAGGAGGTCCAATCCCCACTGCACGAACGGCCATGCACAGTCAATGGGGGCGAGCGAAACTGCGGGCTATCGGGGCGTCCGAGCATGACTTTGGCATGAGCCACATCGTTGTACGCAAGCTTTCACATCTCGGCACATGGTGGGCCAATAGTACCCTTGGCGGAGGATCTTGTACGCCAAGGTTCGCCCACCGATGTGCTCCCCACAAATCCCTTCATGGACCTCGGCCATAACCGACCGAGCTTCTTCGAGTTCCAAGCACCGTACGAGAGGACATGAGAAAGACCTCTTATAGAACTGTCCATTCATCTCGGAGTACCATGCCTGCGTATGGCGCAGACGCCGAACCGTGGCCTCGTCGGTGGGAAGGATCCCGTCTCGCTTGTAGTGCAGCATTTCCTATACCCACGTAGTCTGCGGGTCGACCGGGGACACAACCATGATCGCGATCGCTCGGAAAGGGAGTTCCTCAACCTCGGGCTAGGCTTCGAGATCCGACCTTGATGCCAGTTTAGCCAATGCATCTCTGCCAAGTACTTTGACATGGTTAGGTCCCGAGCCTCATATCCGTCGTTGAGGTGCTCGGCCACTAGCTGCGAGTCGGTGAGGACGTGTATGGAGTCTACCTGCATCTCAATGGCTAATCGAAGTCCTGCTAGGAGTGCCTCATACTCTGCCTCGTTATTTGTGGCTTGAAAGCCAGAGTGAAGGGAGCGTTCGAACGATCGTCCGTCAGGGGCTTCCAACACTAGCCCCGTGCCCACGCCCTTCGAGCTGGCCGATCCGTCCACACGCAGGACCCATCCTTCACTGTGTTAGGACTCTAGCTAGGAGAGTCCTAATTGAGAGGGACATTTATGTAAAACCTACCTTTCGACTCCTATTAAAGAGGTGAAGAGGCCGACTAGGGTTAGGAGGTTATTTCTTATAGAAGAATTAGGAGTTGTAAGGGAATATGAGTCTTAAGTAGGAGTCCTATTAGGAGTTGGTTAGAAGTAGGAGTCTTGAATAGGAATCCTATTAGGAGTTAGGGTTTAAAAGCCCTATAAATAGCCATATATTCCTCCTCTTTTGATAAACAATAGATGAATCTTTTCTGCAGCCTTTGAGCAGCAACTTGGAGGGAGGAACCCCTATAGAGTTCCAAGGAGGCCGATCCCCTAAAGAGATCAACCCCAAGTTTAGAATCTGCAAAGGTTCTAAAACCTGGTATCAGAGCAGCGTTCTTGGCGTCTCGCTGCCCTTCCACAGCCATCTATCAACCCTCCACAACCGCCCAAAGCAATTCCCACAATTACTTAAGAGATCGTTGCCAAATTCCGCCGTCATCTCCACCACCACGGATCATCCTTTGATCTCCTCGTGAATTGCAACAAGTTCTGGTTTCCTACCTTACTGCTGCTGCAATTTAGTTATCCCTATTCGAAAATCTAAAAAAAAAATTGTTCCTATATTGCTGCAAATTTTCATCGTAAGTTGCTGAAATTTTTTCGACGAGAATTCTACTATCGCAACTTACACCAATTTTCTTGTTGTTACTACCAAAATTTTCTTGATTAAATTGGACATCCTTGCTGTCATATAAACTGAGATATTGCTGTCAATTCACTCCTTAAATCTCTCAAATTTTTTGTGGAGATTTCATTGAGAAACCGCTGTTTCTTCAACGATAATTCTGCTCTTACAATGCAACACAATTCTGCAGTAAACTTCCACTGATTTCTATCAAAACTTTGCTGCCATCTACCATAGATCTATAACTTTCATCCACAGCCCTAAAATTCCACAAAACCACGCCCTCAAACTGCACCCAAAACAGCCACAAAACAAGCCTAAACCGCAGCCTACATCTACCAATCCACCAACCCTTTCGACCATTACTTCTCTCAACCTATATATGCCTTTAACCCATCAACAAAAGAGAGATCTTAACATCACAGATTTGGAGGCATATACTATGGCATTTAAGGAGGCAATCAATGCTAAATTTGAAGCCTTCGAGGCACGAATAGAGGATAAGATTCGGACTCTCTTTACCGAATTCAGTTTGGGCCGACCACCAAGCCCAAAAAAGTCACATCAAGGAGAGAGCTCTAACCAATCGCATCAAGCTCAAAGAGATGACTTCCAAGAGAGGGGAGGTGCTATGACCGACCCCAACTATTCACGTATGAGAGTGGACTTCCCTAGATGGGAAGAAGGAGACCCAATTGGTTGGATCTCACGCGCAGAGCGATATTTTCGGTACCATAAAACTACGGATGCATCCATGGTGGAAATTGCAGCTATACATCTTGAAGGGGATGCCATACAGTGGTTTGACTAGTTTGAACATACTTATGGAGTCCTTTCATGGCGACAATTCAAAGAAGGACTGCTGATCCGCTTCGGACCAACCGATTACGAGAACATTGACGGACAACTAGCAAAGATCCAACAAACCTCCACCATTCAGGAGTACTAAACCAGGTTTGAAAGGTTATCTAATCAAACTCGTGATTGATCTAAAAAACAGCTATTGGGGACCTTCATTGAGGGCTTGAAGTCGGAGATCCGGGGAGAAGTTAAAGCGCGACAACCATACACGCTTATGGTAGCCATCTCTTTCGCACGACTTCAAGAGGAGCGATTGAACCATGAAGTCTGGAGGACTATGATCACTCCTCGACCTATAATACTGAAGCCCTCAGCCACCTCTACTATCAACCAAGTCCCTACACTAAAAAGGTTGACAAGAGAAGAACTTTGGGAGCTATTTGCGAAGGGGTTACGTTGGCATTACGACGAGCCGTGGAGCCGCGAGCATCGTTGTAAAAATGGCAGACTTCTTATGATTGAACCAGTAGAAGAAGAGGTCATTGAACATCCAGAAGAGAACCTTGAACATAAAGAAGAAGATATGGAAGAAGAGCCGCAGCCGACCGACATTACGGTACACACACTAGCCGGCTACTCAAATCCGCAAACGATGAAAGTTGGAGGCCTTCTCAAATAACAGCCGATCACTGTTCTCATCGACACGGGCAGCACTAATAACTTCCTAAATAGTAAGGTTGCTGCTCGGATGGCATTGCATATTGAAGGTTGCAGCAAGTTTGATGTAAAGGTTGCCGACGGCAGAATCCTAAAGTGCTACCAAAGATGCCCGCAGGTGAAACTATTACTGCAAGACCAAGAAATTATCACCGATTTCTTCCTCCTACCAATTGATGACTATGAGGCCGTGCTTGGCATAGAATGGCTGATTACACTAGGTGATGTCTCTTGGAACTTTTCCAAATTAATTATGAAATTTTACTGTAAGGGCAAACAGATCATCCTATGCGGGAAGTGCGGAAGCAACGTAACCACTATTTCGACCCAACGAATGGAGAAAGTTTTACACAAGATAAATGGTGGCTTTTTGATGCATCTCCAGCTGCAACCAGAAGAGAAGAAAATAGAAATTGAAGATCAAAATCTTGCCCAATTGCTTACTGAATTTGCCGACATATTTGCTGAACCGCGCGATCTTCCTCCTTCTCGGCAACATGACTATCGAATTCCAATCCTTCCGGGCAAGCCACCAGTGAACACTTGACCGTACCAATATCCTCACCTCCAGAAAGATGAAATTGAAAAGATCGTAAAGGAGATGCTTGAAACAGGGGTGATTCGGCCAAGTTGCAGCCCCTATTCCTCACCGGTGCTACTTGTACGCAAGAAGGATGGAACTTGGCGGATGTGCATCGACTACCGAGCTTTAAATGGCATCACCGTCAAGGACAAGTACCCAATACCAGTGGTGGATGAACTTCTTGATGAATTGAAAGGAGCTCGAGTCTTCACGAAGTTGGACCTCTGATCCGGTTACCACCAAATTCGGGTATGTGACGATGACATTCCAAAAACTGCATTTCACACACATGATGGCCATTATGAATTCTTGGTAATGCCTTTTGGACTTACTAATGTTCCTTCAACCTTTCAAAGTCTCATGAACGATATTTTTCGGAGCTTTCTTCGTAAATTTGTGCTGGTATTTTTCGATGATATTCTTGTTTACAGCCCTTCTCTTAAGACTCACTTTCAGCATCTACGGATTGTTTTGACGATCCTTCGGGAGAATACTCTTTTTGTTAAGCAACCAAAGTGCAGCTTTCTCCAGCAAAAAGTAGAGTACCTTGGGCATATAATATCAGAAGGAGTGGCGGTAGACCCAACAAAAATTAAGGCAATGCAAGGCTGGCCGAAACCTACAAACGTGAAATTACAGCGCGGGTTCCTTGGACTAACGGGCTACTACCGAAAATTTGTTAAGGACTATGGGAAGATCAGTGCACCACTCACTTCTCTACTAAAAAAAGATGCTTTCCAATGGTCGGACAAAGCATCTGCTGCCTTCGACAAACTTAAAGCAGCCATGACAACGACGCCGGTGCTTGCGCTACCAGATTTCAACAGACCCTTTATCATTGAGGCCGACGCATCTGGAGTCAAAATTGGAACCATTCTCATGCAAAATGGTCGACCACTCGCATACACTAGCAAGGCATTATCTCCCTCCCATCAAAACATGTCAGTATATGATAAGGAGATGCTCGCCATTGTACACGCAGTAACGAGGTGGAGACCCTACCTGATCGGCCGGCGATTTCAAATTAAAACTGACCATAAAAGCCTTAAGTACTTTTTGGAGCAAAAGATATCATCTCCTGAGTAGCAAAAATGGGTAACCAAACTTCTTGGATTTGATTATAAAATTATTTACAAAAAGGAGAAAGAAAACGTTGTTGCAGATGCACTCTCACGGCTACTTGAGCAAGCTAAGGTTTCAGCCATCTCCCTTCCTACCACCGGTCTCCTCGAGGACATTAGGGGAGAATGAAAGAAGGATCCAGAGATCAGCAATATCATAAAAAAATTGGAGGAAGATCCAAGTGCAATAGCCCACTACACTTGGGATTCGAGGGATCTACGCTACAAAGGTCACATTGTGCTTATACCTGACTCCCCTTACATCACAATCATCTTGTATAAAATGCACTCCATACCTTCAGTAGGGCACTCTGGATTCCTAAGAACCTACAAAAGAGTGAAGCAAATTTTTTATTGGAGAGGGATGAAAACAATTATTGCTGAATATGTGGCACAATGTGATGTATGTCAACAGCACAAGGGTGAAACTGTGGCAAATCCAGGGAAGCTACAACCACTACCCATACCGGACTCAGTGTGGACTGACATCTCCATGGACTTCATTGAAGGGCTGCTACCTTCTAAAGGTAAAAGCACGATTCTCGTGGTGGTTGATCTACTTACGAAATATGCTCATTTTTGTGCTGTAAGAAATCCCTACAATGCTGCTAGCAAGGTTCGCAATACCGTACCGTACCGATATTTCGACCTGGGCTCGGTACCGGTACGGTACGGTATACCGAGCGGTACACCCAGGTGTGCAGAGTACTGTAGCACTATGCTACAGTACACTGCTACAGTGCTACAGTGCACTCGGACCGGTACGTACCGCCCGTACCGGGCGGTACAGTTCGGTACTACAGACCCTGGCTGCTAGTATTGCCCAGATTTTCATAGAAAATATTGTTAAACTACATGGGATGCCAAGGTCCATCGTAAGTGATCGTGATAGGATCTTTACTAGTAAATTTTGGACCGAGTTATTTCAATTACAAGGCACCAAACTCAAGATGAGCACAGTGTATCATCCACAAACTGACGGCCAAACAGAGGTGGTAGATAGGTGCTTAGAGACGTACCTCCAGTGTTTCGCTAGTGACCGACCAAAAGAGTGGATGAAATGGCTTCCCAGGGCCGAATGGTGGTATAATACTACATATCATTCATCTACAAAATGTACCTCTTATGAAGCATTGTATGGTCGACCAACCCCTGTGATTCCAAAGTATGTAATTGGCTCGGCCAAGGTAGATCAAGTCGACCAAAAATTGATTGATAGGGACAAACTCTTACAATTGTTAAAAGATAATCTCTCTACTGCTCAAGCCAAAATGAAGCAGCAAGCTGACACACGACGAAGTGAAAGAGAATTTTCAGTGAGAGATTGGGTTTATCTTCGCCTACAACCATACAAGCAACTCTCCATCAACACTCGAGCCTCCATGAAGCTATCCCCACGTTTTTATGGGTCCTATCAGATCACAGAGCATATTGGAGCCGTGGCGTACAGACTTAAATTACCAAAGGATGCCAAAATTTACCCAGTCTTCCATGTATCATGCCTGAAGCCCAAGTTGGGAGAACATGAGTCACCCTAGATCCAACTGCCCAACACAACTGATGATGGAGTTATTCAAGCCCAACCACAAGCCATCCTCGATCGCAGGATCGTGATGCGTTGCCGACATCCCTCTACTGAAGTACTAGTGCATTGGAATAATCTACCACTTGAAGATGCTACATGGGAACCATATGAGGAGCTGAAGACCCGGTCCCTAAGTTCATGGAATCTCAGCCTTGAGGACAAGGCTGATTTGAAGAGAGTGGGTCTATTAGGACTCTAGCTAGGAGAGTCCTAATTGAGAGGGACATTCATGTAAAACCTACATAAGCCGACTCCTATTAAAGAGGTGAAGAGGCCGGCTAGGGTTAGGAGGTTGTTTCTTAGAGAAAAATTAGGAGTTGTAAGGGAATAGGAGTCTTAAGTAGGAGTCTTATTAGGAGTTGGTTAGAAGTAGGAGTTTTGAGTAGGAATCCTATTATGAGTTAGGGTTTAGAAGATCTATAAATAGCCATGTATTCCTCCTCTTTTGATAAGCAATAGATGAATCTTTTCTGCAGCCTTTGAGCAGCAACTTGGAGGGAGGAACCCCTATAGAGTTCCAAGGAGGCTGATACCCTAAAGAGATCAACCCCAAGTTTAGAATATGCAAGGGTTCTAACACACTGACCCGCTCAGAGTCCTTGTTCTCGGGTCGAGTTAGTTCCGAGATGAAGTCGGCTACCGATTGGGCCTTGATGGTGGTTCTTGGTACATATTGTAAATCGAACTCGCCGAGCTCCACTGACCATTTGAGGAGGCGACCTGCAACGTCGAATTTAGATAAAACCTATCGGAGCGGTTGATCGGTAATTACCACAATTGGATGGGCTTGGAAGTAGGGGCGCAGCTTTCGAGCCGTTAGCATGAGCGCTAGTGCCAATCTTTTAATCGGCTTGTACCATTCCTCGGGCCCGTTTAGGACGTGGCTGACGTAGTAGACTGGTAGCTGTTCCCTGGAGGCTTCTTTAGTGAGGACGGAGCTGACCGCGTGTTGGGATGCGGCTAGGTAGATACTGAGTTTCTCCCCGAAAGAGATTGAGGCAAGGCGGGGGAGGCTGACTAGGTGTTGTTTTACGCGTACGAGGGCTTCCTCGCACTCGGCCATCCATTGGAAGTTCTTCGGGTTTTTTAGGGCTTGGAAGAAGGGGGGGCATCGATCGCCCGATCGGGAGAGAAATTGAGCTAGGGTGGCGAGCCTACCGTTTAGCCGCTGTAACTCTTTGATTGTCCGAGGGGCCTGCATGCTGATAATCGCCTGGACCTTTTCCGGGTTGGTATCGATTCCCCTCTCGTGTATGATGAATCCGAGGAATCTTCCCGAGCTGATGCCGAAAGCACATTTTGTTGGGTTGAGTCGCATGTCGTATCTTTGCAACGTGGCAAATGTCTCGGCCAAGTCTACTAGGTGGGCAGCTGTCGTACGGCTTTTCACGATCATATCATCAATGTAGACCTCCATATTTCGTCCGATCTGCCGGGCAAACATCTTGTTTACGATTCTTTGATACGTGGCACCAGCATTCTTCAGCTCGAACAACATGACCCTGTAAAAGTATACCCCCTGGTCGGTGAGGAAGGTCGTGTGCTTTTGGTCCGCGGGCGCCATCCTGATCTGGTTGTAGCCGGAGAAGGCATCTATAAATGAGAGGCGGGCATGCCCAACGGTTGCGTCGACCAACTGGTCAATCCTCGGGAGGGGGTAGCAGTCTTTCGGGCACGCACGATTGAGATCGGTGTAGTCAACGTACATCCTCCAGCTCCCATTAGATTTTTTCACGAGGACTACATTAGACAGCCATCGCGGGTATTTGACTTCCTCTTTGAAGCCCGCTGCCAAAAGTCGCTCCACCTCCTCGTGGACAGCTAGTTGTCAATCGAGAGCCTGCCGTCGAGGCCTCTGCTTCACCGAGCGAGCATTGGGCGAAATGTTCAGGTGATGTTGGGCAACCTTTGGATCGATGCCTATCATGTCAGTCGGCGACCAGGTGAAGACGTCGGCATTCTCTTGTAGGAAGCCAACGAGCTGCTCCCTTCCTCGTTCATGGAGCTCCGACCCGATTTTGATCGTCCGGTTTGGCCGACCCTCCATTAGGGGTAACCTATCAGTGGACCCTATTGGCTCGAGATTTCGGGTCGGTTTCTTCGTTTCCCGGGGATCCCCTAGTGGTTGTTCGGTCCTTGCCTTTTTGTGTAACGAGACCGCCATCAAGTAGCACCGTCTAGATTCACGGGGACTTCCCCAGACTTCCCCGACCCCGGCGTGAGTTGGAAACTTCACTATTTGGTAGTAAGTGGAGATAATGGCCCTGATCTTGTTGAGGGTCGGTCAGCACTTGTTGCAGCAGTGGTTGGATCGTAGGCGGGTGCGCTAGATGAGAAATGAGCGGGATAATGGTTTGCACCATCCCAGTCAGAGCTCGGACTTGATGAGTGAGGTCATGAAAGGCTTCGAGCGATACGGGCGACGGGTCGGTCCGAGCGCCTCCCTTTCTCATCGCGACAAGCCTGGGTCGTTAAATAACCACCAATAGCGCTTTGATGTCATGGCCGAGTGCTCAGCCCGAGTTTCATCATGCGGGGTGCGCTCCCCCGGAGCCCCGATCAGGGGCGATCCCTCAATTGTGGGTTCGTTCGAGTCGATCTGGCGATCCCTCGACATTCGGCCCTCCTTCTAGCACCAACTTGTTGGTGTCAACAACTTTAGGCCGCGGCCTCGGGGACAACACGGCTAAGTTCAAGTCCGAATGAGCGGGGATCTCTCAGGATTACCCTTGAGAGTGCTGAGGTAGCCGAGTGCGCTGATCCGGTCTCGACGGGGCAGACGTTTCCTCCAAGAGGGAACTCCTCGCCTGGGCATGCGGTGGAGTGGCACTCCGTCTTCGTCCCTGCATACAGGTCGGGTCGGGAGAGCTCGACCCGACCCCTCCGACGGTCAAGTTAGTCGATAATCTTAGGAGACTTTTTTCTCCCTCCTTCTCCCACCTAACGCGAGGGTTTTTATAGGGAAGGTCACTGTTGTTGATGTGCCCGCTTGTAGGGAGCAGGACTGTACCTGCGAAGGCGTCTAACTCCGACGTTGGGGTTACGTGAAGGACCAAGCTCTTGCAGAATGACGACGTGCCTCGGTCGACGTTCTGGTCTGCCTCGGCCAAGTGCTATCAGGTCAGATCGAGGCATATGACCCATGTGTCTTCTCGGTTCACGTGACACAGGAGATATCACCCGGAAGCAGGCGATGTCAATTTACGTCCTATCATTATTATTACCCTCATCACCTTTTACCCTCTGCCAACAGCCGTCGAATGTTGTAATTGTACATATCGTTGTTGCCTCCGTCACCCCCTTGCTCCCACCGTGAGCAACGTCATCCATCACCTCCAGCCCCGCCACCCCCTCCTTCCCTCACCTCCTCCTCCTCCTCAGCGCTGGAGCTGCCATTGAGGATGGCGACAACCTTCAGGACAAAACAGACAACGATATGGGGCTTTTGCTTGGCAGTGGTGGCGACGAGCTTGGGGGTGAAAGAGGAGGGGTGGAGGGGCTATCCAATGATTGGAATGGGCACATAGAGAAGGCTGAGGAGAGGATGGGGAGGGGAGGATGCAAATGGCAAGACTGGAACTACCATAGTTGCAATGAGTAGAGTATTCTTACGTGGAGGAGGCTATGGGTGCGATAGCAAAAAAGATTTTTATTAAATTAAGAAAATGAAGTATCATTTAATAAAAATTTTCAATCGTGAGGACTGTTTTACAAAATGAGATCGTTATGGCACACTCTTACTTTGCATCTTATTTAATAAAAGTTCAGTGCATTTATTGATGTGATTGACTGATGGACTGTATTGGCCAATTTAATAGGCTAACATGCAGAGATGACAGCAAATATATTTCTTACTCGAACTCATTTTAAACGAGTTTAATATGGTTATATATCTCAACAAATAGTATTAAGGTCATTTAAAATAAATCATTATATATAATTTTATTTTCAGAAGTTCACGAAAGCTGGTTTGCCCGAGTGGTTAAGGGGGAAGACTTAAGATCTTCTGCACATAAGTGCGCATGGGTTCGAACCCCATAGCCAGCATCAATTTTTTGATACTTTCCAAACCGATTCGGAAACATATTATTTTTTTTTTTACGATTTGCCATTATTTGTTATGCTTTGTAGATCCATCCTTCAGACATCATGCTTATATGATCTCCTTCGTTAAATTTTATATATATTTGCCTTAGATAATATTTATTTATTTATTTTGCTAGATTTCATCCTCGTTGCTATAGCAAGGAAAAATGTTTCTCCTTTTTTTTTTTCTTCCCACTCCATTGGACTAACATTTCAAAGGTCTTATTTTCTTTCAATGGGAAATCGTAGTAATAAGATATGCAGTGATTGATTAAAACCTCACAAGGTTAATCCTTCTTTTTATAACTAAAAAAAGCTTGACATGATTCTCACACTTGTCTTACACCAGAAATACTCTGGACTCACTTACTAGACCTTTACAAAACCCCGACATTTGGTAGGGGTGTTTACAGAAACCCATAGCTGAAGCCATCTGTAAGAAAAAGTATGATACAGTGAGAGGACGGTTCAAAATCAATATATGGATGATAATATAACTGATCAGAATCAAGTTGCCATTTAACTCATTTTGAAGGAGAACTAGACTTTTTTTTTTTTTTTTTCTTCCTATCTTTTTATAGGGCTACTTAGATTGATGAATTATGAATATGAAAAATAAGAGAGAAATCGTAATCTCTCAATGTTACACACCCACGGTATAATCACATATAGTATCTTATATTTCATACGTCATTTAGTTCCTAGATATCCTGTCTATATATGGACGAGAGAAAAGAGTCTAGGATAAGTAATTAGGAGAGTTCCTCCCCATCAAGGATATCTCTTGAGGAATCATATCTTAAAATGAACTTTTTTTCTATTGACTATAACTTTCATCCGAATTGAATCAGTTTATAATATATCTTTTCAATTAAATAGGACCACATAATCTAACATTCTCTTACTGGACTCATTAATTAATAAATATAAAAAAAATTAAAATCAAAATAAGTAAAATAAAATTTGTTTGAAAATAATTTTACTTAATTGGATTCTGAAAATTTTAAAAATTATTTTATACATGATCATGAATTTTTAAAAATAAGCCAATAAGTCTAATAAATATAATAATACTATATTAAGTTCAATTATTAATACGAGTCATTGCGGTTGTATATCATCAATATCATACACTCTTTTATATACCATAATATTATTGGTCTTTCCTAATATAGTCCATAATAACTATTGTAATTTATCTTGTCAAGATAGTCCTGTTATTACATTCAATTATAATATATATAAATGTAAACAAGATAGTAAAAATAAATAACTTTAATTAAGCAAGAAAAAATATCGATAATAGCATTCACCTAAACATGTATCATCATATCTTTTATGGTTTATTCACAAGTTATATTCTAAGAACATGTTCTTTGAATATTTTAGATTATAAAACTTTAGTAAATTGATCAACAATCATCATGGTAGTGCTTAGATTCTTAATTGACACTTGTTATTTCTGGACTCTTTCTCTAACCATCAAGTACTTTATCTCAATGTGCTTCGAACTTAATTTATAATCTCAAGTAATTTAAGTCGACCATACCAAATCCTTCGCAACCATAAAACTTAATTTATGATCTCAAAGCATGCTACAAATTCAACTTCCAATATTGATGATGTAATAAGTGATTGCTTTGTACTTTTTAAAAAAATTATTCCTCCAACCAACATGAATATAAATACTAAAATAGATTTCCTATTGTCGGGAAAATTTACAAAATCAACATATGAATATCCCATCATTTCAAGTTAATTTGATCTATTGTATGTGAGCATGTAATCTTTTGTCCCCTACAAATATTTCATTACTTTCTTTGCAGCTTTCTAATGTTCTATTCTTGGGTTGTTTTGATATCTACCCGACATTACAATTGTAAAACTGATATCTGGTCTTAAATAGGTTTGAATATATAATAGACTTTCAATTATGCATGCATAAGGAATATCATCCATTTAACTCTTTTCTAAGTCAATTTTTGGACACTTTCTTTGATTTAATTTTTTTATCTATAGTAACAGGTGTATCATTGGCTAAATAAAACTATATATTAAATCTCTCCAAGACTCGGTCAATATATACTTTCTGAGACAAAACTAGCAATTCTTGAGATCTATCCCTAAATAACTCAATGCCAATAATATAGACTACCTCATTCATATCAACCATTTTAAAGTTCTTATTGAGAAATATCTTGGTTTCATACAAGCAAAATATCATCCACATATAAGACCAATATAATAAACTTACTCTCACTAACTTTTAGATATATACACTAATCAATAGTATTTTCCTTCAATCTAAAAGATGTAATGGTGTCATGAAACTTTATACACCATTGTTTAAAAGCTTGTTTAATATCATAAATGGATTTCCTAAGTTTTGAAGCCCAACTTTCCTTTCCTTTTTTTATAAATCCTTCGTGTTGGTCCATATAAATTTTCTCATCTAGATCCTCATTCAAAAATATTATTTTTACATTCATCTGATGTAACTCAAGATCATAATGAGCTACTAATGTCATAACAATCCACAATGAGTTTTTTTTAGAAATTAAAAAAAATGTCTCATTGTATTCGATGTATTCTTTTTGAGAAAAATCTTTAGTCATAAGTCTAATTGTATATCATTCAATATTTCCCATTGAGTTACATTTTATCTTCAAGACCAATTTACAATTGACTCTTTTACAGTTATTGGGCAATTCAATGAGTTCCCAAACACCATTCTGGTTCATCGATTTTAACTCATTTTTCATGGCATCAAATGACTTTTTAGAATCGTTATTTTCCATGGCTTGTGAAAATGATAAGGGTCTCTTTTCATTCCTATGTCATAATCTGATTCTTGTATATATACTACATAATCATCACAAATGATATATCTCTTTTTCCTTTGAGATCATCTTAAAATTGTCAATTGTAATTATTCTACAAGATCATTAGCAGTGACATCAACATCATATGAGAGTTCATTAATATCATTTTGTTATTCATTCTCATCAATTCTTTCAATGATTTGAGGAATAACAATCTCTCAAATAGGATGTGATAAAGAAGAATTAACTTGTATCTCCTCGATATCAAAATTAACCCTTCAAGTTTTTTCACTCTCATTGATTTTGTCATTTTCTAGGAATCTTGTATTATTAGATTCTACTATCCTCATACTATGATTAGGGTAATAAAATATGTATTCATTAGATTTTTCTGAATAACTAATAAAATATTTAAAAATAGTTTTTGGATCCAAATTCATTTCATGTAGATTGAATACTCTTATCTCTATATAACACCCCCAAATATATAAATGTCTCAAACTCAATTTCCTACCAATCCATAAATCAAATGAAGTTGATGAAACTAACTTACTGTTAATCCTATTCAAGATATGCATAACTGTTCTAAGAGCTTCACCCCGCGATGACTCAAGTATAAAGGAACAGTTCATCATACTCCTAATCATGTCCATAAGAGTACGATTTTGCCTTTCAGTAACGTAATTCTACTATGGCACACCTGGTAAGGCATATTGAGCACAAATACCTCATTTTTTTAAGAATCTAACAAAATGACTAATATTCTAATCGAATTCATTAGATTTGTCATAAAATTCACCACCTCTATCGGATATGATAATTTTAACTTTTCTATCTAATTGTCTCTCAATTTCATTTATGTACACTTCAAAAGTGTCAACGAACTTAGACTTTTCATGTATTAGATACACATAGTCATATCTAGACAAGTTATCTATAAATATAATGTAATATATTTCTTCACTGAAATAGGAAATATGGAGTGGTCCGTAGATATCAGTATGAATAATCTCAAGGAGTTCTTTACTTCTTGTGATATTTTTCTTTATATACTTAGTTTGCTTTCCCTTAATGCAATCTATGTAAATATCAAAATAAAAAAAGTCTAAATCTTTCAAAATATTATCTTTCACTAATCTTTCAATTCTTTCTTTAGAGATATGTCTTAATCATCTATACCATAATATAAAAGATCTTTCATTCTTGAAACTAGTTTCAATCTAACATTTGCTTGAAGGGTAAATAGTGTATGTGCAAACTCAAGATTCAAATTAATTCTATACAAACCATCATACATAATTCCAAAACTAATTTTTATTGAATCATAAAATATGCTGAGTTTACGATTACCAAAAGAAAGATAATATCCTAATTCATCAATTGTAGACAGAGAAACCAAATTTTTAGAAATAGTAAGAACATAACATGTGTCAACAAGATCAATCATATGACTCATCTCTAGGCATAGGTGATAAGTTCTCACTGATATCACTTTCACTTTGAGATAATTTTTCATAATGATAAATCTTTCATGTTCTTTTGGTTTCCGGGTTAAAAGAAATCATTGTATATTATTGGTAATATGAGTTGAAGCACCAGAATCAATCCACCAAATATTAGAAGGAACTTTTATAATATTTGATTTGAAATATATAAAGGTCAAGTTTATAACTTTCTTTTTAAATCAAGTTTTGCATTTAATGCGGTCCTTTTTTATAAGTCCTTTTTTGCCACAAAAGAAACACTTTATTGTAAAAACTTTCTTTTCATTAATCTGTTTAACATTTCTAAACCTAGTAAATTTCTTTGATGGATGACAGTTCAACTTTCTTTTCTTATTATCAGCTCCTTGTGTAGTAGTCATAACAATATGATAACTTTCCTATATTAATCTTAATTCTTTCTAAACACACATACTAATCAACTTATTCAACTCTCACTTATCCTTATTTATATTATAGTGAATCTTGAATAGGCCAAACTGAGGAGAAGAAGAATTAAAAATGAACTGCATGAGTAAAGACTCATCAACATTTATGCCTAATGTTTTAAGTGCTAGTCATAGGTGCCCTGCAAGCCAATCACGTGAGTGATGGCACGTGTGACTTAACACATAGTCTTTTTTGCTTATTATTATTATTTAATATTTTATCACTTTATATTGCTCGTTGCTTGAATATATTATGATGCCTATGGATTTGTATAATGGGAATCAAATCGTGATGAGATCATGATAATGAGACAGGTTCACCTATAAACACAGATCCTAAATAATCCAAGTCATTGGTTACTCGAGAGGGACATCGAGATAACCGAACAGACTAGTATGTTGTATACCTGTCCATATGATGGATGCAACTGGTCTCATTGCTGCTCGTGTGAGGACACTAGGAATACAATACAGGTGCTCATTGGAGAATGAGTTCACTGATTGATCCGCTTACGAAATGCTAGATGGTTGATGATGTCTTATCATCAGACAACGATTCTGTGGTCCTAGTAGTGTATATGGTCTTTAGACTTGAGACACCAAGGATGCCCTATCTGAGTACTCCAATTTTTTAAATCGGACTTATAGGTCTGGAGGTGCCAAATCTAGCATAGCCGGTCATCGGGAGTGGTAGTCAACCTTACAAGAACTATTGAGTGTCGATAGATGATCATCCACTCTCGGTGTCATAAGAGGAATATCCCATGTGTATTTTCTTAGATAAATCTCTGGCTAAGGTCATTCAGATTGAGAGAGAAAGAGTTTTTCAAGAGAATCCGATTAGAGCGAGACTCAAGTTGAAACTGTATGGGTCTGACAGCACCATACCTGGTATATGGTCTCTGAGATATTATATAAATGATGAACTATAGGTATATGGTAACTGAGGATAAATAAGTCCAATGGATTGGATTTCCCTATATCGTATAGGGACTACGACGTAATGGCCTAGTACATCCGTAGTCGATAAGTCGAGTGAATTATTAAGGAGATAATAATTCACTGAGCCAAAGGAGTTCTAACGGGTATGACTCACAGCCAGCTTGATATTGGGGCTAGAGAGTCACACACATATAGTAGGCGTTGCGATGAGCAGAGGTTCGGATATGAGATATCTATTAGAGCCCCTATCTTATTAGATATCTAATAAGCCCCTGAATTATTAGATCCTATGGATGAGATCCAATAAGAGCCAATGAGAGATTATTAGATAGAGATATACTAATCTAAGAGGCTTGGGTAGTTGGATGGAGATCTAATACCCAATAGGGAAAGATCCATTAGGGTTAAGTTGACAGGGGACCTCTATAAATAGGAGAGAACCAATAGTTCATAGGCTAGAGCTTCTTTGGGTTGACATCTCCTATCTTTCTCCCCTTATCCTCCTCAAATTGCAGGCTTGGAGATTTGAAGAGCATCGTCGTAGCCCTACTGTGTGGATCACCGCTAGAGAGGAGGACGCTTGACCTCCTTCATCCTCTCCTATAGATCTGTAGGGATTCAAGGATATACAATCTCCCTATGTAACATAATCTTTCATATACGTAGTTTTATGTTTCATGACTTTTGCGCACCAATCTTCGCACGATAACGAACACATCAATGAAAAATTTGAGGATTTTATTTTTATATTGTTCCGCTGCGTATGTGATGTCGCCCCCTAAGATTTCTCTAACATTAAGTTTTACAACTTTATTAGCTATGTTGAGGATATGATCCTAAATCTCTAGAGTGTCATTATATTAAGGTATGTCAATTCTTTCATTAATATATCGGTCATTAACTTATCAACAAATTTAAATCTATCTTCAATAACCTTTAAATATTTCTATACGCTAGTTATAGATGGTAATTAAGTCTTTATATTATTTATAATCGTTATTTTTATGAACATTAAACTTAGCCTATTAGATCTTTCCCAAACATTCATTTTATTATCCTATTCCATAATACTTTCATAAGTCAAGTCTGTGGAACCTTTCAACAAGCAATGTCAAGTTAAGATCTAATATATCCAATGTAAATTATATATACTCTAACTATTCTGAATAATTTGATCTACAAAGTACAAGGACATTAGAACCATGAGAATGTATGGAAGAAAGTAGCATTGCAAAAATATAAATAACATTAATACTTTGAGTTTTCAAGATATGATAAACTATTGATATCACCTATATTTCACCTTTGGGTGAAATATTAACATATCCAGTATTTATTCTATTGGGAAATCTTGGGGGCGACATCAGATGCGTAGCGAAAGAACAAGAAAACAAAATCCCCAATTCCCAAAAAGATGTTCATCGTCGTGCGAAGATTGGTGCACAAAATCCGCGAAACTGAAAAACTGCATATAGAGTATATTGTGTTACCTTGAGAGATCGTATATCCCTGTTTCCTTGCAGATCTTTAGGAGAGGGTGAAGGAGGTCAAGCATCCTCCTATCTAACGGTGATCCACACAGCAGGGCTGCGACGACGCTCCTCAAAACTCAAAGCCTGCTCTGAGGTGGAGAGGGGAAGGAGAATAGGAGATGTAAGAAAAGGCTCTAGCCTATGAGGCTCTGAATCCCTCCTATTTATAGAGGTCCCCTGTCAAACCCTAATGGATCCTCCCCTAGTAGGTATTGGATCTGCATCCAATAACCCAAGCCTTTTAGATTAGTGGATCTCTATCCAATAATCTCTCATGGGCTCTTATTGGATCTCGGCCATGGGATCCAATAATTCAAGGGCTTATTGGATATCCAATAAGACAAGGGCTCCGTCGGATATCTCATATCTGAACCTCTACTCATCGCAATGCCTACCATATGTGTGTGACCCTCTAGGCCCAATATCGAGCTGGCCATGAGTCATACCTGTTAGAACTCCTTCTAACTCAGTGAATTATTATCTTTATAATAATTCACTCGACTCATCAACTACGGACGTACTAGGCCACTACACCGTAGTCCCCAGACGATACAAGGGAATCTAATCCATTGGACCTGTCTGTCCTCAATTACCGTGTACCTATAGTCCCTCATCCATCTAATATCCCAGAGACAGTATATCGAGCATGGTGCTGTCAGACCCATACGGTTTCTACTCGAGTCTCGCTCTAATCGGATTCTCCCGGAGAACTCTTTTTCTCTCAACCGAAATGACCTTGGACAGGGATTTGACTGAGCAAGAACACATGGGATATTCCTCTCATGACGCTGAGAGTGAATGATCCTCTATCGACACTCAATAGCCTTCGTAAGGTCGACTACCACTCCCAATGACCAGTTGTACTAGATCTGGGACAGCCAAACCAATAAGTCTGGTATCAAAGAGTGGAGCACTCATACAGGACATCCTTGGTGTCTCAAATCTAAGGACCAGATATACCACTAGGACTACCGAATCGCTGTCTGACAATAAAGCATCATCAACCATCCAGCATTCCGTAAGCGGATCAATCAGTGAACTCATTCTCCAATGAGCACATGTACTGTATCCCTAGTGTCCCTACACGAGCAGCTATGAGACCAGCTGCATCCATCATATGGACGGGTATACAGCACACCAATCTATCTAGTTATCACGATATCCCTCTCGAGTAACCTATGACCGGGATTTGTTGAATCTCGGATTTTGATGATAAAATCAATTGATGGGTTAATTGATCTAATCCATATTATTGAGTTAAGTGTGCAGGATTAACTACGATAACTAGAAAACACAAAGCAAGAATACCGGAGTCAAGTTTGATGGATGTTTAAGAGACCGAAGAATCGTCGGAGATGCTACCGGAACCGAGAAGAAATCGGGAACCTGTCGGAATTTTCGGAAGTTCACCGAAGAAATCGTCGGAGGTTCACGGAGATCACCGAGAAGGCTCGGCTACTCGTTAAAGTCATCATAAGATCGGGAGCTTGCTGGGAGTCCATCGGAAGAAGTTCGTCGGAAAGCTCGTCGGAACAAGACTCGACGTTCGCGGTTGAAAACTTGCTTAGGATGTTTTTTTGTTATGTAGTTCACATGTAATTAGGATTATGATTAAGATATAATCCTATATCCTAGTTAGGGGCCAACTGGGCCCAAAATTAGACTTGGTTTGGGCTAAATTTAAAGCCCAACCAATGAACCGGAGAGTCTGGCGGTGGCACCGCTAGTCCACTGTTAGTGTGAGACACTGACAGGCGGTGGCACCGCCACTGACAGGCGGTGGCACCGCCAGCATCGGGAACCAAAGCGAATTCAAATTTTGGAGCCCAAATTTGAATCCTCTTGAGGCCTATAAATACCCCTCAAATCTCAGCTGAGATTACAACTTTTTGAGAAGCAATTGATTGAGAGAAAGGTCTTAGGAAAGTCCTAGCTAGTCTTGTTTTCAATTTGCTAGTGTTCACCTCCTTCTTTCTTGCTGAAAATATGTAAGAGAGTGAACCGCTTGTAAAAAGTTGTAAGAGGGGTATTTACCCTTCCCCTTCAAGAGATTTGCTAGTGGAAGTTGGGAACCTCATCGAAGAGGGGCCTCGCAAGTGGATGTAGGTCATTTGACTGAACCACTTTAAAATCGGCATGATCTCTGGTTTGCATTTCATTATTGCTATTTACATTACTGCAAACCTTCTTACGTGCTTTATTTCCTCGTTACTTTTGCTGCACAACTTTACGAATACGCTTTCAAGTTAAGCACTTCCGAATTCGATTTTTATCGTACGAAAGATTTGTCAAAACCGACGTTTTAATCCGCTGCACTAATTCACCCCCCCTCTTAGTGCCGCTCCGATCCTAACAATTGGTATCAGAGCTAGGCTCACTCTCATATTTGGTTTGATACTCAAGAGAGATGGCTTACTCCGGCATACATGAGGGTTATTCCATCACACGTCCACCCATGTTTAATGGGTCGGATTACACTTATTGGAAGACTCATATGAGGATCTTCCTCATTTCCATGGATTTCGAGCTTTGGACTATTGTTGAAAACGGATTTCAAAAATCTTCTCTTCCGATGAACGAATGGAATGAATCGGAGAAAAAGGTTTTTGCTTTAAATGCAAAGGCTATGAATGCCTTGTTTTGTGCACTAGACAAAAATGAATTTAATCATGTTTCAATTTGTGATTCGACTTTTGATATTTGGAGAACTATTGAGGTCACTCATAAAGGCACTAGCCGAGTGAAAGAGTCCAAAATCAACATCCTTATGCATTCTTACTAACTTTTCCGAATGAAACCAAGTGAGTCCATCGGAGACATGTACACCCGGTTCACGGATGTCATCAATGGACTCAAAGCTCTTGGTAAAGATTTTACTAACTTTGAACTAGTAAATAAAATCTTAAGATCCCTCCCTAAAAGTTGGGATCCAAAAGTTACGACCATTCAAGAGGCTAAAGAACTTAAAACATTCCCTCTTGAAGAACTCATTGGGTCTCTAATGACCTACAAAATGACATGTCAAGCTAATGACGAGCTCGAGAACCCCCTTCCAAAGAATAGGAAGGATATGGCACTCACATCACAAGAAGACCACTTGAAAGGAACATCAAGTGATGAGGATAGTGACAATGACATTGCACTTTTGACTCAAAAATTTAAAAAATATTTAAGAAAGAACAAATTTAAAAAAATACAAAAAAAAAATTCGAACACAAGAAGGACCAAGTAATTTGCTATGAGTGCAAAAAACCGAGACACTACAAGAACGATTGTCCTCAAGCCAAAAAGAGAACATCAAAGAAGAAGGCGCTCAAGGCAACGTGGGATGATTCAAGCGCGTCCGAAGAAGAGGAGTCCAACACCGAGCAAGTTGCTCATTACGCCCTAATGGCCATCGGAGAAGAGGTAACGGATTTAATTGATGCAGATTTACCTTATCATGAATTATTAAATGCTTTCCATGAGTTATTTGATGAATATAAGACAATTAGTAGAAAATACAAATTGCTAAAAAAGGAGCATGATAGTCTCACTTGTGATATCAATAAATTAAAAACCGAATATCATGATAGTTTAGCTCCATGTATAAAATGTCATGATCTAGAATCTCTCCAAAAGGAGAACTTGCTACTTAAGGACACCTTGAAGAAATTCGAGGTTGGTAGCAAATCTTTAAACATGATCCTTACAAATAAGGGTCACGTTCCTAAAAGAAGTGGAATCAGATTTGTGAGAAGTCCTCACCAAAATCCAACCACCTTCATTAAAGGCCCCGTCTTACATGTTCAGCACCAAAGCAATTGCAACTTTTGTTGCAAATATGGACATAAAACTTATAAATGTCCATTCAAGAAAATTAGTCCAAACAAACTAATTTGGGTTCCTAAAGGAACCATGATTAATTCTATGCAATATGATGAACAAGTTAAATCAGTTTTTAAGGCACCCAAAAGAAAATGGGTACCTAAAAATTATCCCTTCTTGTAGAAACATACACCATCACAAGCTAGGAGCAAGAGATGGTATCTAGATAGTGGATGCTCAAGACATATGACTGGAGATCCATCTCATTTCTCTATGCTCACTAGCAAAGAAGAAGGGTACGTCACCTTCGGAGATAACAACCAAGGCAAAATCATTGGCAAGGGAACCATAGGTAACAAATTAAAATTTTCTATTGATGATGTCTTACTAGTTGATGGATTGAAACATAATCTCTTGAGTGTTAGTCAATTATGCGATAAAGGTTACATCGTTAGATTTTGAATCAAATTTGTGTATTATTGAAAAACCAAACCATAACATAACTATGATTGCATTAAAATAAAATAATGTCTACACCATCAACCTTGATGAACTAAGTAATGAAATGTGCTTCTCCGCTTTAAATGATGATGCTTGGCTTTGGCATAGGAGACTAGGCCATGCAAGCATGAAACTAATATCTAAGATCTCATCTAGAGAATTAGTGCGAGGAATTCCAAATATAAAGTTTATTAAGGACAAAGTATGCGATGCATGTCAACTAGGTAAACAAATAAAAACTAGTTTTAAACCAAAAACTCAAATTAGCACCACTAGACCATTGCAATTGATTCATTTGGACTTATTTGGACCAATTGACACGACAAGTCTAGGAGGAAGCAAATATGCGTTTGTAATTGTGGATGACTATACTAGATACACTTGGACCTATTTCTTAGCTCACAAAAGTGATTGTTTCAAGTGTTTCTCTAAATTTTGTAAACTCACTCAAAATGAAAAAGGTTTCATGATTTCATCAATTCGGAGTGATCACGGTGGCGAATTTCAAAACCGTGACTTTCAAAATTTTTGTGAAGTTAATGGATACAATCACAACTTCTCCACTCCGAGGAATCCCCAACAAAATGGAGTAGTTGAAAGAAAAAATAGAAACCTACAAGAAATGGCAAGAACGATGTTAAATGAACATAGTCTACCCAAGTATTTTTGGGCTGAAGCCGTAAATACGGCTTGTTACATCATGAATAGGGTCCTAATAAGACCATCCCTATCAAAAACTCCCTATGAATTATAGAATAACAAAAAATCAAATATTTCCTATTTTAAAGTTTTCGGTTGTAAATGCTTTATTTTGAATGAAAGGGATGCCTTAGGAAAATTTGATGCTAAATCCGATGAAGGTATCTTTCTTGGTTACTCTTCCATTTCTAAGGCTTTTCGGGTTTTTAACAAAAGAACCTTAGTAATAGAAGAGTCTATTTATGTAGTTTTTAATGAAATTTCTAATTTAAAAAAAAATGATTTTGATGATGATCTTGGTTTTGATAATTTGAATTTAAATGAACCCCCTCCTCAAAATAGCAACTTGGATGCACCTTCTTCCGAAATTTCCTTACCCAAGGAATAGAAATATATAGATGCTCATCCAAAGGAGCTACTTATAGGAGATACATCAAAAGGGGTTCAAACTCGTTCCTCTTTCAAGAATTTTTGTGCTAACGCTGCCTTCCTTTCTCAAATGGAACCTAAATGCATTGACGATGCCATAAAAGATGATTTTTGGGTTATTGCAATACAAGAGGAATTGAATCAATTTGAGAGGAATAAGGTATGGAAGCTTGTTCCTAGACCTAGTGACCATTTAGTCATTGGTACTAAATGGGTCTTTAGAAACAAGCAAGACAAAAATGGTATCGTGGTTAGAAACAAGGCTAGATTAGTGGCCAAAGGTTTCAACCAAGAAAAATATATCGATTACGAAGAAACCTTCGCTCCCATGGCTCGATTAGAAGCCATAAGGATGCTCCTTGCCTATGCTAGTAGTAATAATTTTAAACTGTTTCAAATGGATGTCAAAAGTGCTTTCTTGAATGGTTTTATTTCCGAAGAAGTATATGTCGAACAACGTCCCGGATTTGAAAATTCTCTTCTTCCTAATCATGTATTCAAATTGACTAAGGCTCTCTATGGCTTGAAACAAGCTCCTAGAGCTTGGTATGAAAGGCTTAGTTCCTTTCTTATTTTAAATAATTTTACCAAAGGCAAGGTTGATACTACATTGTTTATTAAATATTTTAAAAATAATTTTCTTATTGTGCAAATTTATGTTGACGATATTATTTTTGGCTCCTCGGATGAATCACTATGTGAATCATTTGCTAAATGTATGAGTCATGAATTTGAAATGAGTTTAATGGGTGAATTAACTTTCTTTTTAGGATTATAAATCAAACAACTTAGTGATGGCATATTTCTTAACCAATCTAAATATACATTAGAATTGTTAAAATGATTTAACATGGATAATTCAAAAGCAATAAGCACCCCTATGAGTACTTCGACTAAGTTAGATATGGATGAAAATAGTGAAAATTTCGATCAAAAAACATATAGGGGAATGATAGGTAGTCTACTCTACCTCACCGCGACTAGACCGGATATTATGTTTAGTGTAGGACTTTGCACTATATTTCAATCAAATCCTAAATTATCTCATCTTAAGAGTGTTAAAGGAATATTTAGGTATCTTAAAGGAACTCCAAATTTAGGATTGTGGTATCCAAAATCTGAAAAATTTGATTTAATAGCTTATGCAGATGCCAATTTTGGCGGATGCAGGATAGATAGAAAAAGTACATCCGGAACATGCCAATTTTTAGGACATGCACTTGTTTCTTGGACTTCCAAGAAACAAAATTCAGTTGCACTATCTACGGCGGAAGCCAAATACATTGCTGCAAGTGCATGTTGTGCATAAGTTGTTTGGATGAAAAATACATTAGAAGACTATGGAATTCACTTCAAAAATGTTCACATAAAATGTGATAATACTAGTGTCATATGCCTCACCAAAAATCCAATTCAGCACTCTAGAACTAACCACATCGACGTTAGGCATCATTTCATACGCGATCATGTCCTTAACAATAATGTTGTTCTAGAATTCATTGACACAAAGCATCAATTAGCAGATATATTTACAAAAGCTTTGAATGAAGACCAATTTGAATTCATTAGAAGGGAATTAGGTATGTTAAATTGTCCCTAAGAATAAACTTGTTTGAATGGATTTTTCATAAAGTTTTTCATCCTCTCTCCGTTCCTCGGTGAATTTGATCCTTCTCTTTCGATTCTAAATGAAACGTTAAATTACCTTATCCTATCTTGAGTCAAACATCGCTCCCATCTGATCAAGAATGATTTTATGACATTTTGTGAATCTCGAAATTGATTTTGATGGCTTGATTATGAGTTTCAAGTTGACGATTTGAATTTGAATGAGTCTGTATTCGATTTATGATCTTGACTAATTGGAGTTACTACTTGAAATTTTTTAATCACAATCTCTTCTTTGTACACCTACAATTTTTGTTATTTATAGAAAGAAGAGATTTAATAAAATGGATGAATGCTGAATTTTCCTTTAAAATGAACTCTGCATAGATATTTTAGCACACTTAATTTTGAATGATAAATTTTTGTATGATCAATGCTGAATTCCTGATGTTATAATCACAAATTATGTGCTTCAAGTCTCATTCCCTTTTTGTTGATGACAAAGGGGGAGAAGTGATGACTAAGTGATGACTTATACCATTTCGATAGCATGACTTAATGAAAATATCTTATGCGTATCGATAACATGACTAATATGAATTACAAAAGCTTGTGTGATATGAATGCAAAATCTTTGAGAATATCGCAAGACTGATTGATCATATTGAAAGTTTATCTCCTGTCGTAGTAAAAATTGTCTCTTATCATTCGACTTGAAAATGATTTTCATCGAAGTTTCGTATTTACTATTGCTTAATGAGAATAATGATATGTTCTACGGTTAGAACTTATCGGTTTATGTTTGAATTCAATGGATGGAATTCAAGTGTTTTCATCTTCTCATAATATGGCATATAGATAGGGGGAGTTATGTTTAACTCTGTCATCAATTGATTGTCATCATAAAAAAGGGGGAGATTGTTGAATCTCGGATTTTGATGATAAAATCAATTGATAGGTTAATTGATCTAATCCATATTATTGAGTTAAGTGTGCAGGATTAACTACGATAACCAGAAAACACAAAGCAAGAATACATGAGTCAAGTTTGATGGACGTTTAAGAGACCGAAGAATCGTCGGAGATGCTGCCGGAACCAACCGAGAAGAAATCGGGAACCTATCGAAATTTTTGGAAGTTCGCCGAAGAAATCGTCAGAGGTTCATGGAGATCACCGAGAAGGCTCGGCTACTCGTTAAAGTCATCACAAGATCGGGAGCTTGCTGGGAGTCCGTTAGAAGAAGTTCGTCGGAAAGCTCGCCGGAACAAGACTCGACGTTCGCGGTTGAAAACTTGCTTAGGATGTTTTTTGTTATGTAGTTCACATGTAATTAGGATTAGGATTAAGAGATAATCCTATATCCTGGTTAGGGGCCAACTGGGCCTAAAATTAGACTTGGTTTGGGCTAAATTTAAAGCCCAACCAATGAACCGGAGAGTCTGGCGATGGCACCGCCCAGCACCCAAGAGCCAGGCGGTGGCACCGCCAGTCCATTGTCAGTGTTAGACACTGACAGGCGGTGGCACCGCCACTGACAGGCGGTGGCACCGCCAGCATCGGGAACCAAAGAGAATTCAAATTTTGGAGCCCAAATTTGAATTATCTTGAGGCCTATAAATACCCCTCAAATCTCAGCTGAGATTACAACTTTTTGAGAAGCAATTGATCGAGAGAAAGGTCTTAGAAAAGTCCTAGCTAGTCTTGTTTTCAATTTGCTAGTGTTCACCTCCTTCTTTCTTGCTGAAAATCTGTAAAAGAGTGAACCGCTTGTAAAAAGTTGTAAGAGGGGTATTTACCCTTCCCCTTCAAGAGATTTGCTAGTGGAAGGTGGGAGCCTCATCGAAGAGGGGCCTCGCAAGTGGATGTAGGTCATTTGACCGAACCACTTTAAAATCGGCGTGATCTCTGGTTTGCATTTCATTGTTGTTATTTACATTACTGCAAACCTTCTTACGTGCTTTATTTCCTCATTACCTTTGCTGCACAACTTTACGAATACGCTTTCAAGTTAAGCACTTTCGAGTTTGATTTTTATCGTACGAAAGATTTGTCAAAACTGATATTTTAATCCGCTACACTAATTCACCCCCCCCCCCCCCCTCTTAGTGCCACTCCGATCCTAACAGGATTATTTATGATATGTGTTTAAAGGTGAATCGATCTATTTTCGTGATCTCATCATGATCCGATTCCCATTGCACAAATCCAAGGACATCACAATATATATGTGCATATATGCAATAGTTATAAAGTGATATATGCCAAAATATAATAAGCAAAAAGATTCTATATCAAGTCACACGTGTCATCACTCACGTGATTGGCTTGCTGGGCACCTATGACTAGCAATCTCCCACTTGACCTAAAGCCAATCACCTATGTGTCTGATCCCCATCAGACCCCTGTGACGCTCAAAGACAATCTGAGATAATGGCTTTGTCAGTGGATCTGCAATGTTATCTTCGGATGAAACTCTTTCCACTGCTATATCTCCTCAGGTTACGATCTCTCTGATAAGATGGAACCTCCTCAGAACATGCTTAGATTTCTGATGAGACCTAGGTTCCTTCACTTGAGCAATCGCCCCATTGTTGTTGCAATATAAGGAGATCAGCTCCTCGCTACCCGGCACGACTCCCAAATCTGTGATGAACTTCTTCACCCAGACTCCCTCTTTCGTTGCATCTGATGCAGCAATGTACTCTGCCTCTGTGGTCGAGTCAGCAGTAGTATCTTGCTTGGAACTCTTCCAGGACACTGCTTCTCCATTCAAGGTGTACACATAACATGAATTCGACTTGCTATCATCAACATCAGACTGAAAACTTGAGTCCATGTAGCCTTCAACCTTAAGGCTATTATCTCCATATACTAGTAAAAGATCCTTAGTCCTTCTCAAGTACTTAAGGATACACTTTACTGCTTTCTAGTGCTCCAAGCCTAGATCCGCCTGATACCTGCTTGTGACACTCAGAGCATGCGCTATATCAAGCCTAGTACATAGCATGGCATACATGATAGACCCTATTGCTGAGGCATGAGGTATCATATCCATGTTCGCCCTTTCTTTTGGAGACTTTGGGGACATACTCGTAGAAATCGATATCCCATGTTTCATCGGTATGAGACCTCTCTTGGAATTTTTCATGCCAAACCTTTTAACAATGGTTTCTATGTACCTGGACTGGGACAAGCCAAGCATCCTCTTGGATCTATCTCTATAGATTCTAATCCCCAAGATATAGGATACTTCCCCTAAGTCCTTCATGGAGAAGTGTCTAGATAACCAAGCCTTTACTGTGGTTAGCATTCCTACATCATTCCCAATGATCAGAATGTCATCCACATATAACACCAAAAAGGTGATAGCACTCCCACTTACCTTCCTGTACACACAAGGCTCATCTTCGTTCTTAACGAAGTCATAAGATCTGATTGCCTCATCAAATCTTATGTTCCAATTTTGGGAAGCTTTTTTTAGTCCATAAATGGATCTAAGTAACCTACACACCTTATCTGGGCAGTTTTTGGACACGAATCCCTTAGGTTGCATCATATACACCTCCTCCTCAAGGTTCTCATTGAGGAATACGTTTTTCACATCCATCTGCCAGATCTCATAATCATAGTGTGCTGCAATAGCCAATAGAATTCTGATAGATTTCAGCATTGCTACGGGTGAGAAGGTTTCATCGTAGTCAACACCTTGCCTTTAACGATACCCCTTAGCCACTAGCCTTGCTTTATAAGTCTCTACCTTTTCATCTACTCCGATCTTTTTCTTAAAGATCCACTTGCAACCGATGGGTACAATACCTTCAGGTGCATCAACTAGGTTCCAAACCTTGTTGGAGTACATAGAATCCATCTTAGAATTCATGGCTTCTTGCCACTTCCCGGAGTCTATACTCATAATAGCCTCCTCGTAGATCTGAGGATCAATATCCTCAACATCCTCTTCTCTAATATGTCCCACATATCTCTTAAGAGGATGGGATACTCTATCAGACCTACGTAAACTTAAAACTTGTGTATTAGGTACCTGAACAGACTCGGGCTGTAGAGTAGTGCTTTAGCTTGGTTCTCCAACCTCGCTAAACTCTATCATTCTCCCACTATCTCCACCAAGAATATGTTTCTTCTTAAGGAACACTGCTCTCTTAGCTACAAAGACCTTTTGGTCCTCGAGATGATAGAAATAATACCCACAAGTTTCCTTAGGGTATCCCACAAATTTGCATCGCTCTGTCCTTGATTCTAACTTATCGGGGTTGTGTCTTTTAACATGGGTAGGGCAGCCCCAAATCTTAACAACCTTAAGATCAGGCTTCTTCCCTTTCCATACCTCATATGGTGTAGACACTACCGACTTAGTTGGAACTCTGTTCAGAAGGTAAGCTACGGTTTCTAGGGCATATCCCCAGAATAAGATGGGTAGGTCAGCAAAACTCATCATGGATCGTACCATATCTAATAGCGTACGATTTCTCCTTTCAGAGACACCATTGAGCTAAGGTGTATAAGGAGGTGTCCATTAGGATAATATCCCATGGTTCTTGAGGAACTGAGTAAACTCTGTACTTAAGTACTCACCTCTCGATCTGATCGAAGAGTTTTGATACTCTTTCCAGTCTAGTTCTCCACCTCATTCTTATACTCTCTGAAATTCTCAAAGGCCTCAGACTTGTACTTCATTAAGTACACATATCCATACCTTGAGAAATCATCAGTAAAGGTAATGAAGTAGGAGTATCCACCAATGGCATGAGTTGACATGGGTTCACATACATCACTATGTATGAGTTCCAATAGCTTAGTGGCTCTCTCTCTAGTTCCACTAAATGGAGAGTTGGTCAGTTTTTCACGAAGGCAAGGCTCGCAAGTTGCATATGACACATAGTCGAATGGATCTAAATATCCATCATTGTTCATCTCATCTCGTTTCCTCTTGGACACATTTACATTCATGAATGTACCTAAAGCTTCATCAAGCTTTTGTTTCGCCCTTTCTGCAAGGTACTCTTTGTAGTTCCTCTTCCAGTGCCCATATTTACTACAGTGGAAGTACTAGCCTTTGTCCTTTGTTGGGTCTTTCTTAGCAACCTTTGCTTTACCTGGTTTGTCCTTGCCCTTTCCCTTCTTAAGGGACCTTTCTGCTTTCCTTTTCTTTCTGGTCTCACTAGTGTAGAGAACTGGTTTCTCTTTCTTAATAGCGCTCTCTACCTCCCTCAACATATTGAGGAGCTCTGGGAAAGTCACCTCAAGCTTGTTCATATTAAAATTTATTATGAATTGTGAAAAGGAATCTGGTAGGGACTGAAGCACAATATCCACACACAAGTTATCCTCTAGGACCATTCCTAGACTTGTGAGTTTCTCTATCCACTCAATCATCTTTAGGACATGGTTCTAAATCGGTGTCCCCTCAGTCATCCTAGCGCGGAAGAGGCTCTTGGATATCTCATATCACTGAGTCCTTCCCTGTTCCTCAAACAATTTACGGACATGTGGGAGAATGGATCTGGCATCCATCTTTTCATGTTGTCTCTGTAACTCAGGAGTCATAGAGCCCAACATATAGCACTGAGCAAGAGTGGAGTCATCAATGTACTTCACGTAGCGAGCGATCTCATCCTCGCTTGCCCCTTCTTCGGGCGTAGGAATCACTATATCAAGGACATACACGATTTTCTCCGCCGTGAGAACAATTCTCAAGTTACGAAGCCAATCCGTATAATTTAGACCAGTGAAGCGGTTGACATCAAGTATGCCATGTAAGGGATTTGAAAGCGACATTTTTTGAAAATAAAGATGCAGCAAAAATGAATAACATGTAGATTTTGCAAGAAATAAACTATCAAGATATGGACTTCTATCTTAATATACTCCCACTATTTTACTAATGAGTCACGCGACACCCTCAGCACGTGAAATAGAAGTCTCCAACAGACTTCCAGTGGGGATCAAGATCCAATCAGCGTCTTAGTGTAACCTCGAGGGACTCGACCAATCACACTAAGCCTGAAAGGTAGGCAACTCTTGCCGATCACAACTCCTTGTGATTCTCGTCCTGTTCGGCCTCCGAATCACCATGGTCTCAAGGGACTCGACCAACCATGATGCTCGGTTAAGTCAACACCTTCGTTATAAGATAAGTCTGATTTGATGATATACCCTCGAGGGACTCGACCAAGCATACCATGTCCTCAGGTCACCGGTGACATCTCTATGTTGTAAGCAAGATAGCGAATCGCGATATAGGTGAGTCTCGAGGGATTTGATCAACTTAACCTACACCGGGAATCGGTTCCTACTTATAACGATGGAAGGCCACGTGGATCAATCTAATTGCCTCACGTTTACCGACTAAATATTATCGAGAGAGATGTTTCTATGATTTGGTCTCCTAATATGACATGTCACACATATACATATTTAATATATATCTACATCTCATGCAAATATATATACATGTCTAGTATGTGTATAAGCAATCACACCAGATGATCATGGACCACAACCTAATATGATTAGGCCTGAGCCAGTAGGCCTAATCACTCACATCAAGATCTATGTGTGCAACAGTGCATCTCCATGCCCTGTGATCGTCCATCTCGTCCTCGTCGGTTCCGTCGATATTTCAATGCATCTTCATGCATCACGATCGTCCGTCTCGTGGGTCCCGCTATCGCATCCACGCTCCCACTGCACCTCCTCATGTGATTACAACTTAATCATAGGCACGCAAGCCCGAAAATAAACGAGAAATATAATGGAGGCTCGCAGACCCCAATAATAATAATCACAAGTACACACATCACACGGTCCATGATCATCCGTCCACACATCATACATCACATGTATAAATAATCATCATCATATAGGACTACTAGATAATGATAAAAATAATAATCAACTAAACCTTTTAATTAATTAGTATTTTATGAAATCAAGGACATATAGGGAATTTCTGAATTCATAGGGGTATTTTCATAATTTGGACAAAAGACAAAAACTAGAATTTCTCAAATTCACAAGGGCAAAACTATCTTTTTGCCCAAAAACCCTAAGCCTCTCTCCCTCTTCGTTGCTGTTGCTGCCGTCGCCACCCTACCGGCGGCGGCAGCAAGTGCAACGGGGTCGGGGCGCCGCCCCTGTAGGTGGGCGCCCCCGTGGGTAGCGTTGCCCCCGCAGGCGGGCGCCCCTGTGGACGTCGCCCCTTTCACAAGCAGTTCTGCCCTCGAGGCAGCGCCCGCAGGAGGTGCTACCTCGTTGGGGTTTTTGCTTGCGGGAGCAGCGGCCATAGGCGCTGCTGCCCTGCGACGCGTCACCCCGCGTGAGCTGCGAACGTAGGCGCTGCTACCCTATGGTACCTGTGCCTGCTAGCTGCCAGCCCCGTCGGTCGTAAGCCTGATGCAGACACAACGCTTGCGCATGCATCGGCGCTGTGCTGCCTGGCTACGACCGCTGCAGGTGGCTATAGGCACGCAGATTGAGGGCAGCAACTATTGCTACCCTTCCTTGTTTTTGTGTCAACGATTTTGACATCAAAATTCTTCCTAAACACAACACACATAGTTCAAAACCAATCATTCGCACGAACAACCTGGCTTTGATACCACTGTTGGGAAATCTTGGGGGCGACATCAGATGCACAGCGGAAGAACAAGAAAACAAAATCCCCGATTCCCAAAGAGATGTTCATCGTCGTGCGAAGATTGGTGTGCAAAATCCGCGAAACTGAAAAATTGTGTATAGAGTAGATTGTGTTATCTAAGGAGATCGTATATCCCTGTTTCCTTGCAGATCTTTAGGAGAGGGTGAAGGAGGCCAAGTGTCCTCCTCTCTAGCGGTGATCCACATAGCAGGGCTGCGACAATGCTCCTCAAAACTCAAAGCCTGCTCTGAGGTGGAGAGGGGAAGGAGAATAGAAGAGGCAAGCAAAGGCTCTAGCCTATGAGGCTCTGAATCCCTCCTATTTATAGAGGTCCCATGTCAAACCCTAATGGATCCTCCCCTAGTAGGTATTGGATCTGCATCCAATAACCCAAGCCTTTTAGATTATAGATCTCTATCCAATAATCTCTTATGGGCTCTTATTGGATCTCGTCCATGAGATCCAATAATTCAAGGGCTTATTGGATATCTAATAAGACAAGGGCTCCATCGGATATCTCATATCCGAACCTCTACTCATCGCAATGCCTACTATATATGTGTGACCCTCTAGGCCCAATATCGAGTTGGCCGTGAGTCATACCTGTCAGAACTCCTTCTAACTCCGTGAATTATTATCTCTGTAATAATTCACTCGACTCATCGACTACGGACGTACTAGGCCACTACGCCGTAGTCCCCAAACGATATAGGGGAATCCAATCCATTGGACTTGTCTATCCTCAATTACCGTGTACCTATAGTCCCTCATCCATCTAATATCCCAGAGACCGCATATCGAGCATGGTACTGTCAGACCCATACGGTTTCTACTTGAATCTCGCTCTAATCAGATTCTCCCGGAGAACTCTTTTTCTCTCAACCCGAATGACCCTGGCCAGGGATTTGTTGAGCAATGGGATATTCCTCTCATGATGCTGAGAGTGGATGATCCTCTATCGACACTCAATAGCCCTCATAAGGTCGACTACCACTCCCAATGACTAGTTGTACTAGATCTGGGACAGCCAAACATATAAGTCTGGTATCAAAGAGTGGAGCACTCATACATGACATCCTTGGTGTCTCAAGTCTAAGGACCAGATATACCACTAGGACTACGGAATCGCTGTCTGACAATAAGACATCATCAACCATCCAGCATTCCGTAAGCGAATCAATCAGTGAACTCATTTTCCAATGAGCACCTGTACTATATCCCTAGTGTCCCTACACGAGCAGCTATGAGACCAGCTGCATCCATCATATAGACGGGTATACAACACACTAGTCTCTCCGGTTATTATGATGTCCCTCTCGAGTAACCTATGACCGGGATTATTTAGGATATGTGTTTAAAGGTGAATCGATCTCATTTTCGTGATCTCATCATGATCCGATTCCCATTGCACAAATCCAAGGACATCATAATATATATGTATATATATGCAATAGTTATAAAGTGATATATGTTGAATCTCGTATTTTGATGATGAAACCAATTGATAATTATGTTTATGTTTAACTGTATTTTGAGTGATGCAGGTCTACTCGATCAGGATTAGACAATTAAGGCAGGAGGAATTGACGTTGCGTCGGAGGAGATCACGTTAGGATATTGGATGGCAGAAGGCTTCGGACGTCGGGCATCGGGCCAAGAGCGGAATTGCGCCAAGGATATCGGCGTTGCGGAGGTCAACCGCTGATTGGGCAACAAGCCGCAAGAGAGAACGATGCGCCGAAGAATCGGACGAAGCGCCAACCAATGACGTGCCGGGCAACAGAATGTCAATTCGCTTTATAATAATTGTCTAGATCGGAGTAGAGTTTTTGCTTGTGTGTGCAGGATTAACTACGATAACGACGAAGACAAAGCAAAACAAAGTGTCGGAGTCAAGCACGAAGGATTCATTGCGAGTTCGAGAGTTCGACGGAAGTCCGAAGGTTCGTCGGGAATGCTACCGAAACTAGCCAAGAATGAGTAGGGAGCTTGCCGAAGGGTTTTTCGGAAGCTCGCCGGAAGGTTCGTTGGAAGTTCACGGAGCTCACTGAGAAAGATCGGAGCTTACCGAAGAAGCTCATTGGAACTTGCCAAGATCAAATCGTGAAGTCTAGGAGCTTACCGGGAGTCCACAGAATGGTTTCCGAGAGTTTATCGGAAGACCGTCGGAAGTTCGCCGGAAGCTCGCTGGAAGAAGTCTTGACTTACGAATTTGTAATAGCTTAGAAAATGTCTTTAAATTCGTAGTTAGCACGTTAATTAGGGTTAGGATTAGGTGTTAATCCTATAACCCAAGTAGGGGCCAATTGGGCCCGAGTTCGGACTGGTTTGGGCCAAGTTTGGAGCCCAACCAGTGAGCTGATTTGGCCTAGGCGGTGGCACCGCCCAGCACCCGAGAGCTGGGCGGTGACACCTCCTGGGCTGGGCGGTGGCACTGCTTGGCTGGGCGGTGGCACCGCCAGCATCGGGAACATAAGAGAATTCAAATTTTTGTAGCCCAAATTTGAATCCTCTTGAGGCCTATAAATACCCCTCAAGTCTCAGCTGAGAACATAACTTTTTGAGCAACAAGTGATTGAGAGAAAAGTCTTAGAAGAGTCTTTGCTAGTCTTGTTTTCAATTTGCTAGTGTTCACCTCCTTCTTTCTTGCTGAAAATCTGTAAGAGAGTGAACCGCTTGTAAAAGTTGTAAGAGGGGTATTTACCCTTCCCTTTCAAGAGATTTGCTAGTGGAAGGTGGGAGCCTCATCGAAGAGGGGTCTCGCAAGTGGATGTAGGTCATTTGACCGAACCATTATAAAATCGGCGTAATCTCTGGTTTGCATTTACTTATTGTCATTTATATTACTGCAAACCATTTACACTTTAATGTTATACTGCTTTGTCTCCGTCTTACTTATCTCTTCAAGTTAAAACGCAATCGAAACGTTTTTAAACGAAAACGTTGCTTTTATCGTACGAAGTTTTCGAAAAGTGTTTAAATCGTGAAAAGTTTATCGCACTTCACCACTGCACTAATTCACCCCCCCCCCCCCCCCCCCTCCCCCTCTTAGTGCCGCTCCGATCCTAACAATATATGCCAAAATATAATAACCAAAAAGATTCTGTATCAAGTCACATGTGCCATCACTCACATGATTGACTTGCTGAGCACCTATGACTAGCATATTCAAGATTATCTATAGAGGACTAATGTCATCCTTATATAATAGTATTGTTACCTTTGGGTATACAACTCTAAACTGTAAAAATATCCAAAATAATATCATCCTACCCTATCATATAATTATTTGAAGTAGATTATTATCTAAATTTCTTAATTATGTGTGTCATTATGAATATTATTTCCTTAATATTATTTAAGATTAATTCCTTAATATAATTTTATAAGTTATTGGTCTAGACCACTTTGGTGGCTACAAGACTAATAAAATAATATAAAATATAGTTTAATATATCTTATAAGTAATAAGACCTTTATTATAATTTATATCGCATAAGACTACCAACCCAAGCCACTTTAGTAGCTATCGGTCAAATAAAACTTAGGTAGATGAGTTACAAATAATATTCATCAAATTTTTTTAATCTAATTTATGTCAAAATAGTTCAATAATAAAATAATAACCATAATAATTATTGAATATTAATTAGTAAAAGAAAAAACTCATATGATAACTGTAATCATGATGAAATATAAATCATGCTTTTGTTGAATCTCGATTTTGATGATGAAATTAATTAATGAAGTTATTATCTAATGTTCGTTTGAGTGACGTAGGGCTAACCTCGATCAAGGAAAGACAATTCAATTAAAAGCAGGAAGAATCATATGTTGGGCCGAAGTAGAACATGTCAGAAAATTGGACGTTGGACCGGAGGAATGGTCGACATGTCGGAAGGACTTCGTGTCAAGAGTTCGGACATCAAGCCGAAGGATCGGATAATGCACTAAAGAGATTGGAAGTTGCAAGAGGTCAACATACCGATTGGATAATACACCAAAGGAGAGAACGATGCGTCGAAGGGTCGAACGAAGGTCGGATAAACCAATGACATATCAGACAAAGGATTCATGTTTTATAATCATTTGTCTATATCGAAGTAGTTTAGAGGGCTAATTGAGTTAGTTTTTGGTATAATCATGCTAACTCAATTAGAGGCCAATTTGACTTAAATTAGGACTGATTTGGGCTCGTTGGGAGGCTCATTTAGTGACCCAAAAGTTGGGTCTGGCTGTGGAACCGCCTATGAGCTGGAAAAGTCAAAAGCCCAGTCTCTAAGGTTGTCAAGTGATGGTACCGCTAGACTGGACAGTGGTACCACCTACTGTTAGTGTGTCAGGTGATGGTACCACCTAGTGTTAGACTGACAAGCAATGGTACCGCCCAATGCTGGCAATGGTACCGCTAGTACCTTGAAAACCCAAGAATTTAAATTTTGACTCTAATTTTTGAAGTCATTTGGGGTCTATAAATATCCCACAAATTCCTGCATGGTAAATAAAAAAAAGATTAGAAAGGGGGAAAGAATCCTTGTGAAAAAAAATTATGTAATCTCTCTTTAATTAGTGAGTCTCTTCCTCCTAAAGTTAAAAGTTTTATAAAAGAGGTGTGAGGTCTAAAATAGAGGTGTAAAGATTTTCTCCTGAGCTTATCAAAAGGAGAAATAGTTGTAAGAGGATAGTTGATTTTCATCCATTAAAAGAAGATCGTTAGTGAATGCTGGTGGCCTCAACAGAAGAGGAATTGGGAGTGAACATAGGTCACAATGACTGAACCACTATGAACTCAGTTTGCATTTCTATTCTGCTCTTCATTGTTATTACTTTCTGAGTTAATTACTTAGTTTACTTACTCTAAGTCAAGCACACTTTCGTTATTAATTTTCATCAAATAAAATGAACCTAAAAAGAAGAGGTTGTCAAAAGAAAAAGAAAGCGCTCAATGTGACTTGGGACGAATCGAATGAATCTGAAGATGATGAACAAATAAATAAAGATGAGTTGACAAACTTATTATAAATTATTAAATGCTTTTCATGATTTATATTATAAAATGTTAAAAAAGGTTCATGCTTTTCTCTCTAGTAAATTTGAAAAATTAAAAAATAAGCATGATAATTGCATCTTAACACCTTGCACTAAATATGAAGAATTAGACTTAGTTAAGAATGAAAATGTACTACTAAAATAAATGTTAAAAAGTTTTAAAATTAGTAGTAAATCATTAAACATGATTCTTGCCAATAAAGGTCATATTCGTAGAAATGAAGAAATCAGCTTTGAAAGTAACTATACTCAACAAAAGCCAACTACTTTTGTTAAAGGATCCACATTGCATATACCCCTAAGGTTAAGTGTAATTTTTATGGTACATACGGTCATTTTACTTATAAATAATTATTTAAGAAGTATGACTCCCATAAATTGATTTGAGTTCCTAAAGGAATCATGAATAACTTAATGCAAAAAATTAAGATAGATAGATCCAACTATAAGGGACTCAAATCTAAATGGGTACCTAGAACAAACTCATCCTTCTTATAAACATCTCTAAAATCGAGAACTATGAGTAAAAGATGTTATTTTGATTATGGATACTCATGACTTATGACCAGAGATCCAACATACTTTTCAAAGCTCACTAGCCGAAATAATAAATAAAAAATCATTGGCATAGGAAATATTTATAACAAATTTAATCTTTTGATTAAAGATGTTTTGTTATTTAACCTATTACACTATTGATCTTAACGATTTCTTTTGTGATAAAACTTTATTTTTGTTTTTAAATGATGATTCATGGATTTGACATAAAAGAATTTAGCATGCTTGTATGAAATCAATCGTGTAAATTAAAATAAAAAAATAAAGGAAAAATATATTTTTCTTGAAAATTTCTCAATCTCTATCTAGTTTTCAAAAAGAGATTGATGAATCTATTTGTATCGTTTTTTTTATAAATCTCTTAAACTATGAAAATGATTTTTATGATTTGATGATTTGAATTTGATTGAGAATTTTCCAACTTAATCATGAACCTTCTCTTGATTTCTAAACTTAAGATATCTTTTATGGGAATTAAGATTTTGTTTATCTTCTATGATTTTTTTTTAACATTTACTAAAGAGGAGACTTATGCAAACAAACCATGATCTTGATATTTATAACGTGAGATTTATTTTATGAGAATTAAGATCTTTTCTTTGTTCTCCTTTTTTTTATAAATCATGGTATCTCTTAATTTTTTGGAATTATAACTTGTGATTTTTTTATAAATCAAGATCGTTTACTGTGATTATTTCGTTTCGCTATTGGACTTAACCAAATAAACCATGATATGTCACTTAACTTACTTGATGTTTACAACTTGAGTTTTATTATGTACAATTCCTTTATGTTTATGATTATATATCTTTTGTCATGATTTAAAAATTGATGTAAAGGAAAAAGAATTATAACATTATATTCTTCTCTTCTTTTTTACAATAACAAAAGATGAGAAAGTATTGCTAGCTTGCACATCATAAAGAAAAGAAAAATTACTAGACTTGCATATCTAAGAGAAGCAAAGAATTACTAGCTTGTATATCTCAACAGAAAAGCAAAAATTGCTAGTTTGCACGTCTCAAAAGAATCAAAATTGGTAAACTTACCCATCTCTAAAACCTGCTAGTTTACATATTCTAAAGTGATATAAAACTTACATGTTTCAAAGAACTTGATAGTTACACTTTTTGCCTTTTTATTGATGAGAAAAGGGGAGAAATGATGATGATTTGAATCATGCATGGTATGATGTATCTTGATATGTTTTGAAATTATGATGAGTTGAAATTATGCATGCAATACTCAAGTACATGCATTGATGTGAAAGTCATGGTTTCAAAGGTTATCGTTCTTTTTGAATGAAAGTTTGTTTTCTTTTAATATGATATATTGATAGGAAGAGTTTGATTTAAACTCCATCGTCAATTAGTTGTTATCATCAAACAGGGGAGATTGTTGAATTTTAGATTTTGATGATGAAATTAATTGATGAAGTTATGATCTAATATGTATTTGAGTGACACTGAACTAACCTCGATCAAGGAAAGACAATTCGATTAAAAGTAAGAAGAATCAGACGTTGGGCTAGAGTAGAACATTTCAGAAGATTGGACGTCGGGCTGGAGGAATAGTCGACGTGTCAAAAGGACTTCGTGCCATGAGTTCGGGCATTAGGCCGAAGGATCGAACAGCAGCTGTCGGAGTACCACCCGCATCCGCTGTTGTTGCTGTGGTGCGTATGCTGCCGGGTGTAGCCGCTTGTTGAAACATGTTTGCTATAGCGATTGCATGCAATGCTGCTGCTGTAATCGATGCGGCTACTATCGGCAACGGTGCTGCACAGCCACTGTCGTTGCCTTGCGATCACGAAAGACCACTATACAAAGAATCTCACATCGCCTGCAAACAGGTGACACGACAAACCAGGTAGGAAGATAGATTGAGAATATACATAGATCATTCAAGTATCGTAAATTAAAAAATAACGTATCTAAGGTATTTAATTACAAGAAACTAGACTTTGATATCAATTATAAGTATAAATCTATAATATGCTATATGTAACGCGAAAAAACTTTCATACTATGATTGAAATCAAATAACAATAGATCAGATTTATGATGTGTACCTTTCGATATCATCTGGAAAGAACGTTATCAAATCTGCAAGGGCATCATCTTTATATTCGAAGAATCATTGTCGATTTGCAAGGAGAACTAGACTCTTCTTCTCCTCTCTTCCTATTTTTTCATAGGACCACTTAGATTAATGAATTAGAGATAGGAGTGATGAGAGAGAAATCATAATCTCTCATTGTTGCATACCCACTGTGTAATCACATTTTGTGTCCTATATTTCATACATCGTTCCGTTCTTAGAGATCCTGTATATATATAAACAAGAGCAGGAGGTCTAGGATAAGCAAGTAGAAGAATTCCTCACATTAAAGATATCTACTAAGGAATTCTAGTTGAGACTTTGTCAACCTTTTTAGAGGGTGGGCTAGGTTGGCGGAAGGGCTCAGGTTCGACTATATCGAGCAGCCATGGCGTGTGCGACCCCATACTTCTCGAAAAGCATGTTAGGACCTTAGATGATTTCTGCACAGCCAAGGTGGTAATGTCGATATGGGGATGCCAATGCTAAGGAAAGGGCATTCGGAGTCCGAGGTATCCACTGAGGTGTCTACACATCCCTATTTGATTGACGCTGCAAATTCTTCCCCTTCTTAAATCTAAAACCAAACGATGAGATATTACGTGAGTAAAGCACCATCAAAATTCTCTTTTTACTCTTTCATAAATACAGAACTTAAAATACCAAGAGAAATTAGTTGATTCATGGTGGTCCCAACCAACATTCACGTAATGTTTTTTCGCAAGAACAATATAATCATGGCCTTGACATTTAAGAATATCAGCTTCATACTTAGAAGTTCATAAATGTCAATTGTAGCGGTAACAATCGATTCCTATTCATGATTATATAGAATATGTGGTTTTGGTTATTAACAATTTAACCATCGAAGAATTGAAAAAAAAAAAAAGTGTACAATTTAAGTGAAAAAAAAAATTCGAACAGTGAAGCATTTCTGCACCGGCAATCTATCTAATCTATCTATCTATCTATCTATCTATCTATCTGTCAGTAGATGCCTGTTTTGAGCTAAAGAACCGTTTTGTTCTCATCCCAAATCCAAGCTTTCTGGAGAAGATGCTCCATGCACTCTTTGACCTCTCTAGCTTCTGAATCTCTTCTCTTATGCTTGAGCATTCCTTCTCGAGATCAGAAACCCTGGATCTCATCTCTTCGAAGCTCAGACTCTGTACATCTTCTTGAGTGATCTCCGCTTGGTTAAGCCCACTACTGCTCTTAGGTAGCATGCGAGCATGAGAGTTTTCCACATTGTCAGAGGAAAAAAACCAGCCGGTGATGGTGGTTCTCAGACGAAGTTGCTCGAAGAAGAGCACCTGAACGATTACTCGAAGTGGTAGCCTCTCGTTCTGTGCAGCGTGTGTGCAAGCCTCCAGTGAGAGCTTCTGGCAGTTCATAAGCCGACAAAGCTGCTCCCGCTCGGAGTCTGTGAGCCATGGGTGAGACTGAAATGGACCAAGTGTAAGATTATGAACATGAAACAAATCAAATGTAATATTAGCAATAATGAGAAATATTGGAAGTTCAACGGGTGATAGGTAATCAACTATATTTGTAACAGGGAAAAATCAAAATTGTACTGATCTAACGATCAGGATATCAAGCACTTACAGTAAACTTACATGACAAGCACTAAACCATAAACATGGAGGCTACAAGTTGATAATCAAAATCTGATTGTTTTTTTTTATGAAAAGAATACTGATAGAACATATTAGCATCAGCTTAACCTGTTGTTTATTCCTCTAGTGACTGGGAGAGGATATTATATTGCATAGTTTTCCTTTTTTTTATTTCTCCTTTACTTTGGAGAGATAGCAGATTTGATATAAATTGCAATGACTTTAATATATCTAGAACAAATTGTTACTAACGGGATTGAGAGAGACCAGAGTTGCAAGCCGTAGCAAGATTAGATCAGATTAGATTAGATGTTAGGATAGTCTGATTGTTAGAGAAATCCAAGATGACCAATTTCTACCATCTATACATGTTTTCCTAGCACAATCAGTTATATTTTTATGTACAAATAATTTCTATGATCACCCTAGCTATCCATATGCAGATGCGGTTTATTTTGCTTTCAAACAGTTTCAGATAGATAATCTGAGGTTCCTAGGAAAAGTTACTGCCTAAGACATTTCCAACAAAACATAAAAAATATACACTTATCATATGCCACATAGTAGGAGTTATGGAAGGTAACCTCTTGTTTGATGAAAGGATCATTCAAAGGACAAGAACTTGAAATCAAATGTGACGGGTAAAATTCTGCCACAGAGTCCATGATTAATTTTTTCAAAGACACAACAACCACAGGTGAATAATCTACATATGCTACAAACCAAAAATTTAAGTAGCTTTTTTGTGCAGATGTGCATGTCGATGCAAAACTGAATCTTCAGCAAGCGCAACTGGTAGAGAGTACTGCAAAATAATGTAAAATTAAATATTACCTTCAAATATATATCAATAGCATGATAGATTCCATCAGTTGATTGTCTGGCATAGTCAGGGATGAGTGCTGCCAAAGACTGGAACTTAGGGAGCTTCAAGTTAACATCAGAAGCTACTTCTGCAAGGTACCCATCCATGAGTTTTGCTACCATGGTCACTGGTGTCAGTGCAACAGCGTTAGCCATCAACTCCCCCTCATCCACAATGCCAGGTGATGTTATATCTTCTGGTTGATTAAAAGAAACAAAGCGATCAAGGATTCGTTGCATGCAGTCTATGTCATATAGAGTTTCAATTGAGTAGCCCAAATTTGGTATTAGGATATCCTCCAGTTCAGCATCCTCTAGTTGCTCTGCCACCCTCCTTTCTAAATTTTCCCTGCAGGAAGGACTGGCATGTATGATCATGGCCATTTGGAGCAAACCGAGCAGAAACTTTGATGAAGCGACACCCCTTTCCATGGGCAGAAGTTCTACTATCTCTTCAAGTAGAACCCTCTGATCACTTTCTGATTGGATTGCAGTGGAGTTGGTACAGGTAAAGCAATCAGCACTGTCTTGGAAGCCTGACTGCCTACTCAACCCTGGCAGACTCATCTTTGCATAGTGCATCAGAGATCCAGCAATGTTGTCTGGCTTCATGCCGTTTGACTTCATAGCCAGTATTAGCCTTCTATAGGTCGGCAGGTCAAGGAAAGCAACATCTTTATACCACCAATCAGCACCTGGGGATCTAGACTTTCCACCTGGACCAATTCCATTCCACAGAATGGTGCCTCCAAGGTTCTTTGTGTTGGCTTGTCCAATCATGGGCCAACCAAACAGGGTTGGATCAACAGATGCTTTGGCTGCCAGTGAATTGATACATCTTGTAACAATATGGAGCTCTTCTGCATAAGGAAGAATGTCCTTGCATGTTTGAAGAGCCTTCATCGAGTCATTCCAGTCTCCCAGAACTTCTTCGAGAAAATTTTCAGTTTGCATGATAAGATTTCCTTCTCCATGATCTTCGGTCATCTGGAGGTACTCAGAAGCACAACGGATAGCAACCACATTCAGAGCATTCAGCTCTATCTTCACATCATAACAGAACTTTGCAACCAGCTCAAAAGCCTTGGCACCGCCAGGGATGTCATGAAGCTCAAGAATGCAATCCTTTCCATCATTGTTGTGGAATTCACTAATCATTTTTTGCAGTATCCCACTCCTAGTAATCAATGGGAACTGAAAAACAATATGATAAACATCAGACTTGTTGATTTCAAATTTGAGGTGTTAGTGAAAGTTCAGTGCAAAAATTAAGCAAAATAAATGTCTTTGCAAAACTACCCTCAAGCCACCTCAGCCTCTCCAGCTCATATCATCTTCACTGCCTCTCTTTGTCTCTCCCTCATCTCTCTAACATTTCTTCACTTCGAACTATTTGTTTCTTTCTACCTGTCACTTCTTACTGTCCATCATAATCGCAGTTTTTTGACCAAGAATACATCTTGTTTAGAGAGCAAAGGTTTTCTCATGTAGCAATGGTACAAATAAATAAAACACCTAAGAACCTTGTGGACATACCATATCTCACCTCAAATACTTCAATAATAACTCAAAGTTGCATTGCTAGATGATCAGTGATCCTTTACGGCCAAATGAATGATCACACAACAACCGTGAAGGTGTCCATCATAATCACAGTTGAAGCCTCATTCAAGACAGCCAAATAAGGGCCTTCAACTCCCTATCCTCTTTCCCTCCCCCTTCCAGTTCTTTCTCCCTATCTTGCCTTTTCTCTACTCTGCCTTTATTTTTTCTCTCTCCCTCCCACTTACATTGTGTGGTCACAATAGCAGCTGTCATTAAAAATCTTTATATCTAGAAGATTCATAAAATAAAATAATCATTGATAAGTTATGCTGAACTCAAATTGTGAGGATCGATATGCCAAGCTTCTTGTTGAGTAGCATGTATGTGGAGTTGACAAACAATGCTGTCATAGCATAACATTCACCTCAAACTAGATTCAGTGATGGGTAATGAACGAATATTGAAAACTTACAAGAAAATACAGAGAAAAACTGTGCTTGCAGATTTATCACTTCAAGTCAGGGTTCTCTAGGCAAATATTGACAAGTGCCACATAAGTTGACATTTCACTGCTGAATATTTGCCTCTAAAATTTCAAAACAAGATAATTCAGTAAATACAATTTAGTAGCGGTGACAGTATATCAAATAGGAACTTCAAAAAGTTGGCTAATTCTGAAAACAGCAATGGTACTTGTTGACAGGAGTGAACTTAACAGCAAGTTTTATCATGAAGGAAAAGAAAACTGTTCGAGGAGAAACACAGCATAAATCAAAGCTGTTTTAATCTTTCAAATTTCAATTTGTTGTTGATATCATCTGGAAAGCAACAATTTGTGAGACAGTGATATAAGGATATCTCACAGGAGTGTGAAACCTCATTGAATATTGCAGTTCAAACTCAAAATCCTTGAGAGAAGATGGAAACCATGGTAGTAGGTGAATTACTCATAGATCACTTATCTGTGATCAGAGAACCAAACTGAAAAGGTCATCAAAACTAATATACAAGCAATTAGATGTACTTCTCATAGTTTACAATTACCTCTCAAGGGTAAGGCTGAATAAATTGACCCTAGTACCAAGCAGCATGTATCAGTCCGATGGTGAACTGGGTTGCACACTGCCTCGAAGTGGTCCGCTGGTGGGACAGGGTTGTCCTCCTTTTTGACACAAAAGATGCCTCCTATCCCCTTTTTTACTCACAAGAGGTCTCTTGGGGTCTCCTTTGATCTGTAAATTAGGCAAATCCGAAGCTTAATCTTTACATAGTGACAGCTTGGTTCACCTACTTTAGGGCTTGATCTAGAAGAACGTAGCCTTAATCCTTGTGGATTGCAGCATGATCCGCTGCCATTTCACCTTGATCCTTGCATATGGAGGCTTGATCCACAAGGATCAAGCTTTGGATTTTGCAAATTTAGTTTAGATATGTTCTGATTCAGCCCATATCCAAATGAATCAAGGCCAGATCTATATGGATTAGGCTAGATCCCTTTGAATCTAGGCTAGATCCATTGATTTGGGTGTAGCTTAGATCTTAATGGATCTAGCCAAAATTTGTTTTGATAGCTTACATCTTAACGGATCTAATCTGGATCTTTGTGGATCTATTGTAGATCCATCCTAGATTTTTGTGGATCAAACCTTATTTGTCACAAATTAGTTCTTTAACTGTTATAGATATCTGATAAGTCAACATTTGGTCGTCATTAGTGCGACTCCGTAGGCTCGCGAGGAATTGTCCGCTTTAAGCGTGCCCATATAGTTTTGCCCTTTCGAGGGTCATGAGTCCCAAAAGGTGCCTCTAAGGGTAAGGGTGACCCGATGGACTTATAAACTCTTGGCTCCTCTACTCTGCAACTAATGTGAGACTAAATATCCTTATCAGTACTCCCCCGTAGAGGAGCTAAGAGCTCATGCCCTCCTTCTAGCACTAATCCAATAAGTCAGCATTTGGTCGTCATTGGTGCGACCCCGTAGGCTCACGAGGAATCGTCCGCTTTAGGCGTGCCTATATGGTTTTGCCCTTTCGGGGCTCGTGAGCCTCAAAAGGCACCTCTGAGGATAAGGGTGCTCATGAGTCCCAAAAAGGTAAAACTGTGCGGGTACACCCAAAGCAGATAATTCCTCGCGAGCATATAGGGTCGCATCAATGACGACCAAATGTTGACATATTCGATTGATGCTAGAAGGAGGGTCATAAGCCCTTGACTCCACTATAGGAGATCACTGATAAGGACATTTAGCCCCACGTTGGTTGAGGAGTAAAAGAATCAAGAGCTTATAAGCTCGTCAGGTCACCCTTACCCTCAGAAGTGTTTTTTGGAGCTCACGAGTCCCGAAAGGATAAAACCATACGGACATGCCTAAAGCGGATAATTCCTTATAAGCCAACGGGGTCGCACCAATGACAATCTAATGTTGACTTAATAATATCAAAGTTCCAATTTGGCATGGTAATACACCCTTTTATTATCCGATAACCAACATCATTGACACTGCATTTGTTGTTAGTACATTGCATCACTCACCTAAAGTACCATTTAGCCGAAGGATCTCTTGATTTAGCAAAATGCACAAAAGTATCCTTCCGTAGAACTAGCTTATTTAATGATTTCAAATTCAAAACTTATATGAATGTTGTGACTAGAACCAGATTTTCAAGATATTCATTGGGTGCATTCTTTGAGAATATCGTGATGTCGTGTCAGTATCATATGGATTGTGGTTGTAGAACCAACCCGTATAATTTGTCTTTTGTTGATCCAAGTCAAATCTATTGACTAAACTGAGTATTAATTGATATTAATTTTTATTTAGGTGAGTGTTGGCTACAATTCGCAAGGTCAACACCAAATTTAGAGGGATAGCAATATGGGTGCTATCACAAATCATATCATTTAGCGCATAATTGGTCAATATTCACATTAATTGATACAAAAATTCATAATCGGCCCCTACACTGATGATCGAAAAAGCCAATATGCATCTTCTACAACATGCATCTAAGGCTATGTTGCACTGACAATGATAAGAAAATAGCAGAACCCAAGGTGGATCCATTCGATTTACATCTCTATCATAATTACACAATATGATTTACAACTAATGATAGTGGTCAGAGTGGCTACATCTTATGTTTGCTTACGTATAGATAGGTGATGCATGGTCACCTAGGATAAGGACTATGGTGCATCGGTATCCACACAACATGTTTATAAGAGGGAAAGGGAAAGTCTATCATGATTCATATAAAGATATGGGAAGGAACCTACTGAAACTGAGTGAAACAATAGTTCCTTCTATTCTTAACCTTCCTATTATCTTGGATATCATGACCAGCACATATATGGTAATAGTTGGTCATTCTTTTCAAAGTCAAATGCATCTTATAATACACAATAATATTATGGTGATGAGAGTCATAGCTCAAGCACATTATATCTTATGGAGGAGTATTTGTCACAATCCTACTTGCATGTGAAGGTTCCTACCACATGGATGGTTCATGATGATCAGAGGACTACTACCATATTAATGCATTAATGGCAATACTGTTTAGGAGTATAAAAAATCATGGAAGTAGTTTTATACTAGGGCCCTGCAGATGTGTTGTATTGATCTACAGTATCATCACAACAAGAATTCCGACTAACCCAGCATTGAATCACGTAATTAGTTTTGGTGATAGAAACAAGTATATAATTTTCTTATACAGTCATTTGTTATGCAAAATTGCTTAAATGACTGTTCACTTGTTTGTGTGTTATAATATATTCTCTAAACTCTATCATTATTTGTTTTCCATTGCATGTTTCAGTACAACATACATTGTTTTATAGTCTTGGACTAATTAAATTACATGAATTTGAACATTCTTAGGAGGAAAACCATGATTCTTTTTTTTTTTTTTTTTTTTTTTTTTGCATTTCAGATGATCAAACTAGGTCTGTGCCAGTGTACCACATGTTCGTCCAACCTGCACATGGCAATCCAACCATGGACCAACACAAGTCCAGTACCCAATATGTCAAATCTTGCCCACAATTATAGTGAGCACTCTAAGCAGCTTAGTTAACCTAAAGGTATAACTCTTTTAAATGCTAAGCTTTTGTTCGGTCTTGTGCAGGATCATGAAAGGCTCCTTTCTATTCATTTCAACTTCTAGTCCATGAATGAAAGAAAGATTTAGAAAGGCATACGTCGTGACATAGGATTGAGAGAAAAAAGACATACCTTGTGGAGCTGAAAGGACATATCTTCTACCTCAATTATGACATCACTTGTCAGTTCACTCTTACATATCCTGTTGGATAGGGAAAAATACTCAGCTCTGATAACCGAAATAAAAAGTATTAACCATCTACTCTAGAAGCAAAGATTTGTGATTAAAATTATTAACAAGAGCATACTACAGCTACTGGTACTAGACATTTATTTGCTGGCAATGTGGTCTAGGATTTGAAGTCCGGATTCACCAGTAATTATTATGGAGATTTGAAACTTAGTAAAGCATTGTGGGTTTCATACATCAGAAACATTTAAGTGTTAATTTACTCATGAAAATAGACAATTCTAGGACCCAGAATGGAGAGAGTTTTACCCATAGGCTTGTCTGAACTGTATCTTGCTAAGAAACCAATATCGAGGTGTAATTATTGATAAATCAAGATTATCTGGATGTTTCATGGAAACTATACAGTAGAAAGATTTTCTAAATGTTAATCAATATCTTTCATGCACAGGTTTAAAAGTTATTAACTGGTTCATTTGACAAGTAATGGCCATCATGAGAGAGTTACTCTAGGCAAGAAAAAACAAAAGAGAAATAATAGCAGGATCCCTAATTTCTAGTTTTATCCCTTTTTTATTATTTTTGTAGTGATTCACAGCGGCTTAGGTCGATACACCATTCAATATTTCTATAGTATATTGGTTCAATAGCTTGTCAAAATCAGTATTTGACCCGAAAGTATTCAAAATTTGGTAGCAAGGATCAGAACAGGATGCACTGCCACAGAAGAAAGAAAACAGAAATAGGGACCATCACACATAACGACAATACAAGATTTATGAGGTTCCTTTATTAGGTTCACAACCAGGTACAAGGATGATAAGGAGCTAAAATGTACATAACCTTTCTAATATATCTCTCTCAAGAATAGCACCTCTCATAAACCACAAACATAAAAGATGGAGAAGACAGCCTATGACCAGAAACTGAGAGGGCCAAGGGAAGTTCGGTGGTCGTATTCGAATTAAATTGGCATTTCAATGGTCATTATTCACCGAGAAAAATTATCTAGCCAATGCTTCAAGATTTCCAGGACACGAGTAACAGCACTAGATTTATTCAGGTCCTTTTACCTCTTCCAGCTTAGCTATCTTTCCACATAATGCTTCCAAAGCCGAGGCCCAAAATATAATCATGGACATGGAGGCTTTCTCATTCATTCACGTAATTGACCGCTTGTCGCTTGCAGAAATGCTCAGAAACCAAGCCACCAATCAAATATTTAAATCTCAGGAAGATGCAAAATTTTTCATTCGTACAAATCAAGGGCCCAAATTTGCATCTAATCCTCCTCAAGATATCACAAAAGAAAAGAAAAAGAAGAAGAAAATAAGCAGAAATATCAGCGAAGGAAAAATAATCATGAGCGCATTCATCTGCTACCAGGTACCCGGGGAACATAACCAAGAAGTTTCAGATACCTAAATGAGTCAATATCCCAAATCCCATAGAAATAAGTTTATTAGCCTAAAAAACCCCATTTTCGATCGGATAACTCGTTCGAGTAATCATAAAAAGTGGCAGGAGAGGATCAGAACCTATGATGAACATGAATGACAATGTAATCATCTAATGTAACAAGTATGAGGAGAGAGAGAGAGAGAGAGAGCGGGGGGCCGGGGGGATTGCTGCTGTGTACCATGTTTGGCCTTCGAGATAGAATACGTCTGCTTTAGACCCCAGAAAGATCGAAGTCATTTCCTTCACCCTTTGTGCCACAGCTCTACTGCCTCTTCAACAGCATCATGATGCTCTCTCTATCTACGACCTGACAGAGAAGGACACGATGCGATGGGGGAGAGGCTGCTTCCTGCCTGCTGTTACCCACGTAAAAGAACACGCACCGGATCAATTAGAAGTGGGAAAGGAAACGACGTTCTTGGGCCTTCTTTTCCCCTACAATTCTAAGCGTGTCCGGGTCAAGGGGAGGAAGAGGACAACCCATCCAAGATTTATCACCATCTTATAAAGAATCTGCAGAAGCATTACCTGTTAGCCATTAGATTTCATCTCGAGTTTAAGGGCTAATTATATATTACCTTGATAGTTAATTATTTTTAATATTTTAATTTTTATATTTTAAAAATATATATATTAAGTTTTTATACTTACGAAACTAAAACATTTAATTCGTTTCTTCGTTTTCGTCACGTAAAAATGTTGTAAAAAAAGAAAAGATTAAACAATTGAATAGTATTAACTCACTTCATTTCTCAATAAAATATTTCACTTCTGATTTTTTTTCGGATGAGAATAGCACGGTAAAATTACATTATTAATCCTAATTTAGTATCATTTTTTGCACGTGACAATATATACGATATTTTCATTAACAGATTAAATATTTTATTTTTATAAATATAAAAATCCTAATATAATATTTTAAAAATATAAAAAATTAATATATTAAAAATAACTAACTACATAGAATAATATATAATTAGTCCCGAGATTGATAATTTCTTCTCCTAATTTGACACACGTATGCCCGAAAGCTTAAATTAGATCCACATGAATTCTGCATCCAAATTTAATAAATTTACAAATATATATAATATTGATTTCAACATGACCATACCATATTAGTCCGTATGTGATAGAAGTTAGAGAGTCATGTTCTTTCAGTGCCGGGAAAAAGATTTCCTCGGAGTCAAGTTTGGATCCATAATAATGAAAGCAAATTAATTTAAAGAAAAGCACGAGAAGAAAATTAGATATCAGCAACTATGTTGTTTATCTACATAGTTGATCCCCACAGCTTAAGAACCAGAGATAACAAGGCCTCAGTTCTGCTACTTTAGAGTTTTTCCCTATAATCAATGTAATTATAGTTATTACACATATACTTAGCTACCATAGCCCGTAATTATCAACAAATTAATTGAGTATAAGGATTTTAATGAGTACAAAGATAAATTTTAGGAGAGCTTTGGCGATACATATATATATAAATATATATTTATATTTATATTTATATTTATTTATATTTATCT